>NC_091700.1:10000-313030 GCF_041296265.1 Equus caballus | reverse complement strand
TGTAAGAGATGTTCCCGGTAGGCTGTAAGAGCACTGTGCAGAGCGAGTTGTTTCTTCGCTTCCCAAAGAGCTGGAAGCAAGATGCTCTGAGGCCCAACTCGCCCTTTGGAAAGAAGCCTGCACGTTGTGCCTTTCAGCTCTAGGGCCATGTGGCACACCCAGAGCAGAAGTTCTACTTCAGCCAGATCAGGGCTGGGAAGAAACTGCGTTTCACAGTCCGTTTTAAGACGTGTTCCCGGTAGGCTGTAAGAGCCCTATGCAGAGCGAGTTGTTTCTTAGCTGCTGAAAGAGCTGGAATCTGGACCTGAGGGACTTGTCTACCCTTGTGGAAACAAGGCAAGACTTTGTGCCTTGCAGCTCTAGCGCCATGTAGGACTCGGCAGAGCAGAAGTTCTACTTCAGCCAGATCAGGGCTGGGAAGAAACTGCGTTTCACAGGCCTTTGGAAGAGATGTTCCCGGTAGGCTGTAAGAGCACTGTGCAGAGCGAGTTTTTTTTCGCTTCCCAAAGAGCTGGAAGCAAGATGCTCTGAGGCCCAACTCGCCCTTGGGAAAGAAGCCTGCACGTTGTGCCTTTCAGCTCTAGGGCAATGTGGCACACCCAGAGCAGAAGTTCTACTTCAGCCAGATCAGGCCTGCAAAGAAACTGCGTTTCACAGGCCTTTGGAAGAGATGTTCCTGGGTGGCCGTAAGAGCACTCTGCAGAGCGAGTGGTTTCGTAGCTTCCCAAAGAGCTGGAAGCAAGATGCTGTGGGGCCCAACTCGCCCTTTGGAAAGAAGCCTGCACGTTGTGCCTTTCAGCTCTAGGGCAAAGTAGCACACCCAGAGCAGAAGTCCTACTTCAGCCAGATCAGGCCTGCAAAGAAACTGCGTTTCACAGGCCTTTGGAAGAGATGTTCCCACTAGGCTGTAAGAGCACTGTGCAGAGCGAGTTGTTTCTTAGCTTCCCAAAGAGCTGGAAGCAAGATGCTGTGGGGCCCAACTCGCCCTTTGGAAAGAAGCCTGCACGTTGTGCCTTTCAGCTCTAGGGCAAAGTAGCACACCCAGAGCAGAAGTCCTACTTCAGCCAGATCAGGCCTGCAAAGAAACTGCGTTTCACAGGCCTTTCGAAGAGATGTTCCCACTAGGCTGTAAGAGCACTGTGCAGAGCGAGTTGTTTCTTAGCTTCCCAAAGAGCTGGAAGCAAGATGCTGTGGGGCCCAACTCGCCCTTTGGAAAGAAGCCTGCACGTTGTGCCTTTCAGCTCTAGGGCAAAGTAGCACACCCAGAGCAGAAGTCCTACTTCGGCCAGATCAGGCCTGCAAAGAAACTGCGTTTCACAGGCCTTTGGAAGAGATGTTCCCGGTAGGATGTAAGAGCACTGTGCAGAGCGAGTTGTTTCTTAGCTTCCCAAAGAGCTGGAAGCAAGATGCTGTGGGGCCCAACTCGCCCTTTGGAAAGAAGCCCGCACGTTGTGCCTTTCAGCTCTAGGGCAAAGTAGCACACCCAGAGCAGAAGTCCTACTTCAGCCAGATCAGGCCTGCAAAGAAACTGCGTTTCACAGGCCTTTGGAAGAGATGTTCCCACTAGGCTGTAAGAGCACTGTGCAGAGCGAGTTGTTTCTTAGGTTCCCAAAGAGCTGGAAGCAAGATGCTGTGGGGCCCAACTCGCCCTTTGGAAAGAAGCCTGCACGTTGTGCCTTTCAGCTCTAGGGCGATGTGGCACACCCAGAGCAGAAGTTCCACTTCAGCCAGATCAGGCCTGCAAAGAAAATGCGTTTCACAGGACTTTGTAAGAGATGTTCCGGGTAGGCTGTAAGAGCACTGTGCAGAGCGAGTTGTTTCTTAGCTTCCCAAAGAGCTGGAAGCAAGATGCTGTGGGGCCCAACTCGCCCTTTGGAAAGAAGCTTGCACCTTGTGCCTTTCAGCTCTAGGGCAATACGGCACACCCAGAGCAGAAGTTCTACTTCAGCCAGATCAGGCCTGCAAAGAAACTGCATTTCACAGGCCTTTGTAAGAGATGTTCCCGGTAGGCTGTAAGAGCACTATGCAGAGCGAGTTGTTTCTTTGCTTCCCAAAGAGCTGGAAGCAAGATTCTTTGGGGCCCAACTCGCTTTTTGGCAAGGAGACTGCACGTTGTCCCTTTCAGCTCTAGGACAATGTAGCACACCGAGAGCAGAAGTTCTACTTCAGGCAAATCAAGCCTGCAAAGAAACTGCGTTTCACAGGCCTTTGTAAGAGTTGTTCCCAGTAGGCTGTAAGAGCACTATGCAGAGCGAATTGTTTCTTAGCTTCCCAAAGAGCTGGAAGCAAGATGCTTTGGGGCCAAACTCGCCCTTTGGAAACAAGCCTGCACGTTGTACATTTCAGCTCTAGGGCCATGTGGCACACCCAAAGCAGAAGTTCTTCTTCAGCCAGATCAGGGCTGGGAAGAAACTGCGTTTCACAGTCCGTTTTAAGACATGTTCCCGGTAGGCTGTAAGAGCCCTATGCAGAGCGAGTTGTTTCTTAGCTGCCGAAAGAGCTGGATGCTGGACTTGAGGGACTTGTCTACCCTTGTGGAATCAAGGCAGGACTTTGTGCCTTGCAGCTCTAGCGCCATGTAGGACCCGGCAGAGCAGAATTTCTACTTCAGCCAGATCAGGGCTGGGAAGAAACGGCATTTCACAGGCCTTTGTAAGACTCGTTCCCTGTAGGCTGTAAAACACCAGTGCAGAGCAAGTTGTTTCTTAGCTGCCCAAAGAGGTGGAAGCCCCACGCTGTGGGGCCTGTCTGCCCTTGAGGAGTCAAGGCAGGACTTTGAGCCTTGCAACTCTAGGCCGATGTAGGACACGGCATAGCAGCAGTTCTACCTCAGCGAGATAAGGCCTGCAAGGAAACTGTATTTCTCAGGCCTTTGCAAGAGATGTTCCCGGTTGGCTTTAAGAGAGGTCTGCAGAGCGAGTTGTTTCTTAGCTTCCCAAAGAGCTGGAAGCAAGATGCTTTGGGGCCCAACTCGCCCTTTGGAAAGAACACTGAGGGTTGTGCCTTTCAGCTCCACGGCAATGTGGCACACCCAGAGCAGAAGTTCTACTTCAGCCAGATCAGGCCTGCAAAGAAACCGCCTTTCACAGGCCTTTGTAAGAGATGTTCCCGGTAGGCTGTAAGAGCACTGTGCAGAGCGAGTTGTTTCTTCGCTTCCCAAAGAGCTGGAAGCAAGATGCTCTGAGGCCCAACTCGCCCTTTGGAAAGAAGCCTGCACGTTGTGCCTTTCAGCTCTAGTGTCATGTGGCACACCCAGAGCAGAAGTTCTACTTCAGCCAGATCAGGGCTGGGAAGAAACTGCGTTTCACAGTCCGTTTTAAGACGTGTTCCCGGTAGGCTGTAAGAGCCCTATGCAGAGCGAGTTGTTTCTTAGCTGCTGAAAGAGCTGGAATCTGGACCTGAGGGACTTGTCTACCCTTGTGGAAACAAGGCAGGACTTTGTGCCTTGCAGCTCTAGCGCCATGTAGGACTCGGCAGAGCACAAGTTCTACTTCAGCCAGATCAGGGCTGGGAAGAAACTGCGTTTCACAGGCCTTTGGAAGAGATGTTCCCGGTAGGCTGTAAGAGCACTGTGCAGAGCGAGTTTTTTTTCGCTTCCCAAAGAGCTGGAAGCAAGATGCTCTGAGGCCCAACTCGCCCTTGGGAAAGAAGCCTGCACGTTGTGCCTTTCAGCTCTAGGGCAATGTGGCACACCCAGAGCAGAAGTTCTACTTCAGCCAGATCAGGCCTGCAAAGAAACTGCGTTTCACAGGCCTTTGTAAGTCATGTTCCCGGTAGGCTGTAAGAGCACTGTGCAGAGCGAGTTGTCTCTCAGCTTCCAAAGAGCTGGAAGCAAGATGCTTTGGGGACCAACTCGCCCTTTGGATAGGGGACTGCACGTTGTGTCTTTCAGCTCTTGGGCTATGTAGCACACCCGGAGCAGAATTCTACTTCAGATACATCAGGACTGCAAAGAAACTGCGTTTCACAGGCCTTCGTAAGAGATGTTCCCGGTAGGCTGTAAGAGCACTGTGCAGAGCGAGTTGTTTCTTAGCTTCCCAAAGAGCTGGAAGCAAGATGCTCTGGGTCCCACCTCGCCCTTTTTTAAGAAGCCTGCACGTTGTGCCTTTGAGCTCTAGGTCAATGTGGCACATCCAGAGCAGAAGTTCCACTTCAGCCAGATCAGGCCTGCAAAGAAACTGTGTTTCACAGGCCTTTGGAAGAGATGTTCCCGGTAGGCTGTAAGAGCACTGTGCAGAGCGAGTTGTTTCTTAGCTTCCCAAAGAGCTGGAAGCAAGATGCTGTGGGGCCCAACTCGCCCTTTGGAAAGAAGCCTGCACGTTGTGCCTTTCAGCTCTAGGGCCATGTGGCACACCCAGAGCAGAAGTTCCACTTCAGCCAGATCAGGCCTGCAAAGAAAATGCATTTCTCTGGCCTTTGTAAGAGATGTTCCCGGTAGGCTGTAAGAGCACTGTGCAGAGCGAGTTGTTTCTTAGCTTCCCAAAGAGCTGGAAGCAAGATGCTGTGGGGCCCAACTCGCCCTTTGGAAAGAAGCCTGCACGTTGTGCCTTTCAGCTCTAGGGCCATGTGGCACACCCAGAGCAGAAGTCCTACTTCAGCCAGATCAGGCCTGCAAAGAAACTGCGTTTCACAGGCCTTTGGAAGAGATGTTCCCGGGTGGCCGTAAGAGCACTCTGCAGAGCGAGTGGTTTCGTAGCTTCCCAAAGAGCTGGAAGCAAGATGCTGTGGGGCCCAACTCGCCCTTTGGAAAGAAGCCTGCACGTTGTGCCTTTCAGCTCTAGGGCAACGTAGCACACCCAGACAAGAAGTCCTACATCAGCCAGATCAGGCCTTCAAAGAAACTGCGTTTCACGGGCCTTTGGAAGAGATGTTCCCACTAGGCTGTAAGAGCACTGTGCAGAGCGAGTTGTTTCTTAGGTTCCCAAAGAGCTGGAAGCAAGATGCTGTGGGGCCCAACTCGCCCTTTGGAAAGAAGCCTGCACATTGTGCCTTTCAGCTCTAGGCCCATGTGGCACACCCAGAGCAGAAGTTCCACTTCAGCCAGATCAGGCCTGCAAAGAAAATGCGTTTCACAGGACTTTGTAAGAGATGTTCCGGGTAGGCTGTAAGAGCACTGTGCAGAGCGAGTTGTTTCTTAGCTTCCCAAAGAGCTGGAAGCAAGATGCTTTGGGGCCCAACTCGCCCTTTGGAAAGAACACTGAGGGTTGTGCCTTTCAGCTCTAGGGCAATGTGGCACACCCAGAGCAGAAGTTCTACTTCAGCCAGATCAGGCCTGCAAAGAAACTGCCTTTCAAGGCCTTTGTAAGAGATGTTCCCGGTAGGCTGTAAGAGCACTGTGCAGAGCGAGTTGTTTCTTCGCTTCCCAAAGAGCTGGAAGCAAGATGCTCTGAGGCCCAACTCGCCCTTTGGAAAGAAGCCTGCACGTTGTGCCTTTCAGCTCTAGGGCAAAGTAGCACACCCAGAGCAGAAGTTCTACTTCAGCCAGATCAGGGCTGGGAAGAAACTGCGTTTCACAGTCCGTTTTAAGACATGTTCCCGGTAGGCTGTAAGAGCCCTATGCAGAGCGAGTTGTTTCTTAGCTGCTGAAAGAGCTGGAATCTGGACCTGAGGGACTTGTCTACCCTTGTGGAAACAAGGCAAGACTTTGTGCCTTGCAGCTCTAGCGCCATGTAGGACTCGGCAGAGCAGAAGTTCTACTTCAGCCAGATCAGGGCTGGGAAGAAACTGCGTTTCACAGGCCTTTGGAAGAGATGTTCCCGGTAGGCTGTAAGAGCACTGTGCAGAGCGAGTTTTTTTTCGCTTCCCAAAGAGCTGGAAGCAAGATGCTCTGAGGCCCAACTCGCCCTTGGGAAAGAAGCCTGCACGTTGTGCCTTTCAGCTCTAGGGCCATGTGGCACACCCAGAGCAGAAGTCCTACTTCAGCCAGATCAGGCCTGCAAAGAAACTGCGTTTCACAGGCCTTTGGAAGAGATGTTCCTGGGTGGCCGTAAGAGCACTCTGCAGAGCGAGTGGTTTCGTAGCTTCCCAAAGAGCTGGAAGCAAGATGCTGTGGGGCCCAACTCGCCCTTTGGAAAGAAGCCTGCACGTTGTGCCTTTCAGCTCTAGGGCCATGTGGCACACCCAGAGCAGAAGTCCTACTTCAGCCAGATCAGGCCTGCAAAGAAACTGCGTTTCACAGGCCTTTGGAAGAGATGTTCCCGGGTGGCCGTAAGAGCACTCTGCAGAGCGAGTGGTTTCGTAGCTTCCCAAAGAGCTGGAAGCAAGATGCTGTGGGGACCAACTCGCCCTTTGGAAAGAAGCCTCCACGTTGTGCCTTTCAGCTCTAGGGCAAAGTAGCACACCCAGACCAGAAGACTTACTTCTGCCAGATCAGGCCTGCAAAGAAACTGCGTTTCACATTCCTTTGGAAGAGATGTTCTCACTTGGTTGGAAGAGCACTGTGCAGAGCGAGTTGTTTCTTAGGTTCCCAAAGAGCTGGAAGCAAGATGCTGTGGGGCCCAACTCGCCCTTTGGAAAGAAGCCTGCACGTTGTGCCTTTCAGCTCTAGGGCGATGTGGCACACCCAGAGCAGAAGTTCCACTTCAGCCAGATCAGGCCTGCAAAGAAAATGCGTTTCACAGGCCTTTGTAAGAGATGTTCCGGGTAGGCTGTAAGAGCACTGTGCAGAGCGAGTTGTTTCTTAGCTTCCCAAAGAGCTGGAAGCAAGATGCTGTGGGGCCCAACTCGCCCTTTGGAAAGAAGCTTGCACCTTGTGCCTTTCAGCTCTAGGGCAATACGGCACACCCAGAGCAGAAGTTCCACTTCAGCCAGATCAGGCCTGCAAAGAAAATGCGTTTCTCTGGCCTTTGTAAGAGATGTTCCCGGTAGGCTGTAAGAGCACTGTGCAGAGCGAGTTGTTTCTTCGCTTCCCAAAGAGCTGGAAGCAAGATGCTCTGAGGCCCAACTCGCCCTTTGGAAAGAAGCCTGCACGTTGTGCCTTTCAGCTCTAGGGCCATGTGGCACACCCAGAGCAGAAGTTCTACTTCAGCCAGATCAGGGCTGGGAAGAAACTGCGTTTCACAGTCCGTTTTAAGACGTGTTCCCGGTAGGCTGTAAGAGCCCTATGCAGAGCGAGTTGTTTCTTAGCTGCTGAAAGAGCTGGAATCTGGACCTGAGGGACTTGTCTACCCTTGTGGAAACAAGGCAAGACTTTGTGCCTTGCAGCTCTAGCGCCATGTAGGACTCGGCAGAGCAGAAGTTCTACTTCAGCCAGATCAGGGCTGGGAAGAAACTGCGTTTCACAGGCCTTTGGAAGAGATGTTCCCGGTAGGCTGTAAGAGCACTGTGCAGAGCGAGTTTTTTTTCGCTTCCCAAAGAGCTGGAAGCAAGATGCTCTGAGGCCCAACTCGCCCTTGGGAAAGAAGCCTGCACGTTGTGCCTTTCAGCTCTAGGGCAATGTGGCACACCCAGAGCAGAAGTTCTACTTCAGCCAGATCAGGCCTGCAAAGAAACTGCGTTTCACAGGCCTTTGTAAGTCATGTTCCCGGTAGGCTGTAAGAGCACTGTGCAGAGCGAGTTGTCTCTCAGCTTCCAAAGAGCTGGAAGCAAGATGCTTTGGGGACCAACTCGCCCTTTGGATAGGAGACTGCACGTTGTGTCTTTCAGCTCTTGGGCTATGTAGCACACCCGGAGCAGAATTCTACTTCAGATACATCAGGACTGCAAAGAAACTGCGTTTCACAGGCCTTCGTAAGAGATGTTCCCGGTAGGCTGTAAGAGCACTGTGCAGAGCGAGTTGTTTCTTAGCTTCCCAAAGAGCTGGAAGCAAGATGCTCTGGGTCCCACCTCGCCCTTTTTTAAGAAGCCTGCACGTTGTGCCTTTGAGCTCTAGGTCAATGTGGCACATCCAGAGCAGAAGTTCCACTTCAGCCAGATCAGGCCTGCAAAGAAACTGTGTTTCACAGGCCTTTGGAAGAGATGTTCCCGGTAGGCTGTAAGAGCACTGTGCAGAGCGAGTTGTTTCTTAGCTTCCCAAAGAGCTGGAAGCAAGATGCTGTGGGGCCCAACTCGCCCTTTGGAAAGAAGCCTGCACGTTGTGCCTTTCAGCTCTAGGGCCATGTGGCACACCCAGAGCAGAAGTTCCACTTCAGCCAGATCAGGCATGCAAAGAAAATGCGTTTCTCTGGCCTTTGTAAGAGATGTTCCCGGTAGGCTGTAAGAGCACTGTGCAGAGCGAGTTGTTTCTTAGCTTCCCAAAGAGCTGGAAGCAAGATGCTGTTGGGCCCAACTCGCCCTTTGGAAAGTAGCCTGCACGTTGTGCCTTTCAGCTCTAGGGCCATGTGGCACACCCAGAGCAGAAGTCCTACTTCAGCCAGATCAGGCCTGCAAAGAAACTGCGTTTCACAGGCCTTTGGAAGAGATGTTCCCGGGTGGCCGTAAGAGCACTCTGCAGAGCGAGTGGTTTCGTAGCTTCCCAAAGAGCTGGAAGCAAGATGCTGTGGGGCCCAACTCGCCCTTTGGAAAGAAGCTTGCACCTTGTGCCTTTCAGCTCTAGGGCAATACGGCACACCCAGAGCAGAAGTTCTACTTCAGCCAGATCAGGCCTGCAAAGAAACTGCATTTCACAGGCCTTTGTAAGAGATGTTCCCGGTAGGCTGTAAGAGCACTATGCAGAGCGAGTTGTTTCTTTGCTTCCCAAAGAGCTGGAAGCAAGATTCTTTGGGGCCCAACTCGCTTTTTGGCAAGGAGACAGCACGTTGTCCCTTTCAGCTCTAGGACAATGTAGCACACCGAGAGCAGAAGTTCTACTTCAGGCAAATCAAGCCTGCAAAGAAACTGCGTTTCACAGGCCTTTGTAAGAGTTGTTCCCAGTAGGCTGTAAGAGCACTATGCAGAGCGAATTGTTTCTTAGCTTCCCAAAGAGCTGGAAGCAAGATGCTTTGGGGCCAAACTCGCCCTTTGGAAACAAGCCTGCACGTTGTACATTTCAGCTCTAGGGCCATGTGGCACACCCAAAGCAGAAGTTCT
This sequence comes from Equus caballus, assembly GCF_041296265.1. Lineage (NCBI taxonomy): Eukaryota > Metazoa > Chordata > Mammalia > Perissodactyla > Equidae > Equus > Equus caballus. The sequence goes on along the minus strand of NC_091700.1, from coordinate 304,024 downwards.
TCTTCAGCCAGATCAGGGCTGGGAAGAAACTGCGTTTCACAGTCCGTTTTAAGACATGTTCCCGGTAGGCTGTAAGAGCCCTATGCAGAGCGAGTTGTTTCTTAGCTGCCGAAAGAGCTGGATGCTGGACTTGAGGGACTTGTCTACCCTTGTGGAATCAAGGCAGGACTTTGTGCCTTGCAGCTCTAGCGCCATGTAGGACCCGGCAGAGCAGAATTTCTACTTCAGCCAGATCAGGGCTGGGAAGAAACGGCATTTCACAGGCCTTTGTAAGACTCGTTCCCTGTAGGCTGTAAAACACCAGTGCAGAGCAAGTTGTTTCTTAGCTGCCCAAAGAGGTGGAAGCCCCACGCTGTGGGGCCTGTCTGCCCTTGAGGAGTCAAGGCAGGACTTTGAGCCTTGCAACTCTAGGCCGATGTAGGACACGGCATAGCAGCAGTTCTACCTCAGCGAGATAAGGCCTGCAAGGAAACTGTATTTCTCAGGCCTTTGCAAGAGATGTTCCCGGTTGGCTTTAAGAGAGGTCTGCAGAGCGAGTTGTTTCTTAGCTTCCCAAAGAGCTGGAAGCAAGATGCTTTGGGGCCCAACTCGCCCTTTGGAAAGAACACTGAGGGTTGTGCCTTTCAGCTCCACGGCAATGTGGCACACCCAGAGCAGAAGTTCTACTTCAGCCAGATCAGGCCTGCAAAGAAACCGCCTTTCACAGGCCTTTGTAAGAGATGTTCCCGGTAGGCTGTAAGAGCACTGTGCAGAGCGAGTTGTTTCTTCGCTTCCCAAAGAGCTGGAAGCAAGATGCTCTGAGGCCCAACTCGCCCTTTGGAAAGAAGTCTGCACGTTGTGCCTTTCAGCTCTAGTGTCATGTGGCACACCCAGAGCAGAAGTTCTACTTCAGCCAGATCAGGGCTGGGAAGAAACTGCGTTTCACAGTCCGTTTTAAGACGTGTTCCCGGTAGGCTGTAAGAGCCCTATGCAGAGCGAGTTGTTTCTTAGCTGCTGAAAGAGCTGGAATCTGGACCTGAGGGACTTGTCTACCCTTGTGGAAACAAGGCAGGACTTTGTGCCTTGCAGCTCTAGCGCCATGTAGGACTCGGCAGAGCAGAAGTTCTACTTCAGCCAGATCAGGGCTGGGAAGAAACTGCGTTTCACAGGCCTTTGGAAGAGATGTTCCCGGTAGGCTGTAAGAGCACTGTGCAGAGCGAGTTTTTTTTCGCTTCCCAAAGAGCTGGAAGCAAGATGCTCTGAGGCCCAACTCGCCCTTGGGAAAGAAGCCTGCACGTTGTGCCTTTCAGCTCTAGGGCCATGTGGCACACCCAGAGCAGAAGTCCTACTTCAGCCAGATCAGGCCTGCAAAGAAACTGCGTTTCACAGGCCTTTGGAAGAGATGTTCCTGGGTGGCCGTAAGAGCACTCTGCAGAGCGAGTGGTTTCGTAGCTTCCCAAAGAGCTGGAAGCAAGATGCTGTGGGGCCCAACTCGCCCTTTGGAAAGAAGCCTGCACGTTGTGCCTTTCAGCTCTAGGGCCATGTGGCACACCCAGAGCAGAAGTCCTACTTCAGCCAGATCAGGCCTGCAAAGAAACTGCGTTTCACAGGCCTTTGGAAGAGATGTTCCCGGGTGGCCGTAAGAGCACTCTGCAGAGCGAGTGGTTTCGTAGCTTCCCAAAGAGCTGGAAGCAAGATGCTGTGGGGCCCAACTCGCCCTTTGGAAAGAAGCCTCCACGTTGTGCCTTTCAGCTCTAGGGCAAAGTAGCACACCCAGACCAGAAGACTTACTTCTGCCAGATCAGGCCTGCAAAGAAACTGCGTTTCACATTCCTTTGGAAGAGATGTTCTCACTTGGTTGGAAGAGCACTGTGCAGAGCGAGTTGTTTCTTAGGTTCCCAAAGAGCTGGAAGCAAGATGCTGTGGGGCCCAACTCGCCCTTTGGAAAGAAGCCTGCACGTTGTGCCTTTCAGCTCTAGGGCGATGTGGCACACCCAGAGCAGAAGTTCCACTTCAGCCAGATCAGGCCTGCAAAGAAAATGCGTTTCACAGGACTTTGTAAGAGATGTTCCGGGTAGGCTGTAAGAGCACTGTGCAGAGCGAGTTGTTTCTTAGCTTCCCAAAGAGCTGGAAGCAAGATGCTGTGGGGCCCAACTCGCCCTTTGGAAAGAAGTCTGCACGTTGTGCCTTTCAGCTCTAGTGTCATGTGGCACACCCAGAGCAGAAGTTCTACTTCAGCCAGATCAGGGCTGGGAAGAAACTGCGTTTCACAGTCCGTTTTAAGACGTGTTCCCGGTAGGCTGTAAGAGCCCTATGCAGAGCGAGTTGTTTCTTAGCTGCTGAAAGAGCTGGAATCTGGACCTGAGGGACTTGTCTACCCTTGTGGAAACAAGGCAGGACTTTGTGCCTTGCAGCTCTAGCGCCATGTAGGACTCGGCAGAGCAGAAGTTCTACTTCAGCCAGATCAGGGCTGGGAAGAAACTGCGTTTCACAGGCCTTTGGAAGAGATGTTCCCGGTAGGCTGTAAGAGCACTGTGCAGAGCGAGTTTTTTTTCGCTTCCCAAAGAGCTGGAAGCAAGATGCTCTGAGGCCCAACTCGCCCTTGGGAAAGAAGCCTGCACGTTGTGCCTTTCAGCTCTAGGGCAATGTGGCACACCCAGAGCAGAAGTTCTACTTCAGCCAGATCAGGCCTGCAAAGAAACTGCGTTTCACAGGCCTTTGTAAGTCATGTTCCCGGTAGGCTGTAAGAGCACTGTGCAGAGCGAGTTGTCTCTCAGCTTCCAAAGAGCTGGAAGCAAGATGCTTTGGGGACCAACTCGCCCTTTGGATAGGGGACTGCACGTTGTGTCTTTCAGCTCTTGGGCTATGTAGCACACCCGGAGCAGAATTCTACTTCAGATACATCAGGACTGCAAAGAAACTGCGTTTCACAGGCCTTCGTAAGAGATGTTCCCGGTAGGCTGTAAGAGCACTGTGCAGAGCGAGTTGTTTCTTAGCTTCCCAAAGAGCTGGAAGCAAGATGCTCTGGGTCCCACCTCGCCCTTTTTTAAGAAGCCTGCACGTTGTGCCTTTGAGCTCTAGGTCAATGTGGCACATCCAGAGCAGAAGTTCCACTTCAGCCAGATCAGGCCTGCAAAGAAACTGTGTTTCACAGGCCTTTGGAAGAGATGTTCCCGGTAGGCTGTAAGAGCACTGTGCAGAGCGAGTTGTTTCTTAGCTTCCCAAAGAGCTGGAAGCAAGATGCTGTGGGGCCCAACTCGCCCTTTGGAAAGAAGCCTGCACGTTGTGCCTTTCAGCTCTAGGGCCATGTGGCACACCCAGAGCAGAAGTTCCACTTCAGCCAGATCAGGCCTGCAAAGAAAATGCGTTTCTCTGGCCTTTGTAAGAGATGTTCCCGGTAGGCTGTAAGAGCACTGTGCAGAGCGAGTTGTTTCTTAGCTTCCCAAAGAGCTGGAAGCAAGATGCTGTGGGGCCCAACTCGCCCTTTGGAAAGAAGCCTGCACGTTGTGCCTTTCAGCTCTAGGGCCATGTGGCACACCCAGAGCAGAAGTCCTACTTCAGCCAGATCAGGCCTGCAAAGAAACTGCGTTTCACAGGCCTTTGGAAGAGATGTTCCCGGGTGGCCGTAAGAGCACTCTGCAGAGCGAGTGGTTTCGTAGCTTCCCAAAGAGCTGGAAGCAAGATGCTGTGGGGCCCAACTCGCCCTTTGGAAAGAAGCCTGCACGTTGTGCCTTTCAGCTCTAGGGCAACGTAGCACACCCAGACAAGAAGTCCTACATCAGCCAGATCAGGCCTTCAAAGAAACTGCGTTTCATGGGCCTTTGGAAGAGATGTTCCCACTAGGCTGTAAGAGCACTGTGCAGAGCGAGTTGTTTCTTAGGTTCCCAAAGAGCTGGAAGCAAGATGCTGTGGGGCCCAACTCGCCCTTTGGAAAGAAGCCTGCACGTTGTGCCTTTCAGCTCTAGGGCCATGTGGCACACCCAGAGCAGAAGTTCCACTTCAGCCAGATCAGGCCTGCAAAGAAAATGCGTTTCACAGGACTTTGTAAGAGATGTTCCGGGTAGGCTGTAAGAGCACTGTGCAGAGCGAGTTGTTTCTTAGCTTCCCAAAGAGCTGGAAGCAAGATGCTTTGGGGCCCAACTCGCCCTTTGGAAAGAACACTGAGGGTTGTGCCTTTCAGCTCTAGGGCAATGTGGCACACCCAGAGCAGAAGTTCTACTTCAGCCAGATCAGGCCTGCAAAGAAACTGCCTTTCAAGGCCTTTGTAAGAGATGTTCCCGGTAGGCTGTAAGAGCACTGTGCAGAGCGAGTTGTTTCTTCGCTTCCCAAAGAGCTGGAAGCAAGATGCTCTGAGGCCCAACTCGCCCTTTGGAAAGAAGCCTGCACGTTGTGCCTTTCAGCTCTAGGGCAAAGTAGCACACCCAGAGCAGAAGTTCTACTTCAGCCAGATCAGGGCTGGGAAGAAACTGCGTTTCACAGTCCGTTTTAAGACATGTTCCCGGTAGGCTGTAAGAGCCCTATGCAGAGCGAGTTGTTTCTTAGCTGCTGAAAGAGCTGGAATCTGGACCTGAGGGACTTGTCTACCCTTGTGGAAACAAGGCAAGACTTTGTGCCTTGCAGCTCTAGCGCCATGTAGGACTCGGCAGAGCAGAAGTTCTACTTCAGCCAGATCAGGGCTGGGAAGAAACTGCGTTTCACAGGCCTTTGGAAGAGATGTTCCCGGTAGGCTGTAAGAGCACTGTGCAGAGCGAGTTTTTTTTCGCTTCCCAAAGAGCTGGAAGCAAGATGCTCTGAGGCCCAACTCGCCCTTGGGAAAGAAGCCTGCACGTTGTGCCTTTCAGCTCTAGGGCCATGTGGCACACCCAGAGCAGAAGTCCTACTTCAGCCAGATCAGGCCTGCAAAGAAACTGCGTTTCACAGGCCTTTGGAAGAGATGTTCCTGGGTGGCCGTAAGAGCACTCTGCAGAGCGAGTGGTTTCGTAGCTTCCCAAAGAGCTGGAAGCAAGATGCTGTGGGGCCCAACTCGCCCTTTGGAAAGAAGCCTGCACGTTGTGCCTTTCAGCTCTAGGGCCATGTGGCACACCCAGAGCAGAAGTCCTACTTCAGCCAGATCAGGCCTGCAAAGAAACTGCGTTTCACAGGCCTTTGGAAGAGATGTTCCCGGGTGGCCGTAAGAGCACTCTGCAGAGCGAGTGGTTTCGTAGCTTCCCAAAGAGCTGGAAGCAAGATGCTGTGGGGCCCAACTCGCCCTTTGGAAAGAAGCCTCCACGTTGTGCCTTTCAGCTCTAGGGCAAAGTAGCACACCCAGACCAGAAGACTTACTTCTGCCAGATCAGGCCTGCAAAGAAACTGCGTTTCACATTCCTTTGGAAGAGATGTTCTCACTTGGTTGGAAGAGCACTGTGCAGAGCGAGTTGTTTCTTAGGTTCCCAAAGAGCTGGAAGCAAGATGCTGTGGGGCCCAACTCGCCCTTTGGAAAGAAGCCTGCACGTTGTGCCTTTCAGCTCTAGGGCGATGTGGCACACCCAGAGCAGAAGTTCCACTTCAGCCAGATCAGGCCTGCAAAGAAAATGCGTTTCACAGGACTTTGTAAGAGATGTTCCGGGTAGGCTGTAAGAGCACTGTGCAGAGCGAGTTGTTTCTTAGCTTCCCAAAGAGCTGGAAGCAAGATGCTGTGGGGCCCAACTCGCCCTTTGGAAAGAAGCTTGCACCTTGTGCCTTTCAGCTCTAGGGCAATACGGCACACCCAGAGCAGAAGTTCTACTTCAGCCAGATCAGGCCTGCAAAGAAACTGCATTTCACAGGCCTTTGTAAGAGATGTTCCCGGTAGGCTGTAAGAGCACTATGCAGAGCGAGTTGTTTCTTTGCTTCCCAAAGAGCTGGAAGCAAGATTCTTTGGGGCCCAACTCGCTTTTTGGCAAGGAGACAGCACGTTGTCCCTTTCAGCTCTAGGACAATGTAGCACACCGAGAGCAGAAGTTCTACTTCAGGCAAATCAAGCCTGCAAAGAAACTGCGTTTCACAGGCCTTTGTAAGAGTTGTTCCCAGTAGGCTGTAAGAGCACTATGCAGAGCGAATTGTTTCTTAGCTTCCCAAAGAGCTGGAAGCAAGATGCTTTGGGGCCAAACTCGCCCTTTGGAAACAAGCCTGCACGTTGTACATTTCAGCTCTAGGGCCATGTGGCACACCCAAAGCAGAAGTTCTTCTTCAGCCAGATCAGGGCTGGGAAGAAACTGCGTTTCACAGTCCGTTTTAAGACATGTTCCCGGTAGGCTGTAAGAGCCCTATGCAGAGCGAGTTGTTTCTTAGCTGCCGAAAGAGCTGGATGCTGGACTTGAGGGACTTGTCTACCCTTGTGGAATCAAGGCAGGACTTTGTGCCTTGCAGCTCTAGCGCCATGTAGGACCCGGCAGAGCAGAATTTCTACTTCAGCCAGATCAGGGCTGGGAAGAAACGGCATTTCACAGGCCTTTGTAAGACTCGTTCCCTGTAGGCTGTAAAACACCAGTGCAGAGCAAGTTGTTTCTTAGCTGCCCAAAGAGGTGGAAGCCCCACGCTGTGGGGCCTGTCTGCCCTTGAGGAGTCAAGGCAGGACTTTGAGCCTTGCAACTCTAGGCCGATGTAGGACACGGCATAGCAGCAGTTCTACCTCAGCGAGATAAGGCCTGCAAGGAAACTGTATTTCTCAGGCCTTTGCAAGAGATGTTCCCGGTTGGCTTTAAGAGAGGTCTGCAGAGCGAGTTGTTTCTTAGCTTCCCAAAGAGCTGGAAGCAAGATGCTTTGGGGCCCAACTCGCCCTTTGGAAAGAACACTGAGGGTTGTGCCTTTCAGCTCCACGGCAATGTGGCACACCCAGAGCAGAAGTTCTACTTCAGCCAGATCAGGCCTGCAAAGAAACCGCCTTTCACAGGCCTTTGTAAGAGATGTTCCCGGTAGGCTGTAAGAGCACTGTGCAGAGCGAGTTGTTTCTTCGCTTCCCAAAGAGCTGGAAGCAAGATGCTCTGAGGCCCAACTCGCCCTTTGGAAAGAAGTCTGCACGTTGTGCCTTTCAGCTCTAGTGTCATGTGGCACACCCAGAGCAGAAGTTCTACTTCAGCCAGATCAGGGCTGGGAAGAAACTGCGTTTCACAGTCCGTTTTAAGACGTGTTCCCGGTAGGCTGTAAGAGCCCTATGCAGAGCGAGTTGTTTCTTAGCTGCTGAAAGAGCTGGAATCTGGACCTGAGGGACTTGTCTACCCTTGTGGAAACAAGGCAGGACTTTGTGCCTTGCAGCTCTAGCGCCATGTAGGACTCGGCAGAGCAGAAGTTCTACTTCAGCCAGATCAGGGCTGGGAAGAAACTGCGTTTCACAGGCCTTTGGAAGAGATGTTCCCGGTAGGCTGTAAGAGCACTGTGCAGAGCGAGTTTTTTTTCGCTTCCCAAAGAGCTGGAAGCAAGATGCTCTGAGGCCCAACTCGCCCTTGGGAAAGAAGCCTGCACGTTGTGCCTTTCAGCTCTAGGGCAATGTGGCACACCCAGAGCAGAAGTTCTACTTCAGCCAGATCAGGCCTGCAAAGAAACTGCGTTTCACAGGCCTTTGTAAGTCATGTTCCCGGTAGGCTGTAAGAGCACTGTGCAGAGCGAGTTGTCTCTCAGCTTCCAAAGAGCTGGAAGCAAGATGCTTTGGGGACCAACTCGCCCTTTGGATAGGGGACTGCACGTTGTGTCTTTCAGCTCTTGGGCTATGTAGCACACCCGGAGCAGAATTCTACTTCAGATACATCAGGACTGCAAAGAAACTGCGTTTCACAGGCCTTCGTAAGAGATGTTCCCGGTAGGCTGTAAGAGCACTGTGCAGAGCGAGTTGTTTCTTAGCTTCCCAAAGAGCTGGAAGCAAGATGCTCTGGGTCCCACCTCGCCCTTTTTTAAGAAGCCTGCACGTTGTGCCTTTGAGCTCTAGGTCAATGTGGCACATCCAGAGCAGAAGTTCCACTTCAGCCAGATCAGGCCTGCAAAGAAACTGTGTTTCACAGGCCTTTGGAAGAGATGTTCCCGGTAGGCTGTAAGAGCACTGCGCAGAGCGAGTTGTTTCTTAGCTTCCCAAAGAGCTGGAAGCAAGATGCTGTGGGGCCCAACTCGCCCTTTGGAAAGAAGCCTGCACGTTGTGCCTTTCAGCTCTAGGGCCATGTGGCACACCCAGAGCAGAAGTTCCACTTCAGCCAGATCAGGCCTGCAAAGAAAATGCGTTTCTCTGGCCTTTGTAAGAGATGTTCCCGGTAGGCTGTAAGAGCACTGTGCAGAGCGAGTTGTTTCTTAGCTTCCCAAAGAGCTGGAAGCAAGATGCTGTGGGGCCCAACTCGCCCTTTGGAAAGAAGCCTGCACGTTGTGCCTTTCAGCTCTAGGGCCATGTGGCACACCCAGAGCAGAAGTCCTACTTCAGCCAGATCAGGCCTGCAAAGAAACTGCGTTTCACAGGCCTTTGGAAGAGATGTTCCCGGGTGGCCGTAAGAGCACTCTGCAGAGCGAGTGGTTTCGTAGCTTCCCAAAGAGCTGGAAGCAAGATGCTGTGGGGCCCAACTCGCCCTTTGGAAAGAAGCCTGCACGTTGTGCCTTTCAGCTCTAGGGCAACGTAGCACACCCAGACAAGAAGTCCTACATCAGCCAGATCAGGCCTTCAAAGAAACTGCGTTTCATGGGCCTTTGGAAGAGATGTTCCCACTAGGCTGTAAGAGCACTGTGCAGAGCGAGTTGTTTCTTAGGTTCCCAAAGAGCTGGAAGCAAGATGCTGTGGGGCCCAACTCGCCCTTTGGAAAGAAGCCTGCACGTTGTGCCTTTCAGCTCTAGGGCCATGTGGCACACCCAGAGCAGGAGTTCCACTTCAGCCAGATCAGGCCTGCAAAGAAAATGCGTTTCACAGGACTTTGTAAGAGATGTTCCGGGTAGGCTGTAAGAGCACTGTGCAGAGCGAGTTGTTTCTTAGCTTCCCAAAGAGCTGGAAGCAAGATGCTTTGGGGCCCAACTCGCCCTTTGGAAAGAACACTGAGGGTTGTGCCTTTCAGCTCTAGGGCAATGTGGCACACCCAGAGCAGAAGTTCTACTTCAGCCAGATCAGGCCTGCAAAGAAACTGCCTTTCAAGGCCTTTGTAAGAGATGTTCCCGGTAGGCTGTAAGAGCACTGTGCAGAGCGAGTTGTTTCTTCGCTTCCCAAAGAGCTGGAAGCAAGATGCTCTGAGGCCCAACTCGCCCTTTGGAAAGAAGCCTGCACGTTGTGCCTTTCAGCTCTAGGGCAAAGTAGCACACCCAGAGCAGAAGTTCTACTTCAGCCAGATCAGGGCTGGGAAGAAACTGCGTTTCACATTCCGTTTTAAGACATGTTCCCGGTAGGCTGTAAGAGCCCTATGCAGAGCGAGTTGTTTCTTAGCTGCTGAAAGAGCTGGAATCTGGACCTGAGGGACTTGTCTACCCTTGTGGAAACAAGGCAAGACTTTGTGCCTTGCAGCTCTAGCGCCATGTAGGACTCGGCAGAGCAGAAGTTCTACTTCAGCCAGATCAGGGCTGGGAAGAAACTGCGTTTCACAGGCCTTTGGAAGAGATGTTCCCGGTAGGCTGTAAGAGCACTGTGCAGAGCGAGTTTTTTTTCGCTTCCCAAAGAGCTGGAAGCAAGATGCTCTGAGGCCCAACTCGCCCTTGGGAAAGAAGCCTGCACGTTGTGCCTTTCAGCTCTAGGGCCATGTGGCACACCCAGAGCAGAAGTCCTACTTCAGCCAGATCAGGCCTGCAAAGAAACTGCGTTTCACAGGCCTTTGGAAGAGATGTTCCTGGGTGGCCGTAAGAGCACTCTGCAGAGCGAGTGGTTTCGTAGCTTCCCAAAGAGCTGGAAGCAAGATGCTGTGGGGCCCAACTCGCCCTTTGGAAAGAAGCCTGCACGTTGTGCCTTTCAGCTCTAGGGCCATGTGGCACACCCAGAGCAGAAGTCCTACTTCAGCCAGATCAGGCCTGCAAAGAAACTGCGTTTCACAGGCCTTTGGAAGAGATGTTCCCGGGTGGCCGTAAGAGCACTCTGCAGAGCGAGTGGTTTCGTAGCTTCCCAAAGAGCTGGAAGCAAGATGCTGTGGGGCCCAACTCGCCCTTTGGAAAGAAGCCTGCACGTTGTGCCTTTCAGCTCTAGGGCAAAGTAGCACACCCAGACAAGAAGTCCTACATCAGCCAGATCAGGCCTTCAAAGAAACTGCGTTTCACGGGCCTTTGGAAGAGATGTTCCCACTAGGCTGTAAGAGCACTGTGCAGAGCGAGTTGTTTCTTAGGTTCCCAAAGAGCTGGAAGCAAGATGCTGTGGGGCCCAACTCGCCCTTTGGAAAGAAGCCTGCACGTTGTGCCTTTCAGCTCTAGGGCAAAGTAGCACACCCAGACCAGAAGACTTACTTCTGCCAGATCAGGCCTGCAAAGAAACTGCGTTTCACATTCCTTTGGAAGAGATGTTCTCACTTGGTTGGAAGAGCACTGTGCAGAGCGAGTTGTTTCTTAGGTTCCCAAAGAGCTGGAAGCAAGATGCTGTGGGGCCCAACTCGCCCTTTGGAAACAAGCCTGCACGTTGTACATTTCAGCTCTAGGGCCATGTGGCACACCCAAAGCAGAAGTTCTTCTTCAGCCAGATCAGGGCTGGGAAGAAACTGCGTTTCACAGTCCGTTTTAAGACATGTTCCCGGTAGGCTGTAAGAGCCCTATGCAGAGCGAGTTGTTTCTTAGCTGCCGAAAGAGCTGGATGCTGGACTTGAGGGACTTGTCTACCCTTGTGGAATCAAGGCAGGACTTTGTGCCTTGCAGCTCTAGCGCCATGTAGGACCCGGCAGAGCAGAATTTCTACTTCAGCCAGATCAGGGCTGGGAAGAAACGGCATTTCACAGGCTTTTGTAAGACTCGTTCCCTGTAGGCTGTAAAACACCAGTGCAGAGCAAGTTGTTTCTTAGCTGCCCAAAGAGGTGGAAGCCCCACGCTGTGGGGCCTGTCTGCCCTTGAGGAGTCAAGGCAGGACTTTGAGCCTTGCAACTCTAGGCCGATGTAGGACACGGCATAGCAGCAGTTCTACCTCAGCGAGATAAGGCCTGCAAGGAAACTGTATTTCTCAGGCCTTTGCAAGAGATGTTCCCGGTTGGCTGTAAGAGAGGTCTGCAGAGCGAGTTGTTTCTTAGCTTCCCAAAGAGCTGGAAGCAAGATGCTTTGGGGCCCAACTCGCCCTTTGGAAAGAACACTGAGGGTTGTGCCTTTCAGCTCCACGGCAATGTAGCACACCCAGAGCAGAAGTCCTACTTCAGCCAGATCAGGCCTGCAAAGAAACCGCCTTTCACAGGCCTTTGTAAGAGATGTTCCCGGTAGGCTGTAAGAGCACTGTGCAGAGCGAGTTGTTTCTTAGCTTCCCAAAGAGCTGGAAGCAAGATGCTGTGGGGCCCAACTCGCCTTTTGGAAAGAAGCCTGCACGTTGTGCCTTTCAGCTCTAGGGCCATGTGGCACACCCAGAGCAGAAGTTCTACTTCAGCCAGATCAGGGCTGGGAAGAAACTGCGTTTCACAGTCCGTTTTAAGACATGTTCCCGGTAGGCTGTAAGAGCCCTATGCAGAGCGAGTTGTTTCTTAGCTGCTGAAAGAGCTGGAATCTGGACCTGAGGGACTTGTCTACCCTTGTGGAAACAAGGCAAGACTTTGTGCCTTGCAGCTCTAGCGCCATGTAGGACTCGGCAGAGCAGAAGTTCTACTTCAGCCAGATCAGGGCTGGGAAGAAACTGCGTTTCACAGGCCTTTGGAAGAGATGTTCCCGGTAGGCTGTAAGAGCACTGTGCAGAGCGAGTTTTTTTTCGCTTCCCAAAGAGCTGGAAGCAAGATGCTCTGAGGCCCAACTCGCCCTTGGGAAAGAAGCCTGCACGTTGTGCCTTTCAGCTCTAGGGCCATGTGGCACACCCAGAGCAGAAGTCCTACTTCAGCCAGATCAGGCCTGCAAAGAAACTGCGTTTCACAGGCCTTTGGAAGAGATGTTCCTGGGTGGCCGTAAGAGCACTCTGCAGAGCGAGTGGTTTCGTAGCTTCCCAAAGAGCTGGAAGCAAGATGCTGTGGGGCCCAACTCGCCCTTTGGAAAGAAGCCTGCACGTTGTGCCTTTCAGCTCTAGGTCCATGTGGCACACCCAGAGCAGAAGTCCTACTTCAGCCAGATCAGGCCTGCAAAGAAACTGCGTTTCACAGGCCTTTGGAAGAGATGTTCCCGGGTGGCCGTAAGAGCACTCTGCAGAGCGAGTGGTTTCGTAGCTTCCCAAAGAGCTGGAAGCAAGATGCTGTGGGGCCCAACTCGCCCTTTGGAAAGAAGCCTGCACGTTGTGCCTTTCAACTCTAGGGCAAAGTAGCACACCCAGACAAGAAGTCCTACATCAGCCAGATCAGGCCTTCAAAGAAACTGCGTTTCACGGGCCTTTGGAAGAGATGTTCCCACTAGGCTGTAAGAGCACTGTGCAGAGCGAGTTGTTTCTTAGGTTCCCAAAGAGCTGGAAGCAAGATGCTGTGGGGCCCAACTCGCCCTTTGGAAAGAAGCCTGCACGTTGTGCCTTTCAGCTCTAGGGCAAAGTAGCACACCCAGACCAGAAGACTTACTTCTGCCAGATCAGGCCTGCAAAGAAACTGCGTTTCACATTCCTTTGGAAGAGATGTTCTCACTTGGTTGGAAGAGCACTGTGCAGAGCGAGTTGTTTCTTAGGTTCCCAAAGAGCTGGAAGCAAGATGCTGTGGGGCCCAACTCGCCCTTTGGAAAGAAGCCTGCACGTTGTGCCTTTCAGCTCTAGGGCGATGTGGCACACCCAGAGCAGAAGTTCCACTTCAGCCAGATCAGGCCTGCAAAGAAAATGCGTTTCACAGGCCTTTGTAAGAGATGTTCCGGGTAGGCTGTAAGAGCACTGTGCAGAGCGAGTTGTTTCTTAGCTTCCCAAAGAGCTGGAAGCAAGATGCTGTGGGGCCCAACTCGCCCTTTGGAAAGAAGCTTGCACCTTGTGCCTTTCAGCTCTAGGGCAATACGGCACACCCAGAGCAGAAGTTCTACTTCAGCCAGATCAGGCCTGCAAAGAAACTGCATTTCACAGGCCTTTGTAAGAGATGTTCCCGGTAGGCTGTAAGAGCACTATGCAGAGCGAGTTGTTTCTTTGCTTCCCAAAGAGCTGGAAGCAAGATTCTTTGGGGCCCAACTCGCTTTTTGGCAAGGAGACAGCACGTTGTCCCTTTCAGCTCTAGGACAATGTAGCACACCGAGAGCAGAAGTTCTACTTCAGGCAAATCAAGCCTGCAAAGAAACTGCGTTTCACAGGCCTTTGTAAGAGTTGTTCCCAGTAGGCTGTAAGAGCACTATGCAGAGCGAATTGTTTCTTAGCTTCCCAAAGAGCTGGAAGCAAGATGCTTTGGGGCCAAACTCGCCCTTTGGAAACAAGCCTGCACGTTGTACATTTCAGCTCTAGGGCCATGTGGCACACCCAAAGCAGAAGTTCTTCTTCAGCCAGATCAGGGCTGGGAAGAAACTGCGTTTCACAGTCCGTTTTAAGACATGTTCCCGGTAGGCTGTAAGAGCCCTATGCAGAGCGAGTTGTTTCTTAGCTGCCGAAAGAGCTGGATGCTGGACTTGAGGGACTTGTCTACCCTTGTGGAATCAAGGCAGGACTTTGTGCCTTGCAGCTCTAGCGCCATGTAGGACCCGGCAGAGCAGAATTTCTACTTCAGCCAGATCAGGGCTGGGAAGAAACGGCATTTCACAGGCCTTTGTAAGACTCGTTCCCTGTAGGCTGTAAAACACCAGTGCAGAGCAAGTTGTTTCTTAGCTGCCCAAAGAGGTGGAAGCCCCACGCTGTGGGGCCTGTCTGCCCTTGAGGAGTCAAGGCAGGACTTTGAGCCTTGCAACTCTAGGCCGATGTAGGACACGGCATAGCAGCAGTTCTACCTCAGCGAGATAAGGCCTGCAAGGAAACTGTATTTCTCAGGCCTTTGCAAGAGATGTTCCCAGTTGGCTGTAAGAGAGGTCTGAAGAGCGAGTTGTTTCTTAGCTTCCCAAAGAGCTGGAAGCAAGATGCTTTGGGGCCTAACTCGCCCTTTGGAAAGAACACTGAGGGTTGTGCCTTTCAGCTCCACGGCAATGTAGCACACCCAGAGCAGAAGTTCTACTTCAGCCAGATCAGGCCTGCAAAGAAACCGCCTTTCACAGGCCTTTGTAAGAGATGTTCCCGGTAGGCTGTAAGAGCACTGTGCAGAGCGAGTTGTTTCTTCGCTTCCCAAAGAGCTGGAAGCAAGATGCTCTGAGGCCCAACTCGCCCTTTGGAAAGAAGCCTGCACGTTGTGCCTTTCAGCTCTAAGGCCATGTGGCACACCCAGAGCAGAAGTTCTACTTCAGCCAGATCAGGGCTGGGAAGAAACTGCGTTTCACAGTCCGTTTTAAGACGTGTTCCCGGTAGGCTGTAAGAGCCCTATGCAGAGCGAGTTGTTTCTTAGCTGCTGAAAGAGCTGGAATCTGGACCTGAGGGACTTGTCTACCCTTGTGGAAACAAGGCAAGACTTTGTGCCTTGCAGCTCTAGCGCCATGTAGGACTCGGCAGAGCAGAAGTTCTACTTCAGCCAGATCAGGGCTGGGAAGAAACTGCGTTTCACAGGCCTTTGGAAGAGATGTTCCCGGTAGGCTGTAAGAGCACTGTGCAGAGCGAGTTTTTTTTCGCTTCCCAAAGAGCTGGAAGCAAGATGCTCTGAGGCCCAACTCGCCCTTGGGAAAGAAGCCTGCACGTTGTGCCTTTCAGCTCTAGGGCAATGTGGCACACCCAGAGCAGAAGTTCTACTTCAGCCAGATCAGGCCTGCAAAGAAACTGCGTTTCACAGGCCTTTGGAAGAGATGTTCCTGGGTGGCCGTAAGAGCACTCTGCAGAGCGAGTGGTTTCGTAGCTTCCCAAAGAGCTGGAAGCAAGATGCTGTGGGGCCCAACTCGCCCTTTGGAAAGAAGCCTGCACGTTGTGCCTTTCAGCTCTAGGGCAAAGTAGCACACCCAGAGCAGAAGTCCTACTTCAGCCAGATCAGGCCTGCAAAGAAACTGCGTTTCACAGGCCTTTGGAAGAGATGTTCCCACTAGGCTGTAAGAGCACTGTGCAGAGCGAGTTGTTTCTTAGCTTCCCAAAGAGCTGCAAGCAAGATGCTGTGGGGCCCAACTCGCCCTTTGGAAAGAAGCCTGCACGTTGTGCCTTTCAGCTCTAGGGCAAAGTAGCACACCCAGAGCAGAAGTCCTACTTCAGCCAGATCAGGCCTGCAAAGAAACTGCGTTTCACAGGCCTTTCGAAGAGATGTTCCCACTAGGCTGTAAGAGCACTGTGCAGAGCGAGTTGTTTCTTAGGTTCCCAAAGAGCTGGAAGCAAGATGCTGTGGGGCCCAACTCGCCCTTTGGAAAGAAGCCTGCACGTTGTGCCTTTCAGCTCTAGGGCAAAGTAGCACACCCAGAGCAGAAGTCCTACTTCGGCCAGATCAGGCCTGCAAAGAAACTGCGTTTCACAGGCCTTTGGAAGAGATGTTCCCGGTAGGCTGTAAGAGCACTGTGCAGAGCGAGTTGTTTCTTAGCTTCCCAAAGAGCTGGAAGCAAGATGCTGTGGGGCCCAACTCGCCCTTTGGAAAGAAGCCCGCACGTTGTGCCTTTCAGCTCTAGGGCAAAGTAGCACACCCAGAGCAGAAGTCCTACTTCAGCCAGATCAGGCCTGCAAAGAAACTGCGTTTCACAGGCCTTTGGAAGAGATGTTCCCACTAGGCTGTAAGAGCACTGTGCAGAGCGAGTTGTTTCTTAGGTTCCCAAAGAGCTGGAAGCAAGATGCTGTGGGGCCCAACTCGCCCTTTGGAAAGAAGCCTGCACGTTGTGCCTTTCAGCTCTAGGGCGATGTGGCACACCCAGAGCAGAAGTTCCACTTCAGCCAGATCAGGCCTGCAAAGAAAATGCGTTTCACAGGCCTTTGTAAGAGATGTTCCGGGTAGGCTGTAAGAGCACTGTGCAGAGCGAGTTGTTTCTTAGCTTCCCAAAGAGCTGGAAGCAAGATGCTGTGGGGCCCAACTCGCCCTTTGGAAAGAAGCTTGCACCTTGTGCCTTTCAGCTCTAGGGCAATACGGCACACCCAGAGCTAAGTTCTACTTCAGCCAGATCAGGCCTGCAAAGAAACTGCATTTCACAGGCCTTTGTAAGAGATGTTCCCGGTAGGCTGTAAGAGCACTATGCAGAGCGAGTTGTTTCTTTGCTTCCCAAAGAGCTGGAAGCAAGATTCTTTGGGGCCCAACTCGCTTTTTGGCAAGGAGACAGCACGTTGTCCCTTTCAGCTCTAGGACAATGTAGCACACCGAGAGCAGAAGTTCTACTTCAGGCAAATCAAGCCTGCAAAGAAACTGCGTTTCACAGGCCTTTGTAAGAGTTGTTCCCAGTAGGCTGTAAGACCACTATGCAGAGCGAATTGTTTCTTAGCTTCCCAAAGAGCTGGAAGCAAGATGCTTTGGGGCCAAACTCGCCCTTTGGAAACAAGCCTGCACGTTGTACATTTCAGCTCTAGGGCCATGTGGCACACCCAAAGCAGAAGTTCTTCTTCAGCCAGATCAGGGCTGGGAAGAAACTGCGTTTCACAGTCCGTTTTAAGACATGTTCCCGGTAGGCTGTAAGAGCCCTATGCAGAGCGAGTTGTTTCTTAGCTGCCGAAAGAGCTGGATGCTGGACTTGAGGGACTTGTCTACCCTTGTGGAATCAAGGCAGGACTTTGTGCCTTGCAGCTCTAGCGCCATGTAGGACCCGGCAGAGCAGAATTTCTACTTCAGCCAGATCAGGGCTGGGAAGAAACGGCATTTCACAGGCCTTTGTAAGACTCGTTCCCTGTAGGCTGTAAAACACCAGTGCAGAGCAAGTTGTTTCTTAGCTGCCCAAAGAGGTGGAAGCCCCACGCTGTGGGGCCTGTCTGCCCTTGAGGAGTCAAGGCAGGACTTTGAGCCTTGCAACTCTAGGCCGATGTAGGACACGGCATAGCAGCAGTTCTACCTCAGCGAGATAAGGCCTGCAAGGAAACTGTATTTCTCAGGCCTTTGCAAGAGATGTTCCCGGTTGGCTGTAAGAGAGGTCTGCAGAGCGAGTTGTTTCTTAGCTTCCCAAAGAGCTGGAAGCAAGATGCTTTGGGGCCCAACTCGCCCTTTGGAAAGAACACTGAGGGTTGTGCCTTTCAGCTCCACGGCAATGTAGCACACCCAGAGCAGAAGTTCTACTTCAGCCAGATCAGGCCTGCAAAGAAACCGCCTTTCACAGGCCTTTGTAAGAGATGTTCCCGGTAGGCTGTAAGAGCACTGTGCAGAGCGAGTTGTTTCTTAGCTTCCCAAAGAGCTGGAAGCAAGATGCTGTGGGGCCCAACTCGCCTTTTGGAAAGAAGCCTGCACGTTGTGCCTTTCAGCTCTAGGGCCATGTGGCACACCCAGAGCAGAAGTTCTACTTCAGCCAGATCAGGGCTGGGAAGAAACTGCGTTTCACAGTCCGTTTTAAGACATGTTCCCGGTAGGCTGTAAGAGCCCTATGCAGAGCGAGTTGTTTCTTAGCTGCTGAAAGAGCTGGAATCTGGACCTGAGGGACTTGTCTACCCTTGTGGAAACAAGGCAAGACTTTGTGCCTTGCAGCTCTAGCGCCATGTAGGACTCGGCAGAGCAGAAGTTCTACTTCAGCCAGATCAGGGCTGGGAAGAAACTGCGTTTCACAGGCCTTTGGAAGAGATGTTCCCGGTAGGCTGTAAGAGCACTGTGCAGAGCGAGTTTTTTTTCGCTTCCCAAAGAGCTGGAAGCAAGATGCTCTGAGGCCCAACTCGCCCTTGGGAAAGAAGCCTGCACGTTGTGCCTTTCAGCTCTAGGGCCATGTGGCACACCCAGAGCAGAAGTCCTACTTCAGCCAGATCAGGCCTGCAAAGAAACTGCGTTTCACAGGCCTTTGGAAGAGATGTTCCTGGGTGGCCGTAAGAGCACTCTGCAGAGCGAGTGGTTTCGTAGCTTCCCAAAGAGCTGGAAGCAAGATGCTGTGGGGCCCAACTCGCCCTTTGGAAAGAAGCCTGCACGTTGTGCCTTTCAGCTCTAGGTCCATGTGGCACACCCAGAGCAGAAGTCCTACTTCAGCCAGATCAGGCCTGCAAAGAAACTGCGTTTCACAGGCCTTTGGAAGAGATGTTCCCGGGTGGCCGTAAGAGCACTCTGCAGAGCGAGTGGTTTCGTAGCTTCCCAAAGAGCTGGAAGCAAGATGCTGTGGGGCCCAACTCGCCCTTTGGAAAGAAGCCTGCACGTTGTGCCTTTCAACTCTAGGGCAAAGTAGCACACCCAGACAAGAAGTCCTACATCAGCCAGATCAGGCCTTCAAAGAAACTGCGTTTCACGGGCCTTTGGAAGAGATGTTCCCACTAGGCTGTAAGAGCACTGTGCAGAGCGAGTTGTTTCTTAGGTTCCCAAAGAGCTGGAAGCAAGATGCTGTGGGGCCCAACTCGCCCTTTGGAAAGAAGCCTGCACGTTGTGCCTTTCAGCTCTAGGGCAAAGTAGCACACCCAGACCAGAAGACTTACTTCTGCCAGATCAGGCCTGCAAAGAAACTGCGTTTCACATTCCTTTGGAAGAGATGTTCTCACTTGGTTGGAAGAGCACTGTGCAGAGCGAGTTGTTTCTTAGGTTCCCAAAGAGCTGGAAGCAAGATGCTGTGGGGCCCAACTCGCCCTTTGGAAAGAAGCCTGCACGTTGTGCCTTTCAGCTCTAGGGCGATGTGGCACACCCAGAGCAGAAGTTCCACTTCAGCCAGATCAGGCCTGCAAAGAAAATGCGTTTCACAGGCCTTTGTAAGAGATGTTCCGGGTAGGCTGTAAGAGCACTGTGCAGAGCGAGTTGTTTCTTAGCTTCCCAAAGAGCTGGAAGCAAGATGCTGTGGGGCCCAACTCGCCCTTTGGAAAGAAGCTTGCACCTTGTGCCTTTCAGCTCTAGGGCAATACGGCACACCCAGAGCAGAAGTTCTACTTCAGCCAGATCAGGCCTGCAAAGAAACTGCATTTCACAGGCCTTTGTAAGAGATGTTCCCGGTAGGCTGTAAGAGCACTATGCAGAGCGAGTTGTTTCTTTGCTTCCCAAAGAGCTGGAAGCAAGATTCTTTGGGGCCCAACTCGCTTTTTGGCAAGGAGACAGCACGTTGTCCCTTTCAGCTCTAGGACAATGTAGCACACCGAGAGCAGAAGTTCTACTTCAGGCAAATCAAGCCTGCAAAGAAACTGCGTTTCACAGGCCTTTGTAAGAGTTGTTCCCAGTAGGCTGTAAGAGCACTATGCAGAGCGAATTGTTTCTTAGCTTCCCAAAGAGCTGGAAGCAAGATGCTTTGGGGCCAAACTCGCCCTTTGGAAACAAGCCTGCACGTTGTACATTTCAGCTCTAGGGCCATGTGGCACACCCAAAGCAGAAGTTCTTCTTCAGCCAGATCAGGGCTGGGAAGAAACTGCGTTTCACAGTCCGTTTTAAGACATGTTCCCGGTAGGCTGTAAGAGCCCTATGCAGAGCGAGTTGTTTCTTAGCTGCCGAAAGAGCTGGATGCTGGACTTGAGGGACTTGTCTACCCTTGTGGAATCAAGGCAGGACTTTGTGCCTTGCAGCTCTAGCGCCATGTAGGACCCGGCAGAGCAGAATTTCTACTTCAGCCAGATCAGGGCTGGGAAGAAACGGCATTTCACAGGCCTTTGTAAGACTCGTTCCCTGTAGGCTGTAAAACACCAGTGCAGAGCAAGTTGTTTCTTAGCTGCCCAAAGAGGTGGAAGCCCCACGCTGTGGGGCCTGTCTGCCCTTGAGGAGTCAAGGCAGGACTTTGAGCCTTGCAACTCTAGGCCGATGTAGGACACGGCATAGCAGCAGTTCTACCTCAGCGAGATAAGGCCTGCAAGGAAACTGTATTTCTCAGGCCTTTGCAAGAGATGTTCCCAGTTGGCTGTAAGAGAGGTCTGAAGAGCGAGTTGTTTCTTAGCTTCCCAAAGAGCTGGAAGCAAGATGCTTTGGGGCCTAACTCGCCCTTTGGAAAGAACACTGAGGGTTGTGCCTTTCAGCTCCACGGCAATGTAGCACACCCAGAGCAGAAGTTCTACTTCAGCCAGATCAGGCCTGCAAAGAAACCGCCTTTCACAGGCCTTTGTAAGAGATGTTCCCGGTAGGCTGTAAGAGCACTGTGCAGAGCGAGTTGTTTCTTCGCTTCCCAAAGAGCTGGAAGCAAGATGCTCTGAGGCCCAACTCGCCCTTTGGAAAGAAGCCTGCACGTTGTGCCTTTCAGCTCTAAGGCCATGTGGCACACCCAGAGCAGAAGTTCTACTTCAGCCAGATCAGGGCTGGGAAGAAACTGCGTTTCACAGTCCGTTTTAAGACGTGTTCCCGGTAGGCTGTAAGAGCCCTATGCAGAGCGAGTTGTTTCTTAGCTGCTGAAAGAGCTGGAATCTGGACCTGAGGGACTTGTCTACCCTTGTGGAAACAAGGCAAGACTTTGTGCCTTGCAGCTCTAGCGCCATGTAGGACTCGGCAGAGCAGAAGTTCTACTTCAGCCAGATCAGGGCTGGGAAGAAACTGCGTTTCACAGGCCTTTGGAAGAGATGTTCCCGGTAGGCTGTAAGAGCACTGTGCAGAGCGAGTTTTTTTTCGCTTCCCAAAGAGCTGGAAGCAAGATGCTCTGAGGCCCAACTCGCCCTTGGGAAAGAAGCCTGCACGTTGTGCCTTTCAGCTCTAGGGCAATGTGGCACACCCAGAGCAGAAGTTCTACTTCAGCCAGATCAGGCCTGCAAAGAAACTGCGTTTCACAGGCCTTTGGAAGAGATGTTCCTGGGTGGCCGTAAGAGCACTCTGCAGAGCGAGTGGTTTCGTAGCTTCCCAAAGAGCTGGAAGCAAGATGCTGTGGGGCCCAACTCGCCCTTTGGAAAGAAGCCTGCACGTTGTGCCTTTCAGCTCTAGGGCAAAGTAGCACACCCAGAGCAGAAGTCCTACTTCAGCCAGATCAGGCCTGCAAAGAAACTGCGTTTCACAGGCCTTTGGAAGAGATGTTCCCACTAGGCTGTAAGAGCACTGTGCAGAGCGAGTTGTTTCTTAGCTTCCCAAAGAGCTGCAAGCAAGATGCTGTGGGGCCCAACTCGCCCTTTGGAAAGAAGCCTGCACGTTGTGCCTTTCAGCTCTAGGGCAAAGTAGCACACCCAGAGCAGAAGTCCTACTTCAGCCAGATCAGGCCTGCAAAGAAACTGCGTTTCACAGGCCTTTCGAAGAGATGTTCCCACTAGGCTGTAAGAGCACTGTGCAGAGCGAGTTGTTTCTTAGGTTCCCAAAGAGCTGGAAGCAAGATGCTGTGGGGCCCAACTCGCCCTTTGGAAAGAAGCCTGCACGTTGTGCCTTTCAGCTCTAGGGCAAAGTAGCACACCCAGAGCAGAAGTCCTACTTCGGCCAGATCAGGCCTGCAAAGAAACTGCGTTTCACAGGCCTTTGGAAGAGATGTTCCCGGTAGGCTGTAAGAGCACTGTGCAGAGCGAGTTGTTTCTTAGCTTCCCAAAGAGCTGGAAGCAAGATGCTGTGGGGCCCAACTCGCCCTTTGGAAAGAAGCCCGCACGTTGTGCCTTTCAGCTCTAGGGCAAAGTAGCACACCCAGAGCAGAAGTCCTACTTCAGCCAGATCAGGCCTGCAAAGAAACTGCGTTTCACAGGCCTTTGGAAGAGATGTTCCCACTAGGCTGTAAGAGCACTGTGCAGAGCGAGTTGTTTCTTAGGTTCCCAAAGAGCTGGAAGCAAGATGCTGTGGGGCCCAACTCGCCCTTTGGAAAGAAGCCTGCACGTTGTGCCTTTCAGCTCTAGGGCGATGTGGCACACCCAGAGCAGAAGTTCCACTTCAGCCAGATCAGGCCTGCAAAGAAAATGCGTTTCACAGGCCTTTGTAAGAGATGTTCCGGGTAGGCTGTAAGAGCACTGTGCAGAGCGAGTTGTTTCTTAGCTTCCCAAAGAGCTGGAAGCAAGATGCTGTGGGGCCCAACTCGCCCTTTGGAAAGAAGCTTGCACCTTGTGCCTTTCAGCTCTAGGGCAATACGGCACACCCAGAGCTAAGTTCTACTTCAGCCAGATCAGGCCTGCAAAGAAACTGCATTTCACAGGCCTTTGTAAGAGATGTTCCCGGTAGGCTGTAAGAGCACTATGCAGAGCGAGTTGTTTCTTTGCTTCCCAAAGAGCTGGAAGCAAGATTCTTTGGGGCCCAACTCGCTTTTTGGCAAGGAGACAGCACGTTGTCCCTTTCAGCTCTAGGACAATGTAGCACACCGAGAGCAGAAGTTCTACTTCAGGCAAATCAAGCCTGCAAAGAAACTGCGTTTCACAGGCCTTTGTAAGAGTTGTTCCCAGTAGGCTGTAAGACCACTATGCAGAGCGAATTGTTTCTTAGCTTCCCAAAGAGCTGGAAGCAAGATGCTTTGGGGCCAAACTCGCCCTTTGGAAACAAGCCTGCACGTTGTACATTTCAGCTCTAGGGCCATGTGGCACACCCAAAGCAGAAGTTCTTCTTCAGCCAGATCAGGGCTGGGAAGAAACTGCGTTTCACAGTCCGTTTTAAGACATGTTCCCGGTAGGCTGTAAGAGCCCTATGCAGAGCGAGTTGTTTCTTAGCTGCCGAAAGAGCTGGATGCTGGACTTGAGGGACTTGTCTACCCTTGTGGAATCAAGGCAGGACTTTGTGCCTTGCAGCTCTAGCGCCATGTAGGACCCGGCAGAGCAGAATTTCTACTTCAGCCAGATCAGGGCTGGGAAGAAACGGCATTTCACAGGCCTTTGTAAGACTCGTTCCCTGTAGGCTGTAAAACACCAGTGCAGAGCAAGTTGTTTCTTAGCTGCCCAAAGAGGTGGAAGCCCCACGCTGTGGGGCCTGTCTGCCCTTGAGGAGTCAAGGCAGGACTTTGAGCCTTGCAACTCTAGGCCGATGTAGGACACGGCATAGCAGCAGTTCTACCTCAGCGAGATAAGGCCTGCAAGGAAACTGTATTTCTCAGGCCTTTGCAAGAGATGTTCCCGGTTGGCTGTAAGAGAGGTCTGCAGAGCGAGTTGTTTCTTAGCTTCCCAAAGAGCTGGAAGCAAGATGCTTTGGGGCCCAACTCGCCCTTTGGAAAGAACACTGAGGGTTGTGCCTTTCAGCTCCACGGCAATGTAGCACACCCAGAGCAGAAGTTCTACTTCAGCCAGATCAGGCCTGCAAAGAAACCGCCTTTCACAGGCCTTTGTAAGAGATGTTCCCGGTAGGCTGTAAGAGCACTGTGCAGAGCGAGTTGTTTCTTCGCTTCCCAAAGAGCTGGAAGCAAGATGCTCTGAGGCCCAACTCGCCCTTTGGAAAGAAGCCTGCACGTTGTGCCTTTCAGCTCTAGGGCCATGTGGCACACCCAGAGCAGAAGTTCTACTTCAGCCAGATCAGGGCTGGGAAGAAACTGCGTTTCACAGTCCGTTTTAAGACGTGTTCCCGGTAGGCTGTAAGAGCCCTATGCAGAGCGAGTTGTTTCTTAGCTGCTGAAAGAGCTGGAATCTGGACCTGAGGGACTTGTCTACCCTTGTGGAAACAAGGCAAGACTTTGTGCCTTGCAGCTCTAGCGCCATGTAGGACTCGGCAGAGCAGAAGTTCTACTTCAGCCAGATCAGGGCTGGGAAGAAACTGCGTTTCACAGGCCTTTGGAAGAGATGTTCCCGGTAGGCTGTAAGAGCACTGTGCAGAGCGAGTTTTTTTTCGCTTCCCAAAGAGCTGGAAGCAAGATGCTCTGAGGCCCAACTCGCCCTTGGGAAAGAAGCCTGCACGTTGTGCCTTTCAGCTCTAGGGCAATGTGGCACACCCAGAGCAGAAGTTCTACTTCAGCCAGATCAGGCCTGCAAAGAAACTGCGTTTCACAGGCCTTTGTAAGTCATGTTCCCGGTAGGCTGTAAGAGCACTGTGCAGAGCGAGTTGTCTCTCAGCTTCCAAAGAGCTGGAAGCAAGATGCTTTGGGGACCAACTCGCCCTTTGGATAGGAGACTGCACGTTGTGTCTTTCAGCTCTTGGGCTATGTAGCACACCCGGAGCAGAATTCTACTTCAGATACATCAGGACTGCAATGAA
The DNA here is from genome assembly GCF_041296265.1 of Equus caballus. Taxonomy (NCBI): domain Eukaryota; kingdom Metazoa; phylum Chordata; class Mammalia; order Perissodactyla; family Equidae; genus Equus; species Equus caballus. The sequence continues at coordinate 279,920 of NC_091700.1, read as the reverse complement.
ACTGCGTTTCACAGGCCTTCGTAAGAGATGTTCCCGGTAGGCTGTAAGAGCACTGTGCAGAGCGAGTTGTTTCTTAGCTTCCCAAAGAGCTGGAAGCAAGATGCTCTGGGTCCCACCTCGCCCTTTTTTAAGAAGCCTGCACGTTGTGCCTTTGAGCTCTAGGTCAATGTGGCACATCCAGAGCAGAAGTTCCACTTCAGCCAGATCAGGCCTGCAAAGAAACTGTGTTTCACAGGCCTTTGGAAGAGATGTTCCCGGTAGGCTGTAAGAGCACTGTGCAGAGCGAGTTGTTTCTTAGCTTCCCAAAGAGCTGGAAGCAAGATGCTGTGGGGCCCAACTCGCCCTTTGGAAAGAAGCCTGCACGTTGTGCCTTTCAGCTCTAGGGCAAAGTAGCACACCCAGAGCAGAAGTCCTACTTCAGCCAGATCAGGCCTGCAAAGAAACTGCGTTTCACAGGCCTTTCGAAGAGATGTTCCCACTAGGCTGTAAGAGCACTGTGCAGAGCGAGTTGTTTCTTAGCTTCCCAAAGAGCTGGAAGCAAGATGCTGTGGGGCCCAACTCGCCCTTTGGAAAGAAGCCTGCACGTTGTGCCTTTCAGCTCTAGGGCAAAGTAGCACACCCAGAGCAGAAGTCCTACTTCAGCCAGATCAGGCCTGCAAAGAAACTGCGTTTCACAGGCCTTTCGAAGAGATGTTCCCACTAGGCTGTAAGAGCACTGTGCAGAGCGAGTTGTTTCTTAGGTTCCCAAAGAGCTGGAAGCAAGATGCTGTGGGGCCCAACTCGCCCTTTGGAAAGAAGCCTGCACGTTGTGCCTTTCAGCTCTAGGGCAAAGTAGCACACCCAGAGCAGAAGTCCTACTTCGGCCAGATCAGGCCTGCAAAGAAACTGCGTTTCACAGGCCTTTGGAAGAGATGTTCCCGGTAGGCTGTAAGAGCACTGTGCAGAGCGAGTTGTTTCTTAGCTTCCCAAAGAGCTGGAAGCAAGATGCTGTGGGGCCCAACTCGCCCTTTGGAAAGAAGCCTGCACGTTGTGCCTTTCAGCTCTAGGGCCATGTGGCACACCCAGAGCAGAAGTTCCACTTCAGCCAGATCAGGCCTGCAAAGAAAATGCGTTTCACAGGACTTTGTAAGAGATGTTCCGGGTAGGCTGTAAGAGCACTGTGCAGAGCGAGTTGTTTCTTAGCTTCCCAAAGAGCTGGAAGCAAGATGCTGTGGGGCCCAACTCGCCCTTTGGAAAGAAGCTTGCACCTTGTGCCTTTCAGCTCTAGGGCAATACGGCACACCCAGAGCAGAAGTTCTACTTCAGCCAGATCAGGCCTGCAAAGAAACTGCATTTCACAGGCCTTTGTAAGAGATGTTCCCGGTAGGCTGTAAGAGCACTATGCAGAGCGAGTTGTTTCTTTGCTTCCCAAAGAGCTGGAAGCAAGATTCTTTGGGGCCCAACTCGCTTTTTGGCAAGGAGACAGCACGTTGTCCCTTTCAGCTCTAGGACAATGTAGCACACCGAGAGCAGAAGTTCTACTTCAGGCAAATCAAGCCTGCAAAGAAACTGCGTTTCACAGGCCTTTGTAAGAGTTGTTCCCAGTAGGCTGTAAGAGCACTATGCAGAGCGAATTGTTTCTTAGCTTCCCAAAGAGCTGGAAGCAAGATGCTTTGGGGCCAAACTCGCCCTTTGGAAACAAGCCTGCACGTTGTACATTTCAGCTCTAGGGCCATGTGGCACACCCAAAGCAGAAGTTCTTCTTCAGCCAGATCAGGGCTGGGAAGAAACTGCGTTTCACAGTCCGTTTTAAGACATGTTCCCGGTAGGCTGTAAGAGCCCTATGCAGAGCGAGTTGTTTCTTAGCTGCCGAAAGAGCTGGATGCTGGACTTGAGGGACTTGTCTACCCTTGTGGAATCAAGGCAGGACTTTGTGCCTTGCAGCTCTAGCGCCATGTAGGACCCGGCAGAGCAGAATTTCTACTTCAGCCAGATCAGGGCTGGGAAGAAACGGCATTTCACAGGCCTTTGTAAGACTCGTTCCCTGTAGGCTGTAAAACACCAGTGCAGAGCAAGTTGTTTCTTAGCTGCCCAAAGAGGTGGAAGCCCCACGCTGTGGGGCCTGTCTGCCCTTGAGGAGTCAAGGCAGGACTTTGAGCCTTGCAACTCTAGGCCGATGTAGGACACGGCATAGCAGCAGTTCTACCTCAGCGAGATAAGGCCTGCAAGGAAACTGTATTTCTCAGGCCTTTGCAAGAGATGTTCCCGGTTGGCTGTAAGAGAGGTCTGCAGAGCGAGTTGTTTCTTAGCTTCCCAAAGAGCTGGAAGCAAGATGCTTTGGGGCCCAACTCGCCCTTTGGAAAGAACACTGAGGGTTGTGCCTTTCAGCTCCACGGCAATGTAGCACACCCAGAGCAGAAGTTCTACTTCAGCCAGATCAGGCCTGCAAAGAAACCGCCTTTCACAGGCCTTTGTAAGAGATGTTCCCGGTAGGCTGTAAGAGCACTGTGCAGAGCGAGTTGTTTCTTCGCTTCCCAAAGAGCTGGAAGCAAGATGCTCTGAGGCCCAACTCGCCCTTTGGAAAGAAGCCTGCACGTTGTGCCTTTCAGCTCTAGGGCCATGTGGCACACCCAGAGCAGAAGTTCTACTTCAGCCAGATCAGGGCTGGGAAGAAACTGCGTTTCACAGTCCGTTTTAAGACGTGTTCCCGGTAGGCTGTAAGAGCCCTATGCAGAGCGAGTTGTTTCTTAGCTGCTGAAAGAGCTGGAATCTGGACCTGAGGGACTTGTCTACCCTTGTGGAAACAAGGCAAGACTTTGTGCCTTGCAGCTCTAGCGCCATGTAGGACTCGGCAGAGCAGAAGTTCTACTTCAGCCAGATCAGGGCTGGGAAGAAACTGCGTTTCACAGGCCTTTGGAAGAGATGTTCCCGGTAGGCTGTAAGAGCACTGTGCAGAGCGAGTTTTTTTTCGCTTCCCAAAGAGCTGGAAGCAAGATGCTCTGAGGCCCAACTCGCCCTTGGGAAAGAAGCCTGCACGTTGTGCCTTTCAGCTCTAGGGCAATGTGGCACACCCAGAGCAGAAGTTCTACTTCAGCCAGATCAGGCCTGCAAAGAAACTGCGTTTCACAGGCCTTTGTAAGTCATGTTCCCGGTAGGCTGTAAGAGCACTGTGCAGAGCGAGTTGTCTCTCAGCTTCCAAAGAGCTGGAAGCAAGATGCTTTGGGGACCAACTCGCCCTTTGGATAGGAGACTGCACGTTGTGTCTTTCAGCTCTTGGGCTATGTAGCACACCCGGAGCAGAATTCTACTTCAGATACATCAGGACTGCAATGAAACTGCGTTTCACAGGCCTTCGTAAGAGATGTTCCCGGTAGGCTGTAAGAGCACTGTGCAGAGCGAGTTGTTTCTTAGCTTCCCAAAGAGCTGGAAGCAAGATGCTCTGGGTCCCACCTCGCCCTTTTTTAAGAAGCCTGCACGTTGTGCCTTTGAGCTCTAGGTCAATGTGGCACATCCAGAGCAGAAGTTCCACTTCAGCCAGATCAGGCCTGCAAAGAAACTGTGTTTCACAGGCCTTTGGAAGAGATGTTCCCGGTAGGCTGTAAGAGCACTGTGCAGAGCGAGTTGTTTCTTAGCTTCCCAAAGAGCTGGAAGCAAGATGCTGTGGGGCCCAACTCGCCCTTTGGAAAGAAGCCTGCACGTTGTGCCTTTCAGCTCTAGGGCAAAGTAGCACACCCAGAGCAGAAGTCCTACTTCAGCCAGATCAGGCCTGCAAAGAAACTGCGTTTCACAGGCCTTTCGAAGAGATGTTCCCACTAGGCTGTAAGAGCACTGTGCAGAGCGAGTTGTTTCTTAGCTTCCCAAAGAGCTGGAAGCAAGATGCTGTGGGGCCCAACTCGCCCTTTGGAAAGAAGCCTGCACGTTGTGCCTTTCAGCTCTAGGGCAAAGTAGCACACCCAGAGCAGAAGTCCTACTTCAGCCAGATCAGGCCTGCAAAGAAACTGCGTTTCACAGGCCTTTCGAAGAGATGTTCCCACTAGGCTGTAAGAGCACTGTGCAGAGCGAGTTGTTTCTTAGGTTCCCAAAGAGCTGGAAGCAAGATGCTGTGGGGCCCAACTCGCCCTTTGGAAAGAAGCCTGCACGTTGTGCCTTTCAGCTCTAGGGCAAAGTAGCACACCCAGAGCAGAAGTCCTACTTCGGCCAGATCAGGCCTGCAAAGAAACTGCGTTTCACAGGCCTTTGGAAGAGATGTTCCCGGTAGGCTGTAAGAGCACTGTGCAGAGCGAGTTGTTTCTTAGCTTCCCAAAGAGCTGGAAGCAAGATGCTGTGGGGCCCAACTCGCCCTTTGGAAAGAAGCCTGCACGTTGTGCCTTTCAGCTCTAGGGCCATGTGGCACACCCAGAGCAGAAGTTCCACTTCAGCCAGATCAGGCCTGCAAAGAAAATGCGTTTCACAGGACTTTGTAAGAGATGTTCCGGGTAGGCTGTAAGAGCACTGTGCAGAGCGAGTTGTTTCTTAGCTTCCCAAAGAGCTGGAAGCAAGATGCTGTGGGGCCCAACTCGCCCTTTGGAAAGAAGCTTGCACCTTGTGCCTTTCAGCTCTAGGGCAATACGGCACACCCAGAGCAGAAGTTCTACTTCAGCCAGATCAGGCCTGCAAAGAAACTGCATTTCACAGGCCTTTGTAAGAGATGTTCCCGGTAGGCTGTAAGAGCACTATGCAGAGCGAGTTGTTTCTTTGCTTCCCAAAGAGCTGGAAGCAAGATTCTTTGGGGCCCAACTCGCTTTTTGGCAAGGAGACAGCACGTTGTCCCTTTCAGCTCTAGGACAATGTAGCACACCGAGAGCAGAAGTTCTACTTCAGGCAAATCAAGCCTGCAAAGAAACTGCGTTTCACAGGCCTTTGTAAGAGTTGTTCCCAGTAGGCTGTAAGAGCACTATGCAGAGCGAATTGTTTCTTAGCTTCCCAAAGAGCTGGAAGCAAGATGCTTTGGGGCCAAACTCGCCCTTTGGAAACAAGCCTGCACGTTGTACATTTCAGCTCTAGGGCCATGTGGCACACCCAAAGCAGAAGTTCTTCTTCAGCCAGATCAGGGCTGGGAAGAAACTGCGTTTCACAGTCCGTTTTAAGACATGTTCCCGGTAGGCTGTAAGAGCCCTATGCAGAGCGAGTTGTTTCTTAGCTGCCGAAAGAGCTGGATGCTGGACTTGAGGGACTTGTCTACCCTTGTGGAATCAAGGCAGGACTTTGTGCCTTGCAGCTCTAGCGCCATGTAGGACCCGGCAGAGCAGAATTTCTACTTCAGCCAGATCAGGGCTGGGAAGAAACGGCATTTCACAGGCCTTTGTAAGACTCGTTCCCTGTAGGCTGTAAAACACCAGTGCAGAGCAAGTTGTTTCTTAGCTGCCCAAAGAGGTGGAAGCCCCACGCTGTGGGGCCTGTCTGCCCTTGAGGAGTCAAGGCAGGACTTTGAGCCTTGCAACTCTAGGCCGATGTAGGACACGGCATAGCAGCAGTTCTACCTCAGCGAGATAAGGCCTGCAAGGAAACTGTATTTCTCAGGCCTTTGCAAGAGATGTTCCCGGTTGGCTGTAAGAGAGGTCTGCAGAGCGAGTTGTTTCTTAGCTTCCCAAAGAGCTGGAAGCAAGATGCTTTGGGGCCCAACTCGCCCTTTGGAAAGAACACTGAGGGTTGTGCCTTTCAGCTCCACGGCAATGTAGCACACCCAGAGCAGAAGTTCTACTTCAGCCAGATCAGGCCTGCAAAGAAACCGCCTTTCACAGGCCTTTGTAAGAGATGTTCCCGGTAGGCTGTAAGAGCACTGTGCAGAGCGAGTTGTTTCTTCGCTTCCCAAAGAGCTGGAAGCAAGATGCTCTGAGGCCCAACTCGCCCTTTGGAAAGAAGCCTGCACGTTGTGCCTTTCAGCTCTAGGGCCATGTGGCACACCCAGAGCAGAAGTTCTACTTCAGCCAGATCAGGGCTGGGAAGAAACTGCGTTTCACAGTCCGTTTTAAGACGTGTTCCCGGTAGGCTGTAAGAGCCCTATGCAGAGCGAGTTGTTTCTTAGCTGCTGAAAGAGCTGGAATCTGGACCTGAGGGACTTGTCTACCCTTGTGGAAACAAGGCAAGACTTTGTGCCTTGCAGCTCTAGCGCCATGTAGGACTCGGCAGAGCAGAAGTTCTACTTCAGCCAGATCAGGGCTGGGAAGAAACTGCGTTTCACAGGCCTTTGGAAGAGATGTTCCCGGTAGGCTGTAAGAGCACTGTGCAGAGCGAGTTTTTTTTCGCTTCCCAAAGAGCTGGAAGCAAGATGCTCTGAGGCCCAACTCGCCCTTGGGAAAGAAGCCTGCACGTTGTGCCTTTCAGCTCTAGGGCAATGTGGCACACCCAGAGCAGAAGTTCTACTTCAGCCAGATCAGGCCTGCAAAGAAACTGCGTTTCACAGGCCTTTGTAAGTCATGTTCCCGGTAGGCTGTAAGAGCACTGTGCAGAGCGAGTTGTCTCTCAGCTTCCAAAGAGCTGGAAGCAAGATGCTTTGGGGACCAACTCGCCCTTTGGATAGGAGACTGCACGTTGTGTCTTTCAGCTCTTGGGCTATGTAGCACACCCGGAGCAGAATTCTACTTCAGATACATCAGGACTGCAATGAAACTGCGTTTCACAGGCCTTCGTAAGAGATGTTCCCGGTAGGCTGTAAGAGCACTGTGCAGAGCGAGTTGTTTCTTAGCTTCCCAAAGAGCTGGAAGCAAGATGCTCTGGGTCCCACCTCGCCCTTTTTTAAGAAGCCTGCACGTTGTGCCTTTGAGCTCTAGGTCAATGTGGCACATCCAGAGCAGAAGTTCCACTTCAGCCAGATCAGGCCTGCAAAGAAACTGTGTTTCACAGGCCTTTGGAAGAGATGTTCCCGGTAGGCTGTAAGAGCACTGTGCAGAGCGAGTTGTTTCTTAGCTTCCCAAAGAGCTGGAAGCAAGATGCTGTGGGGCCCAACTCGCCCTTTGGAAAGAAGCCTGCACGTTGTGCCTTTCAGCTCTAGGGCAAAGTAGCACACCCAGAGCAGAAGTCCTACTTCAGCCAGATCAGGCCTGCAAAGAAACTGCGTTTCACAGGCCTTTCGAAGAGATGTTCCCACTAGGCTGTAAGAGCACTGTGCAGAGCGAGTTGTTTCTTAGCTTCCCAAAGAGCTGGAAGCAAGATGCTGTGGGGCCCAACTCGCCCTTTGGAAAGAAGCCTGCACGTTGTGCCTTTCAGCTCTAGGGCAAAGTAGCACACCCAGAGCAGAAGTCCTACTTCAGCCAGATCAGGCCTGCAAAGAAACTGCGTTTCACAGGCCTTTCGAAGAGATGTTCCCACTAGGCTGTAAGAGCACTGTGCAGAGCGAGTTGTTTCTTAGGTTCCCAAAGAGCTGGAAGCAAGATGCTGTGGGGCCCAACTCGCCCTTTGGAAAGAAGCCTGCACGTTGTGCCTTTCAGCTCTAGGGCAAAGTAGCACACCCAGAGCAGAAGTCCTACTTCGGCCAGATCAGGCCTGCAAAGAAACTGCGTTTCACAGGCCTTTGGAAGAGATGTTCCCGGTAGGCTGTAAGAGCACTGTGCAGAGCGAGTTGTTTCTTAGCTTCCCAAAGAGCTGGAAGCAAGATGCTGTGGGGCCCAACTCGCCCTTTGGAAAGAAGCCTGCACGTTGTGCCTTTCAGCTCTAGGGCCATGTGGCACACCCAGAGCAGAAGTTCCACTTCAGCCAGATCAGGCCTGCAAAGAAAATGCGTTTCACAGGACTTTGTAAGAGATGTTCCGGGTAGGCTGTAAGAGCACTGTGCAGAGCGAGTTGTTTCTTAGCTTCCCAAAGAGCTGGAAGCAAGATGCTGTGGGGCCCAACTCGCCCTTTGGAAAGAAGCTTGCACCTTGTGCCTTTCAGCTCTAGGGCAATACGGCACACCCAGAGCAGAAGTTCTACTTCAGCCAGATCAGGCCTGCAAAGAAACTGCATTTCACAGGCCTTTGTAAGAGATGTTCCCGGTAGGCTGTAAGAGCACTATGCAGAGCGAGTTGTTTCTTTGCTTCCCAAAGAGCTGGAAGCAAGATTCTTTGGGGCCCAACTCGCTTTTTGGCAAGGAGACAGCACGTTGTCCCTTTCAGCTCTAGGACAATGTAGCACACCGAGAGCAGAAGTTCTACTTCAGGCAAATCAAGCCTGCAAAGAAACTGCGTTTCACAGGCCTTTGTAAGAGTTGTTCCCAGTAGGCTGTAAGAGCACTATGCAGAGCGAATTGTTTCTTAGCTTCCCAAAGAGCTGGAAGCAAGATGCTTTGGGGCCAAACTCGCCCTTTGGAAACAAGCCTGCACGTTGTACATTTCAGCTCTAGGGCCATGTGGCACACCCAAAGCAGAAGTTCTTCTTCAGCCAGATCAGGGCTGGGAAGAAACTGCGTTTCACAGTCCGTTTTAAGACATGTTCCCGGTAGGCTGTAAGAGCCCTATGCAGAGCGAGTTGTTTCTTAGCTGCCGAAAGAGCTGGATGCTGGACTTGAGGGACTTGTCTACCCTTGTGGAATCAAGGCAGGACTTTGTGCCTTGCAGCTCTAGCGCCATGTAGGACCCGGCAGAGCAGAATTTCTACTTCAGCCAGATCAGGGCTGGGAAGAAACGGCATTTCACAGGCCTTTGTAAGACTCGTTCCCTGTAGGCTGTAAAACACCAGTGCAGAGCAAGTTGTTTCTTAGCTGCCCAAAGAGGTGGAAGCCCCACGCTGTGGGGCCTGTCTGCACTTGAGGAGTCAAGGCAGGACTTTGAGCCTTGCAACTCTAGGCCGATGTAGGACACGGCATAGCAGCAGTTCTACCTCAGCGAGATAAGGCCTGCAAGGAAACTGTATTTCTCAGGCCTTTGCAAGAGATGTTCCCGGTTGGCTGTAAGAGAGGTCTGCAGAGCGAGTTGTTTCTTAGCTTCCCAAAGAGCTGGAAGCAAGATGCTTTGGGGCCCAACTCGCCCTTTGGAAAGAACACTGAGGGTTGTGCCTTTCAGCTCCACGGCAATGTAGCACACCCAGAGCAGAAGTTCTACTTCAGCCAGATCAGGCCTGCAAAGAAACCGCCTTTCACAGGCCTTTGTAAGAGATGTTCCCGGTAGGCTGTAAGAGCACTGTGCAGAGCGAGTTGTTTCTTCGCTTCCCAAAGAGCTGGAAGCAAGATGCTCTGAGGCCCAACTCGCCCTTTGGAAAGAAGCCTGCACGTTGTGCCTTTCAGCTCTAGGGCCATGTGGCACACCCAGAGCAGAAGTTCTACTTCAGCCAGATCAGGGCTGGGAAGAAACTGCGTTTCACAGTCCGTTTTAAGACGTGTTCCCGGTAGGCTGTAAGAGCCCTATGCAGAGCGAGTTGTTTCTTAGCTGCTGAAAGAGCTGGAATCTGGAACTGAGGGACTTGTCTACCCTTGTGGAAACAAGGCAAGACTTTGTGCCTTGCAGCTCTAGCGCCATGTAGGACTCGGCAGAGCAGAAGTTCTACTTCAGCCAGATCAGGGCTGGGAAGAAACTGCGTTTCACAGGCCTTTGGAAGAGATGTTCCCGGTAGGCTGTAAGAGCACTGTGCAGAGCGAGTTGTCTCTCAGCTTCCAAAGAGCTGGAAGCAAGATGCTTTGGGGACCAACTCGCCCTTTGGATAGGAGACTGCACGTTGTGTCTTTCAGCTCTTGGGCTATGTAGCACACCCGGAGCAGAATTCTACTTCAGATACATCAGGACTGCAAAGAAACTGCGTTTCACAGGCCTTCGTAAGAGATGTTCCCGGTAGGCTGTAAGAGCACTGTGCAAAGCGAGTTGTTTCTTAGCTTCCCAAAGAGCTGGAAGCAAGATGCTCTGGGTCCCACCTCGCCCTTTTTTAAGAAGCCTGCACGTTGTGCCTTTGAGCTCTAGGTCAATGTGGCACATCCAGAGCAGAAGTTCCACTTCAGCCAGATCAGGCCTGCAAAGAAACTGTGTTTCACAGGCCTTTGGAAGAGATGTTCCCGGTAGGCTGTAAGAGCACTGTGCAGAGCGAGTTGTTTCTTAGCTTCCCTAAGAGCTGGAAGCAAGATGCTGTGGGGCCCAACTCGCCCTTTGGAAAGAAGCCTGCACGTTGTGCCTTTCAGCTCTAGGGCCATGTGGCACACCCAGAGCAGAAGTTCCACTTCAGCCAGATCAGGCCTGCAAAGAAAATGCGTTTCTCTGGCCTTTGTAAGAGATGTTCCCGGTAGGCTGTAAGAGCACTGTGCAGAGCGAGTTGTTTCTTAGCTTCCCAAAGAGCTGGAAGCAAGATGCTGTTGGGCCCAACTCGCCCTTTGGAAAGTAGCCTGCACGTTGTGCCTTTCAGCTCTAGGGCCATGTGGCACACCCAGAGCAGAAGTCCTACTTCAGCCAGATCAGGCCTGCAAAGAAACTGCGTTTCACAGGCCTTTGGAAGAGATGTTCCCGGGTGGCCGTAAGAGCACTCTGCAGAGCGAGTGGTTTCGTAGCTTCCCAAAGAGCTGGAAGCAAGATGCTGTGGGGCCCAACTCGCCCTTTGGAAAGAAGCCTGCACGTTGTGCCTTTCAGCTCTAGGGCAACGTAGCACACCCAGACAAGAAGTCCTACATCAGCCAGATCAGGCCTTCAAAGAAACTGCGTTTCACGGGCCTTTGGAAGAGATGTTCCCACTAGGCTGTAAGAGCACTGTGCAGAGCGAGTTGTTTCTTAGGTTCCCAAAGAGCTGGAAGCAAGATGCTGTGGGGCCCAACTCGCCCTTTGGAAAGAAGCCTGCACGTTGTGCCTTTCAGCTCTAGGGCAAAGTAGCACACCCAGACCAGAAGACTTACTTCTGCCCGATCAGGCCTGCAAAGAAACTGCGTTTCACATTCCTTTGGAAGAGATGAACTCACTTGGTTGGAAGAGCACTGTGCAGAGCGAGTTGTTTCTTAGGTTCCCAAAGAGCTGGAAGCAAGATGCTGTGGGGCCCAACTCGCCCTTTGGAAAGAAGCCTGCACGTTGTGCCTTTCAGCTCTAGGGCCATGTGGCACACCCAGAGCAGAAGTTCCACTTCAGCCAGATCAGGCCTGCAAAGGAAATGCGTTTCACAGGCCTTTGTAAGAGTTGTTCCCAGTAGGCTGTAAGAGCACTATGCAGAGCGAATTGTTTCTTAGCTTACCAAAGAGCTGGAAGCAAGATGCTTTGGGGCCAAACTCGCCCTTTGGAAACAAGCCTGCACGTTGTACATTTCAGCTCTAGGGCCATGTGGCACACCCAAAGCAGAAGTTCTTCTTCAGCCAGATCAGGGCTGGGAAGAAACTGCGTTTCACAGTCCGTTTTAAGACATGTTCCCGGTAGGCTGTAAGAGCCCTATGCAGAGCGAGTTGTTTCTTAGCTGCCGAAAGAGCTGGATGCTGGACTTGAGGGACTTGTCTACCCTTGTGGAATCAAGGCAGGACTTTGTGCCTTGCAGCTCTAGCGCCATGTAGGACCCGGCAGAGCAGAATTTCTACTTCAGCCAGATCAGGGCTGGGAAGAAACGGCATTTCACAGGCCTTTGTAAGACTCGTTCCCTGTAGGCTGTAAAACACCAGTGCAGAGCAAGTTGTTTCTTAGCTGCCCAAAGAGGTGGAAGCCCCACGCTGTGGGGCCTGTCTGCCCTTGAGGAGTCAAGGCAGGACTTTGAGCCTTGCAACTCTAGGCCGATGTAGGACACGGCATAGCAGCAGTTCTACCTCAGCGAGATAAGGCCTGCAAGGAAACTGTATTTCTCAGGCCTTTGCAAGAGATGTTCCCGGTTGGCTGTAAGAGAGGTCTGCAGAGCGAGTTGTTTCTTAGCTTCCCAAAGAGCTGGAAGCAAGATGCTTTGGGGCCCAACTCGCCCTTTGGAAAGAACACTGAGGGTTGTGCCTTTCAGCTCCACGGCAATGTAGCACACCCAGAGCAGAAGTTCTACTTCAGCCAGATCAGGCCTGCAAAGAAACCGCCTTTCACAGGCCTTTGTAAGAGATGTTCCCGGTAGGCTGTAAGAGCACTGTGCAGAGCGAGTTGTTTCTTCGCTTCCCAAAGAGCTGGAAGCAAGATGCTCTGAGGCCCAACTCGCCCTTTGGAAAGAAGCCTGCACGTTGTGCCTTTCAGCTCTAGGGCCATGTGGCACACCCAGAGCAGAAGTTCTACTTCAGCCAGATCAGGGCTGGGAAGAAACTGCGTTTCACAGTCCGTTTTAAGACGTGTTCCCGGTAGGCTGTAAGAGCCCTATGCAGAGCGAGTTGTTTCTTAGCTGCTGAAAGAGCTGGAATCTGGACCTGAGGGACTTGTCTACCCTTGTGGAAACAAGGCAAGACTTTGTGCCTTGCAGCTCTAGCGCCATGTAGGACTCGGCAGAGCAGAAGTTCTACTTCAGCCAGATCAGGGCTGGGAAGAAACTGCGTTTCACAGGCCTTTGGAAGAGATGTTCCCGGTAGGCTGTAAGAGCACTGTGCAGAGCGAGTTTTTTTTCGCTTCCCAAAGAGCTGGAAGCAAGATGCTCTGAGGCCCAACTCGCCCTTGGGAAAGAAGCCTGCACGTTGTGCCTTTCAGCTCTAGGGCAATGTGGCACACCCAGAGCAGAAGTTCTACTTCAGCCAGATCAGGCCTGCAAAGAAACTGCGTTTCACAGGCCTTTGTAAGTCATGTTCCCGGTAGGCTGTAAGAGCACTGTGCAGAGCGAGTTGTCTCTCAGCTTCCAAAGAGCTGGAAGCAAGATGCTTTGGGGACCAACTCGCCCTTTGGATAGGAGACTGCACGTTGTGTCTTTCAGCTCTTGGGCTATGTAGCACACCCGGAGCAGAATTCTACTTCAGATACATCAGGACTGCAATGAAACTGCGTTTCACAGGCCTTCGTAAGAGATGTTCCCGGTAGGCTGTAAGAGCACTGTGCAGAGCGAGTTGTTTCTTAGCTTCCCAAAGAGCTGGAAGCAAGATGCTCTGGGTCCCACCTCGCCCTTTTTTAAGAAGCCTGCACGTTGTGCCTTTGAGCTCTAGGTCAATGTGGCACATCCAGAGCAGAAGTTCCACTTCAGCCAGATCAGGCCTGCAAAGAAACTGTGTTTCACAGGCCTTTGGAAGAGATGTTCCCGGTAGGCTGTAAGAGCACTGTGCAGAGCGAGTTGTTTCTTAGCTTCCCAAAGAGCTGGAAGCAAGATGCTGTGGGGCCCAACTCGCCCTTTGGAAAGAAGCCTGCACGTTGTGCCTTTCAGCTCTAGGGCAAAGTAGCACACCCAGAGCAGAAGTCCTACTTCAGCCAGATCAGGCCTGCAAAGAAACTGCGTTTCACAGGCCTTTCGAAGAGATGTTCCCACTAGGCTGTAAGAGCACTGTGCAGAGCGAGTTGTTTCTTAGCTTCCCAAAGAGCTGGAAGCAAGATGCTGTGGGGCCCAACTCGCCCTTTGGAAAGAAGCCTGCACGTTGTGCCTTTCAGCTCTAGGGCAAAGTAGCACACCCAGAGCAGAAGTCCTACTTCAGCCAGATCAGGCCTGCAAAGAAACTGCGTTTCACAGGCCTTTCGAAGAGATGTTCCCACTAGGCTGTAAGAGCACTGTGCAGAGCGAGTTGTTTCTTAGGTTCCCAAAGAGCTGGAAGCAAGATGCTGTGGGGCCCAACTCGCCCTTTGGAAAGAAGCCTGCACGTTGTGCCTTTCAGCTCTAGGGCAAAGTAGCACACCCAGAGCAGAAGTCCTACTTCGGCCAGATCAGGCCTGCAAAGAAACTGCGTTTCACAGGCCTTTGGAAGAGATGTTCCCGGTAGGCTGTAAGAGCACTGTGCAGAGCGAGTTGTTTCTTAGCTTCCCAAAGAGCTGGAAGCAAGATGCTGTGGGGCCCAACTCGCCCTTTGGAAAGAAGCCTGCACGTTGTGCCTTTCAGCTCTAGGGCCATGTGGCACACCCAGAGCAGAAGTTCCACTTCGGCCAGATCAGGCCTGCAAAGAAAATGCGTTTCACAGGACTTTGTAAGAGATGTTCCGGGTAGGCTGTAAGAGCACTGTGCAGAGCGAGTTGTTTCTTAGCTTCCCAAAGAGCTGGAAGCAAGATGCTGTGGGGCCCAACTCGCCCTTTGGAAAGAAGCTTGCACCTTGTGCCTTTCAGCTCTAGGGCAATACGGCACACCCAGAGCAGAAGTTCTACTTCAGCCAGATCAGGCCTGCAAAGAAACTGCATTTCACAGGCCTTTGTAAGAGATGTTCCCGGTAGGCTGTAAGAGCACTATGCAGAGCGAGTTGTTTCTTTGCTTCCCAAAGAGCTGGAAGCAAGATTCTTTGGGGCCCAACTCGCTTTTTGGCAAGGAGACAGCACGTTGTCCCTTTCAGCTCTAGGACAATGTAGCACACCGAGAGCAGAAGTTCTACTTCAGGCAAATCAAGCCTGCAAAGAAACTGCGTTTCACAGGCCTTTGTAAGAGTTGTTCCCAGTAGGCTGTAAGAGCACTATGCAGAGCGAATTGTTTCTTAGCTTCCCAAAGAGCTGGAAGCAAGATGCTTTGGGGCCAAACTCGCCCTTTGGAAACAAGCCTGCACGTTGTACATTTCAGCTCTAGGGCCATGTGGCACACCCAAAGCAGAAGTTCTTCTTCAGCCAGATCAGGGCTGGGAAGAAACTGCGTTTCACAGTCCGTTTTAAGACATGTTCCCGGTAGGCTGTAAGAGCCCTATGCAGAGCGAGTTGTTTCTTAGCTGCCGAAAGAGCTGGATGCTGGACTTGAGGGACTTGTCTACCCTTGTGGAATCAAGGCAGGACTTTGTGCCTTGCAGCTCTAGCGCCATGTAGGACCCGGCAGAGCAGAATTTCTACTTCAGCCAGATCAGGGCTGGGAAGAAACGGCATTTCACAGGCCTTTGTAAGACTCGTTCCCTGTAGGCTGTAAAACACCAGTGCAGAGCAAGTTGTTTCTTAGCTGCCCAAAGAGGTGGAAGCCCCACGCTGTGGGGCCTGTCTGCCCTTGAGGAGTCAAGGCAGGACTTTGAGCCTTGCAACTCTAGGCCGATGTAGGACACGGCATAGCAGCAGTTCTACCTCAGCGAGATAAGGCCTGCAAGGAAACTGTATTTCTCAGGCCTTTGCAAGAGATGTTCCCGGTTGGCTGTAAGAGAGGTCTGCAGAGCGAGTTGTTTCTTAGCTTCCCAAAGAGCTGGAAGCAAGATGCTTTGGGGCCCAACTCGCCCTTTGGAAAGAACACTGAGGGTTGTGCCTTTCAGCTCCACGGCAATGTAGCACACCCAGAGCAGAAGTTCTACTTCAGCCAGATCAGGCCTGCAAAGAAACCGCCTTTCACAGGCCTTTGTAAGAGATGTTCCCGGTAGGCTGTAAGAGCACTGTGCAGAGCGAGTTGTTTCTTCGCTTCCCAAAGAGCTGGAAGCAAGATGCTCTGAGGCCCAACTCGCCCTTTGGAAAGAAGCCTGCACGTTGTGCCTTTCAGCTCTAGGGCCATGTGGCACACCCAGAGCAGAAGTTCTACTTCAGCCAGATCAGGGCTGGGAAGAAACTGCGTTTCACAGTCCGTTTTAAGACGTGTTCCCGGTAGGCTGTAAGAGCCCTATGCAGAGCGAGTTGTTTCTTAGCTGCTGAAAGAGCTGGAATCTGGAACTGAGGGACTTGTCTACCCTTGTGGAAACAAGGCAAGACTTTGTGCCTTGCAGCTCTAGCGCCATGTAGGACTCGGCAGAGCAGAAGTTCTACTTCAGCCAGATCAGGGCTGGGAAGAAACTGCGTTTCACAGGCCTTTGGAAGAGATGTTCCCGGTAGGCTGTAAGAGCACTGTGCAGAGCGAGTTGTCTCTCAGCTTCCAAAGAGCTGGAAGCAAGATGCTTTGGGGACCAACTCGCCCTTTGGATAGGAGACTGCACGTTGTGTCTTTCAGCTCTTGGGCTATGTAGCACACCCGGAGCAGAATTCTACTTCAGATACATCAGGACTGCAAAGAAACTGCGTTTCACAGGCCTTCGTAAGAGATGTTCCCGGTAGGCTGTAAGAGCACTGTGCAAAGCGAGTTGTTTCTTAGCTTCCCAAAGAGCTGGAAGCAAGATGCTCTGGGTCCCACCTCGCCCTTTTTTAAGAAGCCTGCACGTTGTGCCTTTGAGCTCTAGGTCAATGTGGCACATCCAGAGCAGAAGTTCCACTTCAGCCAGATCAGGCCTGCAAAGAAACTGTGTTTCACAGGCCTTTGGAAGAGATGTTCCCGGTAGGCTGTAAGAGCACTGTGCAGAGCGAGTTGTTTCTTAGCTTCCCTAAGAGCTGGAAGCAAGATGCTGTGGGGCCCAACTCGCCCTTTGGAAAGAAGCCTGCACGTTGTGCCTTTCAGCTCTAGGGCCATGTGGCACACCCAGAGCAGAAGTTCCACTTCAGCCAGATCAGGCCTGCAAAGAAAATGCGTTTCTCTGGCCTTTGTAAGAGATGTTCCCGGTAGGCTGTAAGAGCACTGTGCAGAGCGAGTTGTTTCTTAGCTTCCCAAAGAGCTGGAAGCAAGATGCTGTTGGGCCCAACTCGCCCTTTGGAAAGTAGCCTGCACGTTGTGCCTTTCAGCTCTAGGGCCATGTGGCACACCCAGAGCAGAAGTCCTACTTCAGCCAGATCAGGCCTGCAAAGAAACTGCGTTTCACAGGCCTTTGGAAGAGATGTTCCCGGGTGGCCGTAAGAGCACTCTGCAGAGCGAGTGGTTTCGTAGCTTCCCAAAGAGCTGGAAGCAAGATGCTGTGGGGCCCAACTCGCCCTTTGGAAAGAAGCCTGCACGTTGTGCCTTTCAGCTCTAGGGCAACGTAGCACACCCAGACAAGAAGTCCTACATCAGCCAGATCAGGCCTTCAAAGAAACTGCGTTTCACGGGCCTTTGGAAGAGATGTTCCCACTAGGCTGTAAGAGCACTGTGCAGAGCGAGTTGTTTCTTAGGTTCCCAAAGAGCTGG
This sequence comes from Equus caballus, assembly GCF_041296265.1. NCBI lineage: Eukaryota > Metazoa > Chordata > Mammalia > Perissodactyla > Equidae > Equus > Equus caballus. The sequence continues at coordinate 263,039 of NC_091700.1, read as the reverse complement.
AAGCAAGATGCTGTGGGGCCCAACTCGCCCTTTGGAAAGAAGCCTGCACGTTGTGCCTTTCAGCTCTAGGGCAAAGTAGCACACCCAGACCAGAAGACTTACTTCTGCCCGATCAGGCCTGCAAAGAAACTGCGTTTCACATTCCTTTGGAAGAGATGAACTCACTTGGTTGGAAGAGCACTGTGCAGAGCGAGTTGTTTCTTAGGTTCCCAAAGAGCTGGAAGCAAGATGCTGTGGGGCCCAACTCGCCCTTTGGAAAGAAGCCTGCACGTTGTGCCTTTCAGCTCTAGGGCCATGTGGCACACCCAGAGCAGAAGTTCCACTTCAGCCAGATCAGGCCTGCAAAGGAAATGCGTTTCACAGGCCTTTGTAAGAGATGTTCCGGGTAGGCTGTAAGAGCACTGTGCAGAGCGAGTTGTTTCTTAGCTTCCCAAAGAGCTGGAAGCAAGATGCTGTGGGGCCCAACTCGCCCTTTGGAAAGAAGCCTGCACGTTGTGCCTTTCAGCTCTAGGTCAAACTAGCACCCCCAGACCAGAAGACTTACTTCTGCCAGATCAGGCCTGCAAAGAAACTGCGTTTCACATTCCTTTGGAAGAGATGAACTCACTTGGTTGGAAGAGCACTGTGCAGAGCGAGTTGTTTCTTAGGTTCCCAAAGAGCTGGAAGCAAGATGCTGTGGGGCCCAACTCGCCCTTTGGAAAGAAGCCTGCACGTTGTGCCTTTCAGCTCTAGGGCCATGTGGCACACCCAGAGCAGAAGTTCCACTTCAGCCAGATCAGGCCTGCAAAGAAAATGCGTTTCACAGGACTTTGTAAGAGATGTTCCGGGTAGGCTGTAAGAGCACTGTGCAGAGCGAGTTGTTTCTTAGCTTCCCAAAGAGCTGGAAGCAAGATGCTTTGGGGCCCAACTCGCCCTTTGGAAAGAAGACTGAGGGTTGTGCCTTTCAGCTCTAGGGCAATGTGGCACACCCAGAGCAGAAGTTCTACTTCAGCCAGATCAGGCCTGCAAAGAAACTGCCTTTCAAGGCCTTTGTAAGAGATGTTCCCGGTAGGCTGTAAGAGCACTGTGCAGAGCGAGTTGTTTCTTCGCTTCCCAAAGAGCTGGAAGCAAGATGCTCTGAGGCCCAACTCGCCCTTTGGAAAGAAGCCTGCAGGTTGTGCCTTTCAGCTCTAGGGCAAAGTAGCACACCCAGACCAGAAGACTTACTTCTGCCAGATCAGGCCTGCAAAGAAACTGCGTTTCACATTCCTTTGGAAGAGATGTTCTCACTTGGTTGGAAGAGCACTGTGCAGAGCGAGTTGTTTCTTAGGTTCCCAAAGAGCTGGAAGCAAGATGCTGTGGGGCCCAACTCGCCCTTTGGAAAGAAGCCTGCACGTTGTGCCTTTCAGCTCTAGGGCGATGTGGCACACCCAGAGCAGAAGTTCCACTTCAGCCAGATCAGGCCTGCAAAGAAAATGCGTTTCACAGGACTTTGTAAGAGATGTTCCGGGTAGGCTGTAAGAGCACTGTGCAGAGCGAGTTGTTTCTTAGCTTCCCAAAGAGCTGCAAGCAAGATGCTTTGGGGCCCAACTCGCCCTTTGGAAAGAAGCTTGCACCTTGTGCCTTTCAGCTCTAGGGCAATACGGCACACCCAGAGCAGAAGTTCTACTTCAGCCAGATCAGGCCTGCAAAGAAACTGCATTTCACAGGCCTTTGTAAGAGATGTTCCCGGTAGGCTGTAAGAGCACTATGCAGAGCGAGTTGTTTCTTTGCTTCCCAAAGAGCTGGAAGCAAGATTCTTTGGGGCCCAACTCGCTTTTTGGCAAGGAGACAGCACGTTGTCCCTTTCAGCTCTAGGACAATGTAGCACACCGAGAGCAGAAGTTCTACTTCAGGCAAATCAAGCCTGCAAAGAAACTGCGTTTCACAGGCCTTTGTAAGAGTTGTTCCCAGTAGGCTGTAAGAGCACTATGCAGAGCGAATTGTTTCTTAGCTTACCAAAGAGCTGGAAGCAAGATGCTTTGGGGCCAAACTCGCCCTTTGGAAACAAGCCTGCACGTTGTACATTTCAGCTCTAGGGCCATGTGGCACACCCAAAGCAGAAGTTCTTCTTCAGCCAGATCAGGGCTGGGAAGAAACTGCGTTTCACAGTCCGTTTTAAGACATATTCCCGGTAGGCTGTAAGAGCCCTATGCAGAGCGAGTTGTTTCTTAGCTGCCGAAAGAGCTGGATGCTGGACTTGAGGGACTTGTCTACCCTTGTGGAATCAAGGCAGGACTTTGTGCCTTGCAGCTCTAGCGCCATGTAGGACCCGGCAGAGCAGAATTTCTACTTCAGCCAGATCAGGGCTGGGAAGAAACGGCATTTCACAGGCCTTTGTAAGACTCGTTCCCTGTAGGCTGTAAAACACCAGTGCAGAGCAAGTTGTTTCTTAGCTGCCCAAAGAGGTGGAAGCCCCACGCTGTGGGGCCTGTCTGCCCTTGAGGAGTCAAGGCAGGACTTTGAGCCTTGCAACTCTAGGCCGATGTAGGACACGGCATAGCAGCAGTTCTACCTCAGCGAGATAAGGCCTGCAAGGAAACTGTATTTCTCAGGCCTTTGCAAGAGATGTTCCCGGTTGGCTTTAAGAGAGGTCTGCAGAGCGAGTTGTTTCTTAGCTTCCCAGAGAGCTGGAAGCAAGATGCTTTGGGGCCCAACTCGCCCTTTGGAAAGAACACTGAGGGTTGTGCCTTTCAGCTCCACGGCAATGTGGCACACCCAGAGCAGAAGTTCTACTTCAGCCAGATCAGGCCTGCAAAGAAACCGCCTTTCACAGGCCTTTGTAAGAGATGTTCCCGGTAGGCTGTAAGAGCACTGTGCAGAGCGAGTTGTTTCTTCGCTTCCCAAAGAGCTGGAAGCAAGATGCTCTGAGGCCCAACTCGCCCTTTGGAAAGAAGCCTGCACGTTGTGCCTTTCAGCTCTAAGGCCATGTGGCACACCCAGAGCAGAAGTTCTACTTCAGCCAGATCAGGGCTGGGAAGAAACTGCGTTTCACAGTCCGTTTTAAGACGTGTTCCCGGTAGGCTGTAAGAGCCCTATGCAGAGCGAGTTGTTTCTTAGCTGCTGAAAGAGCTGGAATCTGGACCTGAGGGACTTGTCTACCCTTGTGGAAACAAGGCAAGACTTTGTGCCTTGCAGCTCTAGCGCCATGTAGGACTCGGCAGAGCAGAAGTTCTACTTCAGCCAGATCAGGGCTGGGAAGAAACTGCGTTTCACAGGCCTTTGGAAGAGATGTTCCCGGTAGGCTGTAAGAGCACTGTGCAGAGCGAGTTTTTTTTCGCTTCCCAAAGAGCTGGAAGCAAGATGCTCTGAGGCCCAACTCGCCCTTGGGAAAGAAGCCTGCACGTTGTGCCTTTCAGCTCTAGGGCAATGTGGCACACCCAGAGCAGAAGTTCTACTTCAGCCAGATCAGGCCTGCAAAGAAACTGCGTTTCACAGGCCTTTGGAAGAGATGTTCCTGGGTGGCCGTAAGAGCACTCTGCAGAGCGAGTGGTTTCGTAGCTTCCCAAAGAGCTGGAAGCAAGATGCTGTGGGGCCCAACTCGCCCTTTGGAAAGAAGCCTGCACGTTGTGCCTTTCAACTCTAGGGCAAAGTAGCACACCCAGAGCAGAAGTCCTACTTCAGCCAGATCAGGCCTGCAAAGAAACTGCGTTTCACAGGCCTTTGGAAGAGATGTTCCCACTAGGCTGTAAGAGCACTGTGCAGAGCGAGTTGTTTCTTAGCTTCCCAAAGAGCTGGAAGCAAGATGCTGTGGGGCCCAACTCGCCCTTTGGAAAGAAGCCTGCACGTTGTGCCTTTCAGCTCTAGGGCAAAGTAGCACACCCAGAGCAGAAGTCCTACTTCAGCCAGATCAGGCCTGCAAAGAAACTGCGTTTCACAGGCCTTTCGAAGAGATGTTCCCACTAGGCTGTAAGAGCACTGTGCAGAGCGAGTTGTTTCTTAGCTTCCCAAAGAGCTGGAAGCAAGATGCTGTGGGGCCCAACTCGCCCTTTGGAAAGAAGCCTGCACGTTGTGCCTTTCAGCTCTAGGGCGATGTGGCACACCCAGAGCAGAAGTTCCACTTCAGCCAGATCAGGCCTGCAAAGAAAATGCGTTTCACAGGACTTTGTAAGAGATGTTCCGGGTAGGCTGTAAGAGCACTGTGCAGAGCGAGTTGTTTCTTAGCTTCCCAAAGAGCTGGAAGCAAGATGCTGTGGGGCCCAACTCGCCCTTTGGAAAGAAGCTTGCACCTTGTGCCTTTCAGCTCTAGGGCAATACGGCACACCCAGAGAAGAAGTTATACTTCAGCCAGATCAGGCCTGCAAAGAAACTGCATTTCACAGGCCTTTGTAAGAGATGTTCCCGGTAGGCTGTAAGAGCACTATGCAGAGCGAGTTGTTTCTTTGCTTCCCAAAGAGCTGGAAGCAAGATTCTTTGGGGCCCAACTCGCTTTTTGGCAAGGAGACAGCACGTTGTCCCTTTCAGCTCTAGGACAATGTAGCACACCGAGAGCAGAAGTTCTACTTCAGGCAAATCAAGCCTGCAAAGAAACTGCGTTTCACAGGCCTTTGTAAGAGTTGTTCCCAGTAGGCTGTAAGAGCACTATGCAGAGCGAATTGTTTCTTAGCTTCCCAAAGAGCTGGAAGCAAGATGCTTTGGGGCCAAACTCGCCCTTTGGAAACAAGCCTGCACGTTGTACATTTCAGCTCTAGGGCCATGTGGCACACCCAAAGCAGAAGTTCTTCTTCAGCCAGATCAGGGCTGGGAAGAAACTGCGTTTCACAGTCCGTTTTAAGACATGTTCCCGGTAGGCTGTAAGAGCCCTATGCAGAGCGAGTTGTTTCTTAGCTGCCGAAAGAGCTGGATGCTGGACTTGAGGGACTTGTCTACCCTTGTGGAATCAAGGCAGGACTTTGTGCCTTGCAGCTCTAGCGCCATGTAGGACCCGGCAGAGCAGAATTTCTACTTCAGCCAGATCAGGGCTGGGAAGAAACGGCATTTCACAGGCCTTTGTAAGACTCGTTCCCTGTAGGCTGTAAAACACCAGTGCAGAGCAAGTTGTTTCTTAGCTGCCCAAAGAGGTGGAAGCCCCACGCTGTGGGGCCTGTCTGCCCTTGAGGAGTCAAGGCAGGACTTTGAGCCTTGCAACTCTAGGCCGATGTAGGACACGGCATAGCAGCAGTTCTACCTCAGCGAGATAAGGCCTGCAAGGAAACTGTATTTCTCAGGCCTTTGCAAGAGATGTTCCCGGTTGGCTGTAAGAGCACTGTGCAGAGCGAGTTGTTTCTTAGCTTCCCAAAGAGCTGGAAGCAAGATGCTTTGGGGCCCAACTCGCCCTTTGGAAAGAACACTGAGGGTTGTGCCTTTCAGCTCCACGGCAATGTAGCACACCCAGAGCAGAAGTTCTACTTCAGCCAGATCAGGCCTGCAAAGAAACCGCCTTTCACAGGCCTTTGTAAGAGATGTTCCCGGTAGGCTGTAAGAGCACTGTGCAGAGCGAGTTGTTTCTTCGCTTCCCAAAGAGCTGGAAGCAAGATGCTCTGAGGCCCAACTCGCCCTTTGGAAAGAAGCCTGCACGTTGTGCCTTTCAGCTCTAGGGCCATGTGGCACACCCAGAGCAGAAGTTCTACTTCAGCCAGATCAGGGCTGGGAAGAAACTGCGTTTCACAGTCCGTTTTAAGACGTGTTCCCGGTAGGCTGTAAGAGCCCTATGCAGAGCGAGTTGTTTCTTAGCTGCTGAAAGAGCTGGAATCTGGACCTGAGGGACTTGTCTACCCTTGTGGAAACAAGGCAAGACTTTGTGCCTTGCAGCTCTAGCGCCATGTAGGACTCGGCAGAGCAGAAGTTCTACTTCAGCCAGATCAGGGCTGGGAAGAAACTGCGTTTCACAGGCCTTTGGAAGAGATGTTCCCGGTAGGCTGTAAGAGCACTGTGCAGAGCGAGTTTTTTTTCGCTTCCCAAAGAGCTGGAAGCAAGATGCTCTGAGGCCCAACTCGCCCTTGGGAAAGAAGCCTGCACGTTGTGCCTTTCAGCTCTAGGGCAATGTGGCACACCCAGAGCAGAAGTTCTACTTCAGCCAGATCAGGCCTGCAAAGAAACTGCGTTTCACAGGCCTTTGGAAGAGATGTTCCTGGGTGGCCGTAAGAGCACTCTGCAGAGCGAGTGGTTTCGTAGCTTCCCAAAGAGCTGGAAGCAAGATGCTGTGGGGCCCAACTCGCCCTTTGGAAAGAAGCCTGCACGTTGTGCCTTTCAGCTCTAGGGCAAAGTAGCACACCCAGAGCAGAAGTCCTACTTCAGCCAGATCAGGCCTGCAAAGAAACTGCGTTTCACAGGCCTTTGGAAGAGATGTTCCCACTAGGCTGTAAGAGCACTGTGCAGAGCGAGTTGTTTCTTAGCTTCCCAAAGAGCTGGAAGCAAGATGCTGTGGGGCCCAACTCGCCCTTTGGAAAGAAGCCTGCACGTTGTGCCTTTCAGCTCTAGGGCAAAGTAGCACACCCAGAGCAGAAGTCCTACTTCAGCCAGATCAGGCCTGCAAAGAAACTGCGTTTCACAGGCCTTTGGAAGAGATGTTCCCACTAGGCTGTAAGAGCACTGTGCAGAGCGAGTTGTTTCTTAGGTTCCCAAAGAGCTGGAAGCAAGATGCTGTGGGGCCCAACTCGCCCTTTGGAAAGAAGCCTGCACGTTGTGCCTTTCAGCTCTAGGGCAAAGTAGCACACCCAGAGCAGAAGTCCTACTTCGGCCAGATCAGGCCTGCAAAGAAACTGCGTTTCACAGGCCTTTGGAAGAGATGTTCCCGGTAGGCTGTAAGAGCACTGTGCAGAGCGAGTTGTTTCTTAGCTTCCCAAAGAGCTGGAAGCAAGATGCTGTGGGGCCCAACTCGCCCTTTGGAAAGAAGCCCGCACGTTGTGCCTTTCAGCTCTAGGGCAAAGTAGCACACCCAGAGCAGAAGTCCTACTTCAGCCAGATCAGGCCTGCAAAGAAACTGCGTTTCACAGGCCTTTGGAAGAGATGTTCCCACTAGGCTGTAAGAGCACTGTGCAGAGCGAGTTGTTTCTTAGGTTCCCAAAGAGCTGGAAGCAAGATGCTGTGGGGCCCAACTCGCCCTTTGGAAAGAAGCCTGCACGTTGTGCCTTTCAGCTCTAGGGCGATGTGGCACACCCAGAGCAGAAGTTCCACTTCAGCCAGATCAGGCCTGCAAAGAAAATGCGTTTCACAGGACTTTGTAAGAGATGTTCCGGGTAGGCTGTAAGAGCACTGTGCAGAGCGAGTTGTTTCTTAGCTTCCCAAAGAGCTGGAAGCAAGATGCTGTGGGGCCCAACTCGCCCTTTGGAAAGAAGCTTGCACCTTGTGCCTTTCAGCTCTAGGGCAATACGGCACACCCAGAGCAGAAGTTCTACTTCAGCCAGATCAGGCCTGCAAAGAAACTGCATTTCACAGGCCTTTGTAAGAGATGTTCCCGGTAGGCTGTAAGAGCACTATGCAGAGCGAGTTGTTTCTTTGCTTCCCAAAGAGCTGGAAGCAAGATTCTTTGGGGCCCAACTCGCTTTTTGGCAAGGAGACTGCACGTTGTCCCTTTCAGCTCTAGGACAATGTAGCACACCGAGAGCAGAAGTTCTACTTCAGGCAAATCAAGCCTGCAAAGAAACTGCGTTTCACAGGCCTTTGTAAGAGTTGTTCCCAGTAGGCTGTAAGAGCACTATGCAGAGCGAATTGTTTCTTAGCTTCCCAAAGAGCTGGAAGCAAGATGCTTTGGGGCCAAACTCGCCCTTTGGAAACAAGCCTGCACGTTGTACATTTCAGCTCTAGGGCCATGTGGCACACCCAAAGCAGAAGTTCTTCTTCAGCCAGATCAGGGCTGGGAAGAAACTGCGTTTCACAGTCCGTTTTAAGACATGTTCCCGGTAGGCTGTAAGAGCCCTATGCAGAGCGAGTTGTTTCTTAGCTGCCGAAAGAGCTGGATGCTGGACTTGAGGGACTTGTCTACCCTTGTGGAATCAAGGCAGGACTTTGTGCCTTGCAGCTCTAGCGCCATGTAGGACCCGGCAGAGCAGAATTTCTACTTCAGCCAGATCAGGGCTGGGAAGAAACGGCATTTCACAGGCCTTTGTAAGACTCGTTCCCTGTAGGCTGTAAAACACCAGTGCAGAGCAAGTTGTTTCTTAGCTGCCCAAAGAGGTGGAAGCCCCACGCTGTGGGGCCTGTCTGCCCTTGAGGAGTCAAGGCAGGACTTTGAGCCTTGCAACTCTAGGCCGATGTAGGACACGGCATAGCAGCAGTTCTACCTCAGCGAGATAAGGCCTGCAAGGAAACTGTATTTCTCAGGCCTTTGCAAGAGATGTTCCCGGTTGGCTTTAAGAGAGGTCTGCAGAGCGAGTTGTTTCTTAGCTTCCCAAAGAGCTGGAAGCAAGATGCTTTGGGGCCCAACTCGCCCTTTGGAAAGAACACTGAGGGTTGTGCCTTTCAGCTCCACGGCAATGTGGCACACCCAGAGCAGAAGTTCTACTTCAGCCAGATCAGGCCTGCAAAGAAACCGCCTTTCACAGGCCTTTGTAAGAGATGTTCCCGGTAGGCTGTAAGAGCACTGTGCAGAGCGAGTTGTTTCTTCGCTTCCCAAAGAGCTGGAAGCAAGATGCTCTGAGGCCCAACTCGCCCTTTGGAAAGAAGCCTGCACGTTGTGCCTTTCAGCTCTAGTGTCATGTGGCACACCCAGAGCAGAAGTTCTACTTCAGCCAGATCAGGGCTGGGAAGAAACTGCGTTTCACAGTCCGTTTTAAGACGTGTTCCCGGTAGGCTGTAAGAGCCCTATGCAGAGCGAGTTGTTTCTTAGCTGCTGAAAGAGCTGGAATCTGGACCTGAGGGACTTGTCTACCCTTGTGGAAACAAGGCAGGACTTTGTGCCTTGCAGCTCTAGCGCCATGTAGGACTCGGCAGAGCACAAGTTCTACTTCAGCCAGATCAGGGCTGGGAAGAAACTGCGTTTCACAGGCCTTTGGAAGAGATGTTCCCGGTAGGCTGTAAGAGCACTGTGCAGAGCGAGTTTTTTTTCGCTTCCCAAAGAGCTGGAAGCAAGATGCTCTGAGGCCCAACTCGCCCTTGGGAAAGAAGCCTGCACGTTGTGCCTTTCAGCTCTAGGGCAATGTGGCACACCCAGAGCAGAAGTTCTACTTCAGCCAGATCAGGCCTGCAAAGAAACTGCGTTTCACAGGCCTTTGTAAGTCATGTTCCCGGTAGGCTGTAAGAGCACTGTGCAGAGCGAGTTGTCTCTCAGCTTCCAAAGAGCTGGAAGCAAGATGCTTTGGGGACCAACTCGCCCTTTGGATAGGGGACTGCACGTTGTGTCTTTCAGCTCTTGGGCTATGTAGCACACCCGGAGCAGAATTCTACTTCAGATACATCAGGACTGCAAAGAAACTGCGTTTCACAGGCCTTCGTAAGAGATGTTCCCGGTAGGCTGTAAGAGCACTGTGCAGAGCGAGTTGTTTCTTAGCTTCCCAAAGAGCTGGAAGCAAGATGCTCTGGGTCCCACCTCGCCCTTTTTTAAGAAGCCTGCACGTTGTGCCTTTGAGCTCTAGGTCAATGTGGCACATCCAGAGCAGAAGTTCCACTTCAGCCAGATCAGGCCTGCAAAGAAACTGTGTTTCACAGGCCTTTGGAAGAGATGTTCCCGGTAGGCTGTAAGAGCACTGTGCAGAGCGAGTTGTTTCTTAGCTTCCCAAAGAGCTGGAAGCAAGATGCTGTGGGGCCCAACTCGCCCTTTGGAAAGAAGCCTGCACGTTGTGCCTTTCAGCTCTAGGGCCATGTGGCACACCCAGAGCAGAAGTTCCACTTCAGCCAGATCAGGCCTGCAAAGAAAATGCGTTTCTCTGGCCTTTGTAAGAGATGTTCCCGGTAGGCTGTAAGAGCACTGTGCAGAGCGAGTTGTTTCTTAGCTTCCCAAAGAGCTGGAAGCAAGATGCTGTGGGGCCCAACTCGCCCTTTGGAAAGAAGCCTGCACGTTGTGCCTTTCAGCTCTAGGGCCATGTGGCACACCCAGAGCAGAAGTCCTACTTCAGCCAGATCAGGCCTGCAAAGAAACTGCGTTTCACAGGCCTTTGGAAGAGATGTTCCCGGGTGGCCGTAAGAGCACTCTGCAGAGCGAGTGGTTTCGTAGCTTCCCAAAGAGCTGGAAGCAAGATGCTGTGGGGCCCAACTCGCCCTTTGGAAAGAAGCCTGCACGTTGTGCCTTTCAGCTCTAGGGCAACGTAGCACACCCAGACAAGAAGTCCTACATCAGCCAGATCAGGCCTTCAAAGAAACTGCGTTTCACGGGCCTTTGGAAGAGATGTTCCCACTAGGCTGTAAGAGCACTGTGCAGAGCGAGTTGTTTCTTAGGTTCCCAAAGAGCTGGAAGCAAGATGCTGTGGGGCCCAACTCGCCCTTTGGAAAGAAGCCTGCACGTTGTGCCTTTCAGCTCTAGGGCCATGTGGCACACCCAGAGCAGAAGTTCCACTTCAGCCAGATCAGGCCTGCAAAGAAAATGCGTTTCACAGGACTTTGTAAGAGATGTTCCGGGTAGGCTGTAAGAGCACTGTGCAGAGCGAGTTGTTTCTTAGCTTCCCAAAGAGCTGGAAGCAAGATGCTTTGGGGCCCAACTCGCCCTTTGGAAAGAAGCCTGCACGTTGTGCCTTTCAGCTCTAGGGCAATGTGGCACACCCAGAGCAGAAGTTCTACTTCAGCCAGATCAGGCCTGCAAAGAAACTGCCTTTCAAGGCCTTTGTAAGAGATGTTCCCGGTAGGCTGTAAGAGCACTGTGCAGAGCGAGTTGTTTCTTCGCTTCCCAAAGAGCTGGAAGCAAGATGCTCTGAGGCCCAACTCGCCCTTTGGAAAGAAGCCTGCACGTTGTGCCTTTCAGCTCTAGGGCAAAGTAGCACACCCAGAGCAGAAGTTCTACTTCAGCCAGATCAGGGCTGGGAAGAAACTGCGTTTCACAGTCCGTTTTAAGACATGTTCCCGGTAGGCTGTAAGAGCCCTATGCAGAGCGAGTTGTTTCTTAGCTGCTGAAAGAGCTGGAATCTGGACCTGAGGGACTTGTCTACCCTTGTGGAAACAAGGCAAGACTTTGTGCCTTGCAGCTCTAGCGCCATGTAGGACTCGGCAGAGCAGAAGTTCTACTTCAGCCAGATCAGGGCTGGGAAGAAACTGCGTTTCACAGGCCTTTGGAAGAGATGTTCCCGGTAGGCTGTAAGAGCACTGTGCAGAGCGAGTTTTTTTTCGCTTCCCAAAGAGCTGGAAGCAAGATGCTCTGAGGCCCAACTCGCCCTTGGGAAAGAAGCCTGCACGTTGTGCCTTTCAGCTCTAGGGCCATGTGGCACACCCAGAGCAGAAGTCCTACTTCAGCCAGATCAGGCCTGCAAAGAAACTGCGTTTCACAGGCCTTTGGAAGAGATGTTCCTGGGTGGCCGTAAGAGCACTCTGCAGAGCGAGTGGTTTCGTAGCTTCCCAAAGAGCTGGAAGCAAGATGCTGTGGGGCCCAACTCGCCCTTTGGAAAGAAGCCTGCACGTTGTGCCTTTCAGCTCTAGGGCCATGTGGCACACCCAGAGCAGAAGTCCTACTTCAGCCAGATCAGGCCTGCAAAGAAACTGCGTTTCACAGGCCTTTGGAAGAGATGTTCCCGGGTGGCCGTAAGAGCACTCTGCAGAGCGAGTGGTTTCGTAGCTTCCCAAAGAGCTGGAAGCAAGATGCTGTGGGGCCCAACTCGCCCTTTGGAAAGAAGCCTCCACGTTGTGCCTTTCAGCTCTAGGGCAAAGTAGCACACCCAGACCAGAAGACTTACTTCTGCCAGATCAGGCCTGCAAAGAAACTGCGTTTCACATTCCTTTGGAAGAGATGTTCTCACTTGGTTGGAAGAGCACTGTGCAGAGCGAGTTGTTTCTTAGGTTCCCAAAGAGCTGGAAGCAAGATGCTGTGGGGCCCAACTCGCCCTTTGGAAAGAAGCCTGCACGTTGTGCCTTTCAGCTCTAGGGCCATGTGGCACACCCAGAGCAGAAGTTCCACTTCAGCCAGATCAGGCCTGCAAAGAAAATGCGTTTCTCTGGCCTTTGTAAGAGATGTTCCCGGTAGGCTGTAAGAGCACTGTGCAGAGCGAGTTGTTTCTTAGCTTCCCAAAGAGCTGGAAGCAAGATGCTGTGGGGCCCAACTCGCCCTTTGGAAAGAAGCCTGCACGTTGTGCCTTTCAGCTCTAGGGCCATGTGGCACACCCAGAGCAGAAGTCCTACTTCAGCCAGATCAGGCCTGCAAAGAAACTGCGTTTCACAGGCCTTTGGAAGAGATGTTCCCGGGTGGCCGTAAGAGCACTCTGCAGAGCGAGTGGTTTCGTAGCTTCCCAAAGAGCTGGAAGCAAGATGCTGTGGGGCCCAACTCGCCCTTTGGAAAGAAGCCTGCACGTTGTGCCTTTCAGCTCTAGGGCAACGTAGCACACCCAGACAAGAAGTCCTACATCAGCCAGATCAGGCCTTCAAAGAAACTGCGTTTCACGGGCCTTTGGAAGAGATGTTCCCACTAGGCTGTAAGAGCACTGTGCAGAGCGAGTTGTTTCTTAGGTTCCCAAAGAGCTGGAAGCAAGATGCTGTGGGGCCCAACTCGCCCTTTGGAAAGAAGCCTGCACGTTGTGCCTTTCAGCTCTAGGGCCATGTGGCACACCCAGAGCAGAAGTTCCACTTCAGCCAGATCAGGCCTGCAAAGAAAATGCGTTTCACAGGACTTTGTAAGAGATGTTCCGGGTAGGCTGTAAGAGCACTGTGCAGAGCGAGTTGTTTCTTAGCTTCCCAAAGAGCTGGAAGCAAGATGCTTTGGGGCCCAACTCGCCCTTTGGAAAGAAGCCTGCACGTTGTGCCTTTCAGCTCTAGGGCAATGTGGCACACCCAGAGCAGAAGTTCTACTTCAGCCAGATCAGGCCTGCAAAGAAACTGCCTTTCAAGGCCTTTGTAAGAGATGTTCCCGGTAGGCTGTAAGAGCACTGTGCAGAGCGAGTTGTTTCTTCGCTTCCCAAAGAGCTGGAAGCAAGATGCTCTGAGGCCCAACTCGCCCTTTGGAAAGAAGCCTGCACGTTGTGCCTTTCAGCTCTAGGGCAAAGTAGCACACCCAGAGCAGAAGTTCTACTTCAGCCAGATCAGGGCTGGGAAGAAACTGCGTTTCACAGTCCGTTTTAAGACATGTTCCCGGTAGGCTGTAAGAGCCCTATGCAGAGCGAGTTGTTTCTTAGCTGCTGAAAGAGCTGGAATCTGGACCTGAGGGACTTGTCTACCCTTGTGGAAACAAGGCAAGACTTTGTGCCTTGCAGCTCTAGCGCCATGTAGGACTCGGCAGAGCAGAAGTTCTACTTCAGCCAGATCAGGGCTGGGAAGAAACTGCGTTTCACAGGCCTTTGGAAGAGATGTTCCCGGTAGGCTGTAAGAGCACTGTGCAGAGCGAGTTTTTTTTCGCTTCCCAAAGAGCTGGAAGCAAGATGCTCTGAGGCCCAACTCGCCCTTGGGAAAGAAGCCTGCACGTTGTGCCTTTCAGCTCTAGGGCCATGTGGCACACCCAGAGCAGAAGTCCTACTTCAGCCAGATCAGGCCTGCAAAGAAACTGCGTTTCACAGGCCTTTGGAAGAGATGTTCCTGGGTGGCCGTAAGAGCACTCTGCAGAGCGAGTGGTTTCGTAGCTTCCCAAAGAGCTGGAAGCAAGATGCTGTGGGGCCCAACTCGCCCTTTGGAAAGAAGCCTGCACGTTGTGCCTTTCAGCTCTAGGGCCATGTGGCACACCCAGAGCAGAAGTCCTACTTCAGCCAGATCAGGCCTGCAAAGAAACTGCGTTTCACAGGCCTTTGGAAGAGATGTTCCCGGGTGGCCGTAAGAGCACTCTGCAGAGCGAGTGGTTTCGTAGCTTCCCAAAGAGCTGGAAGCAAGATGCTGTGGGGCCCAACTCGCCCTTTGGAAAGAAGCCTCCACGTTGTGCCTTTCAGCTCTAGGGCAAAGTAGCACACCCAGACCAGAAGACTTACTTCTGCCAGATCAGGCCTGCAAAGAAACTGCGTTTCACATTCCTTTGGAAGAGATGTTCTCACTTGGTTGGAAGAGCACTGTGCAGAGCGAGTTGTTTCTTAGGTTCCCAAAGAGCTGGAAGCAAGATGCTGTGGGGCCCAACTCGCCCTTTGGAAAGAAGCCTGCACGTTGTGCCTTTCAGCTCTAGGGCGATGTGGCACACCCAGAGCAGAAGTTCCACTTCAGCCAGATCAGGCCTGCAAAGAAAATGCGTTTCACAGGACTTTGTAAGAGATGTTCCGGGTAGGCTGTAAGAGCACTGTGCAGAGCGAGTTGTTTCTTAGCTTCCCAAAGAGCTGGAAGCAAGATGCTGTGGGGCCCAACTCGCCCTTTGGAAAGAAGCTTGCACCTTGTGCCTTTCAGCTCTAGGGCAATACGGCACACCCAGAGCAGAAGTTCCACTTCAGCCAGATCAGGCCTGCAAAGAAAATGCGTTTCTCTGGCCTTTGTAAGAGATGTTCCCGGTAGGCTGTAAGAGCACTGTGCAGAGCGAGTTGTTTCTTCGCTTCCCAAAGAGCTGGAAGCAAGATGCTCTGAGGCCCAACTCGCCCTTTGGAAAGAAGCCTGCACGTTGTGCCTTTCAGCTCTAGGGCCATGTGGCACACCCAGAGCAGAAGTTCTACTTCAGCCAGATCAGGGCTGGGAAGAAACTGCGTTTCACAGTCCGTTTTAAGACGTGTTCCCGGTAGGCTGTAAGAGCCCTATGCAGAGCGAGTTGTTTCTTAGCTGCTGAAAGAGCTGGAATCTGGACCTGAGGGACTTGTCTACCCTTGTGGAAACAAGGCAAGACTTTGTGCCTTGCAGCTCTAGCGCCATGTAGGACTCGGCAGAGCAGAAGTTCTACTTCAGCCAGATCAGGGCTGGGAAGAAACTGCGTTTCACAGGCCTTTGGAAGAGATGTTCCCGGTAGGCTGTAAGAGCACTGTGCAGAGCGAGTTTTTTTTCGCTTCCCAAAGAGCTGGAAGCAAGATGCTCTGAGGCCCAACTCGCCCTTGGGAAAGAAGCCTGCACGTTGTGCCTTTCAGCTCTAGGGCAATGTGGCACACCCAGAGCAGAAGTTCTACTTCAGCCAGATCAGGCCTGCAAAGAAACTGCGTTTCACAGGCCTTTGTAAGTCATGTTCCCGGTAGGCTGTAAGAGCACTGTGCAGAGCGAGTTGTCTCTCAGCTTCCAAAGAGCTGGAAGCAAGATGCTTTGGGGACCAACTCGCCCTTTGGATAGGAGACTGCACGTTGTGTCTTTCAGCTCTTGGGCTATGTAGCACACCCGGAGCAGAATTCTACTTCAGATACATCAGGCCTGCAAAGAAACTGCGTTTCACAGGCCTTTGGAAGAGATGTTCCCACTAGGCTGTAAGAGCACTGTGCAGAGCGAGTTGTTTCTTAGGTTCCCAAAGAGCTGGAAGCAAGATGCTGTGGGGCCCAACTCGCCCTTTGGAAAGAAGCCTGCACGTTGTGCCTTTCAGCTCTAGGGCGATGTGGCACACCCAGAGCAGAAGTTCCACTTCAGCCAGATCAGGCCTGCAAAGAAAATGCGTTTCACAGGACTTTGTAAGAGATGTTCCGGGTAGGCTGTAAGAGCACTGTGCAGAGCGAGTTGTTTCTTAGCTTCCCAAAGAGCTGGAAGCAAGATGCTGTGGGGCCCAACTCGCCCTTTGGAAAGAAGCTTGCACCTTGTGCCTTTCAGCTCTAGGGCAATACGGCACACCCAGAGCAGAAGTTCTACTTCAGCCAGATCAGGCCTGCAAAGAAACTGCATTTCACAGGCCTTTGTAAGAGATGTTCCCGGTAGGCTGTAAGAGCACTATGCAGAGCGAGTTGTTTCTTTGCTTCCCAAAGAGCTGGAAGCAAGATTCTTTGGGGCCCAACTCGCTTTTTGGCAAGGAGACTGCACGTTGTCCCTTTCAGCTCTAGGACAATGTAGCACACCGAGAGCAGAAGTTCTACTTCAGGCAAATCAAGCCTGCAAAGAAACTGCGTTTCACAGGCCTTTGTAAGAGTTGTTCCCAGTAGGCTGTAAGAGCACTATGCAGAGCGAATTGTTTCTTAGCTTCCCAAAGAGCTGGAAGCAAGATGCTTTGGGGCCAAACTCGCCCTTTGGAAACAAGCCTGCACGTTGTACATTTCAGCTCTAGGGCCATGTGGCACACCCAAAGCAGAAGTTCTTCTTCAGCCAGATCAGGGCTGGGAAGAAACTGCGTTTCACAGTCCGTTTTAAGACATGTTCCCGGTAGGCTGTAAGAGCCCTATGCAGAGCGAGTTGTTTCTTAGCTGCCGAAAGAGCTGGATGCTGGACTTGAGGGACTTGTCTACCCTTGTGGAATCAAGGCAGGACTTTGTGCCTTGCAGCTCTAGCGCCATGTAGGACCCGGCAGAGCAGAATTTCTACTTCAGCCAGATCAGGGCTGGGAAGAAACGGCATTTCACAGGCCTTTGTAAGACTCGTTCCCTGTAGGCTGTAAAACACCAGTGCAGAGCAAGTTGTTTCTTAGCTGCCCAAAGAGGTGGAAGCCCCACGCTGTGGGGCCTGTCTGCCCTTGAGGAGTCAAGGCAGGACTTTGAGCCTTGCAACTCTAGGCCGATGTAGGACACGGCATAGCAGCAGTTCTACCTCAGCGAGATAAGGCCTGCAAGGAAACTGTATTTCTCAGGCCTTTGCAAGAGATGTTCCCGGTTGGCTTTAAGAGAGGTCTGCAGAGCGAGTTGTTTCTTAGCTTCCCAAAGAGCTGGAAGCAAGATGCTTTGGGGCCCAACTCGCCCTTTGGAAAGAACACTGAGGGTTGTGCCTTTCAGCTCCACGGCAATGTGGCACACCCAGAGCAGAAGTTCTACTTCAGCCAGATCAGGCCTGCAAAGAAACCGCCTTTCACAGGCCTTTGTAAGAGATGTTCCCGGTAGGCTGTAAGAGCACTGTGCAGAGCGAGTTGTTTCTTCGCTTCCCAAAGAGCTGGAAGCAAGATGCTCTGAGGCCCAACTCGCCCTTTGGAAAGAAGCCTGCACGTTGTGCCTTTCAGCTCTAGTGTCATGTGGCACACCCAGAGCAGAAGTTCTACTTCAGCCAGATCAGGGCTGGGAAGAAACTGCGTTTCACAGTCCGTTTTAAGACGTGTTCCCGGTAGGCTGTAAGAGCCCTATGCAGAGCGAGTTGTTTCTTAGCTGCTGAAAGAGCTGGAATCTGGACCTGAGGGACTTGTCTACCCTTGTGGAAACAAGGCAGGACTTTGTGCCTTGCAGCTCTAGCGCCATGTAGGACTCGGCAGAGCAGAAGTTCTACTTCAGCCAGATCAGGGCTGGGAAGAAACTGCGTTTCACAGGCCTTTGGAAGAGATGTTCCCGGTAGGCTGTAAGAGCACTGTGCAGAGCGAGTTTTTTTTCGCTTCCCAAAGAGCTGGAAGCAAGATGCTCTGAGGCCCAACTCGCCCTTGGGAAAGAAGCCTGCACGTTGTGCCTTTCAGCTCTAGGGCAATGTGGCACACCCAGAGCAGAAGTTCTACTTCAGCCAGATCAGGCCTGCAAAGAAACTGCGTTTCACAGGCCTTTGTAAGTCATGTTCCCGGTAGGCTGTAAGAGCACTGTGCAGAGCGAGTTGTCTCTCAGCTTCCAAAGAGCTGGAAGCAAGATGCTTTGGGGACCAACTCGCCCTTTGGATAGGGGACTGCACGTTGTGTCTTTCAGCTCTTGGGCTATGTAGCACACCCGGAGCAGAATTCTACCTCAGATACATCAGGACTGCAAAGAAACTGCGTTTCACAGGCCTTCGTAAGAGATGTTCCCGGTAGGCTGTAAGAGCACTGTGCAGAGCGAGTTGTTTCTTAGCTTCCCAAAGAGCTGGAAGCAAGATGCTCTGGGTCCCACCTCGCCCTTTTTTAAGAAGCCTGCACGTTGTGCCTTTGAGCTCTAGGTCAATGTGGCACATCCAGAGCAGAAGTTCCACTTCAGCCAGATCAGGCCTGCAAAGAAACTGTGTTTCACAGGCCTTTGGAAGAGATGTTCCCGGTAGGCTGTAAGAGCACTGTGCAGAGCGAGTTGTTTCTTAGCTTCCCAAAGAGCTGGAAGCAAGATGCTGTGGGGCCCAACTCGCCCTTTGGAAAGAAGCCTGCACGTTGTGCCTTTCAGCTCTAGGGCAAAGTAGCACACCCAGAGCAGAAGTCCTACTTCAGCCAGATCAGGCCTGCAAAGAAACTGCGTTTCACAGGCCTTTGGAAGAGATGTTCCCACTAGGCTGTAAGAGCACTGTGCAGAGCGAGTTGTTTCTTAGGTTCCCAAAGAGCTGGAAGCAAGATGCTGTGGGGCCCAACTCGCCCTTTGGAAAGAAGCCTGCACGTTGTGCCTTTCAGCTCTAGGGCAAAGTAGCACACCCAGAGCAGAAGTCCTACTTCGGCCAGATCAGGCCTGCAAAGAAACTGCGTTTCACAGGCCTTTGGAAGAGATGTTCCCGGTAGGCTGTAAGAGCACTGTGCAGAGCGAGTTGTTTCTTAGCTTCCCAAAGAGCTGGAAGCAAGATGCTGTGGGGCCCAACTCGCCCTTTGGAAAGAAGCCCGCACGTTGTGCCTTTCAGCTCTAGGGCAAAGTAGCACACCCAGAGCAGAAGTCCTACTTCAGCCAGATCAGGCCTGCAAAGAAACTGCGTTTCACAGGCCTTTGGAAGAGATGTTCCCACTAGGCTGTAAGAGCACTGTGCAGAGCGAGTTGTTTCTTAGGTTCCCAAAGAGCTGGAAGCAAGATGCTGTGGGGCCCAACTCGCCCTTTGGAAAGAAGCCTGCACGTTGTGCCTTTCAGCTCTAGGGCGATGTGGCACACCCAGAGCAGAAGTTCCACTTCAGCCAGATCAGGCCTGCAAAGAAAATGCGTTTCACAGGACTTTGTAAGAGATGTTCCGGGTAGGCTGTAAGAGCACTGTGCAGAGCGAGTTGTTTCTTAGCTTCCCAAAGAGCTGGAAGCAAGATGCTGTGGGGCCCAACTCGCCCTTTGGAAAGAAGCTTGCACCTTGTGCCTTTCAGCTCTAGGGCAATACGGCACACCCAGAGCAGAAGTTCTACTTCAGCCAGATCAGGCCTGCAAAGAAACTGCATTTCACAGGCCTTTGTAAGAGATGTTCCCGGTAGGCTGTAAGAGCACTATGCAGAGCGAGTTGTTTCTTTGCTTCCCAAAGAGCTGGAAGCAAGATTCTTTGGGGCCCAACTCGCTTTTTGGCAAGGAGACTGCACGTTGTCCCTTTCAGCTCTAGGACAATGTAGCACACCGAGAGCAGAAGTTCTACTTCAGGCAAATCAAGCCTGCAAAGAAACTGCGTTTCACAGGCCTTTGTAAGAGTTGTTCCCAGTAGGCTGTAAGAGCACTATGCAGAGCGAATTGTTTCTTAGCTTCCCAAAGAGCTGGAAGCAAGATGCTTTGGGGCCAAACTCGCCCTTTGGAAACAAGCCTGCACGTTGTACATTTCAGCTCTAGGGCCATGTGGCACACCCAAAGCAGAAGTTCTTCTTCAGCCAGATCAGGGCTGGGAAGAAACTGCGTTTCACAGTCCGTTTTAAGACATGTTCCCGGTAGGCTGTAAGAGCCCTATGCAGAGCGAGTTGTTTCTTAGCTGCCGAAAGAGCTGGATGCTGGACTTGAGGGACTTGTCTACCCTTGTGGAATCAAGGCAGGACTTTGTGCCTTGCAGCTCTAGCGCCATGTAGGACCCGGCAGAGCAGAATTTCTACTTCAGCCAGATCAGGGCTGGGAAGAAACGGCATTTCACAGGCCTTTGTAAGACTCGTTCCCTGTAGGCTGTAAAACACCAGTGCAGAGCAAGTTGTTTCTTAGCTGCCCAAAGAGGTGGAAGCCCCACGCTGTGGGGCCTGTCTGCCCTTGAGGAGTCAAGGCAGGACTTTGAGCCTTGCAACTCTAGGCCGATGTAGGACACGGCATAGCAGCAGTTCTACCTCAGCGAGATAAGGCCTGCAAGGAAACTGTATTTCTCAGGCCTTTGCAAGAGATGTTCCCGGTTGGCTTTAAGAGAGGTCTGCAGAGCGAGTTGTTTCTTAGCTTCCCAAAGAGCTGGAAGCAAGATGCTTTGGGGCCCAACTCGCCCTTTGGAAAGAACACTGAGGGTTGTGCCTTTCAGCTCCACGGCAATGTGGCACACCCAGAGCAGAAGTTCTACTTCAGCCAGATCAGGCCTGCAAAGAAACCGCCTTTCACAGGCCTTTGTAAGAGATGTTCCCGGTAGGCTGTAAGAGCACTGTGCAGAGCGAGTTGTTTCTTCGCTTCCCAAAGAGCTGGAAGCAAGATGCTCTGAGGCCCAACTCGCCCTTTGGAAAGAAGCCTGCACGTTGTGCCTTTCAGCTCTAGTGTCATGTGGCACACCCAGAGCAGAAGTTCTACTTCAGCCAGATCAGGGCTGGGAAGAAACTGCGTTTCACAGTCCGTTTTAAGACGTGTTCCCGGTAGGCTGTAAGAGCCCTATGCAGAGCGAGTTGTTTCTTAGCTGCTGAAAGAGCTGGAATCTGGACCTGAGGGACTTGTCTACCCTTGTGGAAACAAGGCAGGACTTTGTGCCTTGCAGCTCTAGCGCCATGTAGGACTCGGCAGAGCACAAGTTCTACTTCAGCCAGATCAGGGCTGGGAAGAAACTGCGTTTCACAGGCCTTTGGAAGAGATGTTCCCGGTAGGCTGTAAGAGCACTGTGCAGAGCGAGTTTTTTTTCGCTTCCCAAAGAGCTGGAAGCAAGATGCTCTGAGGCCCAACTCGCCCTTGGGAAAGAAGCCTGCACGTTGTGCCTTTCAGCTCTAGGGCAATGTGGCACACCCAGAGCAGAAGTTCTACTTCAGCCAGATCAGGCCTGCAAAGAAACTGCGTTTCACAGGCCTTTGTAAGTCATGTTCCCGGTAGGCTGTAAGAGCACTGTGCAGAGCGAGTTGTCTCTCAGCTTCCAAAGAGCTGGAAGCAAGATGCTTTGGGGACCAACTCGCCCTTTGGATAGGGGACTGCACGTTGTGTCTTTCAGCTCTTGGGCTATGTAGCACACCCGGAGCAGAATTCTACTTCAGATACATCAGGACTGCAAAGAAACTGCGTTTCACAGGCCTTCGTAAGAGATGTTCCCGGTAGGCTGTAAGAGCACTGTGCAGAGCGAGTTGTTTCTTAGCTTCCCAAAGAGCTGGAAGCAAGATGCTCTGGGTCCCACCTCGCCCTTTTTTAAGAAGCCTGCACGTTGTGCCTTTGAGCTCTAGGTCAATGTGGCACATCCAGAGCAGAAGTTCCACTTCAGCCAGATCAGGCCTGCAAAGAAACTGTGTTTCACAGGCCTTTGGAAGAGATGTTCCCGGTAGGCTGTAAGAGCACTGTGCAGAGCGAGTTGTTTCTTAGCTTCCCAAAGAGCTGGAAGCAAGATGCTGTGGGGCCCAACTCGCCCTTTGGAAAGAAGCCTGCACGTTGTGCCTTTCAGCTCTAGGGCCATGTGGCACACCCAGAGCAGAAGTTCCACTTCAGCCAGATCAGGCCTGCAAAGAAAATGCGTTTCTCTGGCCTTTGTAAGAGATGTTCCCGGTAGGCTGTAAGAGCACTGTGCAGAGCGAGTTGTTTCTTAGCTTCCCAAAGAGCTGGAAGCAAGATGCTGTGGGGCCCAACTCGCCCTTTGGAAAGAAGCCTGCACGTTGTGCCTTTCAGCTCTAGGGCCATGTGGCACACCCAGAGCAGAAGTCCTACTTCAGCCAGATCAGGCCTGCAAAGAAACTGCGTTTCACAGGCCTTTGGAAGAGATGTTCCCGGGTGGCCGTAAGAGCACTCTGCAGAGCGAGTGGTTTCGTAGCTTCCCAAAGAGCTGGAAGCAAGATGCTGTGGGGCCCAACTCGCCCTTTGGAAAGAAGCCTGCACGTTGTGCCTTTCAGCTCTAGGGCAACGTAGCACACCCAGACAAGAAGTCCTACATCAGCCAGATCAGGCCTTCAAAGAAACTGCGTTTCACGGGCCTTTGGAAGAGATGTTCCCACTAGGCTGTAAGAGCACTGTGCAGAGCGAGTTGTTTCTTAGGTTCCCAAAGAGCTGGAAGCAAGATGCTGTGGGGCCCAACTCGCCCTTTGGAAAGAAGCCTGCACGTTGTGCCTTTCAGCTCTAGGGCCATGTGGCACACCCAGAGCAGAAGTTCCACTTCAGCCAGATCAGGCCTGCAAAGAAAATGCGTTTCACAGGACTTTGTAAGAGATGTTCCGGGTAGGCTGTAAGAGCACTGTGCAGAGCGAGTTGTTTCTTAGCTTCCCAAAGAGCTGGAAGCAAGATGCTTTGGGGCCCAACTCGCCCTTTGGAAAGAAGCCTGCACGTTGTGCCTTTCAGCTCTAGGGCAATGTGGCACACCCAGAGCAGAAGTTCTACTTCAGCCAGATCAGGCCTGCAAAGAAACTGCCTTTCAAGGCCTTTGTAAGAGATGTTCCCGGTAGGCTGTAAGAGCACTGTGCAGAGCGAGTTGTTTCTTCGCTTCCCAAAGAGCTGGAAGCAAGATGCTCTGAGGCCCAACTCGCCCTTTGGAAAGAAGCCTGCACGTTGTGCCTTTCAGCTCTAGGGCAAAGTAGCACACCCAGAGCAGAAGTTCTACTTCAGCCAGATCAGGGCTGGGAAGAAACTGCGTTTCACAGTCCGTTTTAAGACATGTTCCCGGTAGGCTGTAAGAGCCCTATGCAGAGCGAGTTGTTTCTTAGCTGCTGAAAGAGCTGGAATCTGGACCTGAGGGACTTGTCTACCCTTGTGGAAACAAGGCAAGACTTTGTGCCTTGCAGCTCTAGCGCCATGTAGGACTCGGCAGAGCAGAAGTTCTACTTCAGCCAGATCAGGGCTGGGAAGAAACTGCGTTTCACAGGCCTTTGGAAGAGATGTTCCCGGTAGGCTGTAAGAGCACTGTGCAGAGCGAGTTTTTTTTCGCTTCCCAAAGAGCTGGAAGCAAGATGCTCTGAGGCCCAACTCGCCCTTGGGAAAGAAGCCTGCACGTTGTGCCTTTCAGCTCTAGGGCCATGTGGCACACCCAGAGCAGAAGTCCTACTTCAGCCAGATCAGGCCTGCAAAGAAACTGCGTTTCACAGGCCTTTGGAAGAGATGTTCCTGGGTGGCCGTAAGAGCACTCTGCAGAGCGAGTGGTTTCGTAGCTTCCCAAAGAGCTGGAAGCAAGATGCTGTGGGGCCCAACTCGCCCTTTGGAAAGAAGCCTGCACGTTGTGCCTTTCAGCTCTAGGGCCATGTGGCACACCCAGAGCAGAAGTCCTACTTCAGCCAGATCAGGCCTGCAAAGAAACTGCGTTTCACAGGCCTTTGGAAGAGATGTTCCCGGGTGGCCGTAAGAGCACTCTGCAGAGCGAGTGGTTTCGTAGCTTCCCAAAGAGCTGGAAGCAAGATGCTGTGGGGCCCAACTCGCCCTTTGGAAAGAAGCCTCCACGTTGTGCCTTTCAGCTCTAGGGCAAAGTAGCACACCCAGACCAGAAGACTTACTTCTGCCAGATCAGGCCTGCAAAGAAACTGCGTTTCACATTCCTTTGGAAGAGATGTTCTCACTTGGTTGGAAGAGCACTGTGCAGAGCGAGTTGTTTCTTAGGTTCCCAAAGAGCTGGAAGCAAGATGCTGTGGGGCCCAACTCGCCCTTTGGAAAGAAGCCTGCACGTTGTGCCTTTCAGCTCTAGGGCCATGTGGCACACCCAGAGCAGAAGTTCCACTTCAGCCAGATCAGGCCTGCAAAGAAAATGCGTTTCTCTGGCCTTTGTAAGAGATGTTCCCGGTAGGCTGTAAGAGCACTGTGCAGAGCGAGTTGTTTCTTAGCTTCCCAAAGAGCTGGAAGCAAGATGCTGTGGGGCCCAACTCGCCCTTTGGAAAGAAGCCTGCACGTTGTGCCTTTCAGCTCTAGGGCAAAGTAGCACACCCAGAGCAGAAGTCCTACTTCGGCCAGATCAGGCCTGCAAAGAAACTGCGTTTCACAGGCCTTTGGAAGAGATGTTCCCGGTAGGCTGTAAGAGCACTGTGCAGAGCGAGTTGTTTCTTAGCTTCCCAAAGAGCTGGAAGCAAGATGCTGTGGGGCCCAACTCGCCCTTTGGAAAGAAGCCTGCACGTTGTGCCTTTCAGCTCTAGGGCCATGTGGCACACCCAGAGCAGAAGTTCCACTTCGGCCAGATCAGGCCTGCAAAGAAAATGCGTTTCACAGGACTTTGTAAGAGATGTTCCGGGTAGGCTGTAAGAGCACTGTGCAGAGCGAGTTGTTTCTTAGCTTCCCAAAGAGCTGGAAGCAAGATGCTGTGGGGCCCAACTCGCCCTTTGGAAAGAAGCTTGCACCTTGTGCCTTTCAGCTCTAGGGCAATACGGCACACCCAGAGCAGAAGTTCTACTTCAGCCAGATCAGGCCTGCAAAGAAACTGCATTTCACAGGCCTTTGTAAGAGATGTTCCCGGTAGGCTGTAAGAGCACTATGCAGAGCGAGTTGTTTCTTTGCTTCCCAAAGAGCTGGAAGCAAGATTCTTTGGGGCCCAACTCGCTTTTTGGCAAGGAGACAGCACGTTGTCCCTTTCAGCTCTAGGACAATGTAGCACACCGAGAGCAGAAGTTCTACTTCAGGCAAATCAAGCCTGCAAAGAAACTGCGTTTCACAGGCCTTTGTAAGAGTTGTTCCCAGTAGGCTGTAAGAGCACTATGCAGAGCGAATTGTTTCTTAGCTTCCCAAAGAGCTGGAAGCAAGATGCTTTGGGGCCAAACTCGCCCTTTGGAAACAAGCCTGCACGTTGTACATTTCAGCTCTAGGGCCATGTGGCACACCCAAAGCAGAAGTTCTTCTTCAGCCAGATCAGGGCTGGGAAGAAACTGCGTTTCACAGTCCGTTTTAAGACATGTTCCCGGTAGGCTGTAAGAGCCCTATGCAGAGCGAGTTGTTTCTTAGCTGCCGAAAGAGCTGGATGCTGGACTTGAGGGACTTGTCTACCCTTGTGGAATCAAGGCAGGACTTTGTGCCTTGCAGCTCTAGCGCCATGTAGGACCCGGCAGAGCAGAATTTCTACTTCAGCCAGATCAGGGCTGGGAAGAAACGGCATTTCACAGGCCTTTGTAAGACTCGTTCCCTGTAGGCTGTAAAACACCAGTGCAGAGCAAGTTGTTTCTTAGCTGCCCAAAGAGGTGGAAGCCCCACGCTGTGGGGCCTGTCTGCCCTTGAGGAGTCAAGGCAGGACTTTGAGCCTTGCAACTCTAGGCCGATGTAGGACACGGCATAGCAGCAGTTCTACCTCAGCGAGATAAGGCCTGCAAGGAAACTGTATTTCTCAGGCCTTTGCAAGAGATGTTCCCGGTTGGCTGTAAGAGAGGTCTGCAGAGCGAGTTGTTTCTTAGCTTCCCAAAGAGCTGGAAGCAAGATGCTTTGGGGCCCAACTCGCCCTTTGGAAAGAACACTGAGGGTTGTGCCTTTCAGCTCCACGGCAATGTAGCACACCCAGAGCAGAAGTTCTACTTCAGCCAGATCAGGCCTGCAAAGAAACCGCCTTTCACAGGCCTTTGTAAGAGATGTTCCCGGTAGGCTGTAAGAGCACTGTGCAGAGCGAGTTGTTTCTTCGCTTCCCAAAGAGCTGGAAGCAAGATGCTCTGAGGCCCAACTCGCCCTTTGGAAAGAAGCCTGCACGTTGTGCCTTTCAGCTCTAGGGCCATGTGGCACACCCAGAGCAGAAGTTCTACTTCAGCCAGATCAGGGCTGGGAAGAAACTGCGTTTCACAGTCCGTTTTAAGACGTGTTCCCGGTAGGCTGTAAGAGCCCTATGCAGAGCGAGTTGTTTCTTAGCTGCTGAAAGAGCTGGAATCTGGAACTGAGGGACTTGTCTACCCTTGTGGAAACAAGGCAAGACTTTGTGCCTTGCAGCTCTAGCGCCATGTAGGACTCGGCAGAGCAGAAGTTCTACTTCAGCCAGATCAGGGCTGGGAAGAAACTGCGTTTCACAGGCCTTTGGAAGAGATGTTCCCGGTAGGCTGTAAGAGCACTGTGCAGAGCGAGTTGTCTCTCAGCTTCCAAAGAGCTGGAAGCAAGATGCTTTGGGGACCAACTCGCCCTTTGGATAGGAGACTGCACGTTGTGTCTTTCAGCTCTTGGGCTATGTAGCACACCCGGAGCAGAATTCTACTTCAGATACATCAGGACTGCAAAGAAACTGCGTTTCACAGGCCTTCGTAAGAGATGTTCCCGGTAGGCTGTAAGAGCACTGTGCAAAGCGAGTTGTTTCTTAGCTTCCCAAAGAGCTGGAAGCAAGATGCTCTGGGTCCCACCTCGCCCTTTTTTAAGAAGCCTGCACGTTGTGCCTTTGAGCTCTAGGTCAATGTGGCACATCCAGAGCAGAAGTTCCACTTCAGCCAGATCAGGCCTGCAAAGAAACTGTGTTTCACAGGCCTTTGGAAGAGATGTTCCCGGTAGGCTGTAAGAGCACTGTGCAGAGCGAGTTGTTTCTTAGCTTCCCTAAGAGCTGGAAGCAAGATGCTGTGGGGCCCAACTCGCCCTTTGGAAAGAAGCCTGCACGTTGTGCCTTTCAGCTCTAGGGCCATGTGGCACACCCAGAGCAGAAGTTCCACTTCAGCCAGATCAGGCCTGCAAAGAAAATGCGTTTCTCTGGCCTTTGTAAGAGATGTTCCCGGTAGGCTGTAAGAGCACTGTGCAGAGCGAGTTGTTTCTTAGCTTCCCAAAGAGCTGGAAGCAAGATGCTGTTGGGCCCAACTCGCCCTTTGGAAAGTAGCCTGCACGTTGTGCCTTTCAGCTCTAGGGCCATGTGGCACACCCAGAGCAGAAGTCCTACTTCAGCCAGATCAGGCCTGCAAAGAAACTGCGTTTCACAGGCCTTTGGAAGAGATGTTCCCGGGTGGCCGTAAGAGCACTCTGCAGAGCGAGTGGTTTCGTAGCTTCCCAAAGAGCTGGAAGCAAGATGCTGTGGGGCCCAACTCGCCCTTTGGAAAGAAGCCTGCACGTTGTGCCTTTCAGCTCTAGGGCAACGTAGCACACCCAGACAAGAAGTCCTACATCAGCCAGATCAGGCCTTCAAAGAAACTGCGTTTCACGGGCCTTTGGAAGAGATGTTCCCACTAGGCTGTAAGAGCACTGTGCAGAGCGAGTTGTTTCTTAGGTTCCCAAAGAGCTGGAAGCAAGATGCTGTGGGGCCCAACTCGCCCTTTGGAAAGAAGCCTGCACGTTGTGCCTTTCAGCTCTAGGGCAAAGTAGCACACCCAGACCAGAAGACTTACTTCTGCCCGATCAGGCCTGCAAAGAAACTGCGTTTCACATTCCTTTGGAAGAGATGAACTCACTTGGTTGGAAGAGCACTGTGCAGAGCGAGTTGTTTCTTAGGTTCCCAAAGAGCTGGAAGCAAGATGCTGTGGGGCCCAACTCGCCCTTTGGAAAGAAGCCTGCACGTTGTGCCTTTCAGCTCTAGGGCCATGTGGCACACCCAGAGCAGAAGTTCCACTTCAGCCAGATCAGGCCTGCAAAGGAAATGCGTTTCACAGGCCTTTGTAAGAGATGTTCCGGGTAGGCTGTAAGAGCACTGTGCAGAGCGAGTTGTTTCTTAGCTTCCCAAAGAGCTGGAAGCAAGATGCTGTGGGGCCCAACTCGCCCTTTGGAAAGAAGCCTGCACGTTGTGCCTTTCAGCTCTAGGTCAAACTAGCACCCCCAGACCAGAAGACTTACTTCTGCCAGATCAGGCCTGCAAAGAAACTGCGTTTCACATTCCTTTGGAAGAGATGAACTCACTTGGTTGGAAGAGCACTGTGCAGAGCGAGTTGTTTCTTAGGTTCCCAAAGAGCTGGAAGCAAGATGCTGTGGGGCCCAACTCGCCCTTTGGAAAGAAGCCTGCACGTTGTGCCTTTCAGCTCTAGGGCCATGTGGCACACCCAGAGCAGAAGTTCCACTTCAGCCAGATCAGGCCTGCAAAGAAAATGCGTTTCACAGGACTTTGTAAGAGATGTTCCGGGTAGGCTGTAAGAGCACTGTGCAGAGCGAGTTGTTTCTTAGCTTCCCAAAGAGCTGGAAGCAAGATGCTTTGGGGCCCAACTCGCCCTTTGGAAAGAAGACTGAGGGTTGTGCCTTTCAGCTCTAGGGCAATGTGGCACACCCAGAGCAGAAGTTCTACTTCAGCCAGATCAGGCCTGCAAAGAAACTGCCTTTCAAGGCCTTTGTAAGAGATGTTCCCGGTAGGCTGTAAGAGCACTGTGCAGAGCGAGTTGTTTCTTCGCTTCCCAAAGAGCTGGAAGCAAGATGCTCTGAGGCCCAACTCGCCCTTTGGAAAGAAGCCTGCAGGTTGTGCCTTTCAGCTCTAGGGCAAAGTAGCACACCCAGACCAGAAGACTTACTTCTGCCAGATCAGGCCTGCAAAGAAACTGCGTTTCACATTCCTTTGGAAGAGATGTTCTCACTTGGTTGGAAGAGCACTGTGCAGAGCGAGTTGTTTCTTAGGTTCCCAAAGAGCTGGAAGCAAGATGCTGTGGGGCCCAACTCGCCCTTTGGAAAGAAGCCTGCACGTTGTGCCTTTCAGCTCTAGGGCGATGTGGCACACCCAGAGCAGAAGTTCCACTTCAGCCAGATCAGGCCTGCAAAGAAAATGCGTTTCACAGGACTTTGTAAGAGATGTTCCGGGTAGGCTGTAAGAGCACTGTGCAGAGCGAGTTGTTTCTTAGCTTCCCAAAGAGCTGCAAGCAAGATGCTTTGGGGCCCAACTCGCCCTTTGGAAAGAAGCTTGCACCTTGTGCCTTTCAGCTCTAGGGCAATACGGCACACCCAGAGCAGAAGTTCTACTTCAGCCAGATCAGGCCTGCAAAGAAACTGCATTTCACAGGCCTTTGTAAGAGATGTTCCCGGTAGGCTGTAAGAGCACTATGCAGAGCGAGTTGTTTCTTTGCTTCCCAAAGAGCTGGAAGCAAGATTCTTTGGGGCCCAACTCGCTTTTTGGCAAGGAGACAGCACGTTGTCCCTTTCAGCTCTAGGACAATGTAGCACACCGAGAGCAGAAGTTCTACTTCAGGCAAATCAAGCCTGCAAAGAAACTGCGTTTCACAGGCCTTTGTAAGAGTTGTTCCCAGTAGGCTGTAAGAGCACTATGCAGAGCGAATTGTTTCTTAGCTTACCAAAGAGCTGGAAGCAAGATGCTTTGGGGCCAAACTCGCCCTTTGGAAACAAGCCTGCACGTTGTACATTTCAGCTCTAGGGCCATGTGGCACACCCAAAGCAGAAGTTCTTCTTCAGCCAGATCAGGGCTGGGAAGAAACTGCGTTTCACAGTCCGTTTTAAGACATATTCCCGGTAGGCTGTAAGAGCCCTATGCAGAGCGAGTTGTTTCTTAGCTGCCGAAAGAGCTGGATGCTGGACTTGAGGGACTTGTCTACCCTTGTGGAATCAAGGCAGGACTTTGTGCCTTGCAGCTCTAGCGCCATGTAGGACCCGGCAGAGCAGAATTTCTACTTCAGCCAGATCAGGGCTGGGAAGAAACGGCATTTCACAGGCCTTTGTAAGACTCGTTCCCTGTAGGCTGTAAAACACCAGTGCAGAGCAAGTTGTTTCTTAGCTGCCCAAAGAGGTGGAAGCCCCACGCTGTGGGGCCTGTCTGCCCTTGAGGAGTCAAGGCAGGACTTTGAGCCTTGCAACTCTAGGCCGATGTAGGACACGGCATAGCAGCAGTTCTACCTCAGCGAGATAAGGCCTGCAAGGAAACTGTATTTCTCAGGCCTTTGCAAGAGATGTTCCCGGTTGGCTTTAAGAGAGGTCTGCAGAGCGAGTTGTTTCTTAGCTTCCCAGAGAGCTGGAAGCAAGATGCTTTGGGGCCCAACTCGCCCTTTGGAAAGAACACTGAGGGTTGTGCCTTTCAGCTCCACGGCAATGTGGCACACCCAGAGCAGAAGTTCTACTTCAGCCAGATCAGGCCTGCAAAGAAACCGCCTTTCACAGGCCTTTGTAAGAGATGTTCCCGGTAGGCTGTAAGAGCACTGTGCAGAGCGAGTTGTTTCTTCGCTTCCCAAAGAGCTGGAAGCAAGATGCTCTGAGGCCCAACTCGCCCTTTGGAAAGAAGCCTGCACGTTGTGCCTTTCAGCTCTAAGGCCATGTGGCACACCCAGAGCAGAAGTTCTACTTCAGCCAGATCAGGGCTGGGAAGAAACTGCGTTTCACAGTCCGTTTTAAGACGTGTTCCCGGTAGGCTGTAAGAGCCCTATGCAGAGCGAGTTGTTTCTTAGCTGCTGAAAGAGCTGGAATCTGGACCTGAGGGACTTGTCTACCCTTGTGGAAACAAGGCAAGACTTTGTGCCTTGCAGCTCTAGCGCCATGTAGGACTCGGCAGAGCAGAAGTTCTACTTCAGCCAGATCAGGGCTGGGAAGAAACTGCGTTTCACAGGCCTTTGGAAGAGATGTTCCCGGTAGGCTGTAAGAGCACTGTGCAGAGCGAGTTTTTTTTCGCTTCCCAAAGAGCTGGAAGCAAGATGCTCTGAGGCCCAACTCGCCCTTGGGAAAGAAGCCTGCACGTTGTGCCTTTCAGCTCTAGGGCAATGTGGCACACCCAGAGCAGAAGTTCTACTTCAGCCAGATCAGGCCTGCAAAGAAACTGCGTTTCACAGGCCTTTGGAAGAGATGTTCCTGGGTGGCCGTAAGAGCACTCTGCAGAGCGAGTGGTTTCGTAGCTTCCCAAAGAGCTGGAAGCAAGATGCTGTGGGGCCCAACTCGCCCTTTGGAAAGAAGCCTGCACGTTGTGCCTTTCAACTCTAGGGCAAAGTAGCACACCCAGAGCAGAAGTCCTACTTCAGCCAGATCAGGCCTGCAAAGAAACTGCGTTTCACAGGCCTTTGGAAGAGATGTTCCCACTAGGCTGTAAGAGCACTGTGCAGAGCGAGTTGTTTCTTAGCTTCCCAAAGAGCTGGAAGCAAGATGCTGTGGGGCCCAACTCGCCCTTTGGAAAGAAGCCTGCACGTTGTGCCTTTCAGCTCTAGGGCAAAGTAGCACACCCAGAGCAGAAGTCCTACTTCAGCCAGATCAGGCCTGCAAAGAAACTGCGTTTCACAGGCCTTTCGAAGAGATGTTCCCACTAGGCTGTAAGAGCACTGTGCAGAGCGAGTTGTTTCTTAGCTTCCCAAAGAGCTGGAAGCAAGATGCTGTGGGGCCCAACTCGCCCTTTGGAAAGAAGCCTGCACGTTGTGCCTTTCAGCTCTAGGGCGATGTGGCACACCCAGAGCAGAAGTTCCACTTCAGCCAGATCAGGCCTGCAAAGAAAATGCGTTTCACAGGACTTTGTAAGAGATGTTCCGGGTAGGCTGTAAGAGCACTGTGCAGAGCGAGTTGTTTCTTAGCTTCCCAAAGAGCTGGAAGCAAGATGCTGTGGGGCCCAACTCGCCCTTTGGAAAGAAGCTTGCACCTTGTGCCTTTCAGCTCTAGGGCAATACGGCACACCCAGAGAAGAAGTTATACTTCAGCCAGATCAGGCCTGCAAAGAAACTGCATTTCACAGGCCTTTGTAAGAGATGTTCCCGGTAGGCTGTAAGAGCACTATGCAGAGCGAGTTGTTTCTTTGCTTCCCAAAGAGCTGGAAGCAAGATTCTTTGGGGCCCAACTCGCTTTTTGGCAAGGAGACAGCACGTTGTCCCTTTCAGCTCTAGGACAATGTAGCACACCGAGAGCAGAAGTTCTACTTCAGGCAAATCAAGCCTGCAAAGAAACTGCGTTTCACAGGCCTTTGTAAGAGTTGTTCCCAGTAGGCTGTAAGAGCACTATGCAGAGCGAATTGTTTCTTAGCTTCCCAAAGAGCTGGAAGCAAGATGCTTTGGGGCCAAACTCGCCCTTTGGAAACAAGCCTGCACGTTGTACATTTCAGCTCTAGGGCCATGTGGCACACCCAAAGCAGAAGTTCTTCTTCAGCCAGATCAGGGCTGGGAAGAAACTGCGTTTCACAGTCCGTTTTAAGACATGTTCCCGGTAGGCTGTAAGAGCCCTATGCAGAGCGAGTTGTTTCTTAGCTGCCGAAAGAGCTGGATGCTGGACTTGAGGGACTTGTCTACCCTTGTGGAATCAAGGCAGGACTTTGTGCCTTGCAGCTCTAGCGCCATGTAGGACCCGGCAGAGCAGAATTTCTACTTCAGCCAGATCAGGGCTGGGAAGAAACGGCATTTCACAGGCCTTTGTAAGACTCGTTCCCTGTAGGCTGTAAAACACCAGTGCAGAGCAAGTTGTTTCTTAGCTGCCCAAAGAGGTGGAAGCCCCACGCTGTGGGGCCTGTCTGCCCTTGAGGAGTCAAGGCAGGACTTTGAGCCTTGCAACTCTAGGCCGATGTAGGACACGGCATAGCAGCAGTTCTACCTCAGCGAGATAAGGCCTGCAAGGAAACTGTATTTCTCAGGCCTTTGCAAGAGATGTTCCCGGTTGGCTGTAAGAGAGGTCTGCAGAGCGAGTTGTTTCTTAGCTTCCCAAAGAGCTGGAAGCAAGATGCTTTGGGGCCCAACTCGCCCTTTGGAAAGAACACTGAGGGTTGTGCCTTTCAGCTCCACGGCAATGTAGCACACCCAGAGCAGAAGTTCTACTTCAGCCAGATCAGGCCTGCAAAGAAACCGCCTTTCACAGGCCTTTGTAAGAGATGTTCCCGGTAGGCTGTAAGAGCACTGTGCAGAGCGAGTTGTTTCTTCGCTTCCCAAAGAGCTGGAAGCAAGATGCTCTGAGGCCCAACTCGCCCTTTGGAAAGAAGCCTGCACGTTGTGCCTTTCAGCTCTAGGGCCATGTGGCACACCCAGAGCAGAAGTTCTACTTCAGCCAGATCAGGGCTGGGAAGAAACTGCGTTTCACAGTCCGTTTTAAGACGTGTTCCCGGTAGGCTGTAAGAGCCCTATGCAGAGCGAGTTGTTTCTTAGCTGCTGAAAGAGCTGGAATCTGGACCTGAGGGACTTGTCTACCCTTGTGGAAACAAGGCAAGACTTTGTGCCTTGCAGCTCTAGCGCCATGTAGGACTCGGCAGAGCAGAAGTTCTACTTCAGCCAGATCAGGGCTGGGAAGAAACTGCGTTTCACAGGCCTTTGGAAGAGATGTTCCCGGTAGGCTGTAAGAGCACTGTGCAGAGCGAGTTTTTTTTCGCTTCCCAAAGAGCTGGAAGCAAGATGCTCTGAGGCCCAACTCGCCCTTGGGAAAGAAGCCTGCACGTTGTGCCTTTCAGCTCTAGGGCAATGTGGCACACCCAGAGCAGAAGTTCTACTTCAGCCAGATCAGGCCTGCAAAGAAACTGCGTTTCACAGGCCTTTGGAAGAGATGTTCCTGGGTGGCCGTAAGAGCACTCTGCAGAGCGAGTGGTTTCGTAGCTTCCCAAAGAGCTGGAAGCAAGATGCTGTGGGGCCCAACTCGCCCTTTGGAAAGAAGCCTGCACGTTGTGCCTTTCAGCTCTAGGGCAAAGTAGCACACCCAGAGCAGAAGTCCTACTTCAGCCAGATCAGGCCTGCAAAGAAACTGCGTTTCACAGGCCTTTGGAAGAGATGTTCCCACTAGGCTGTAAGAGCACTGTGCAGAGCGAGTTGTTTCTTAGCTTCCCAAAGAGCTGGAAGCAAGATGCTGTGGGGCCCAACTCGCCCTTTGGAAAGAAGCCTGCACGTTGTGCCTTTCAGCTCTAGGGCAAAGTAGCACACCCAGAGCAGAAGTCCTACTTCAGCCAGATCAGGCCTGCAAAGAAACTGCGTTTCACAGGCCTTTGGAAGAGATGTTCCCACTAGGCTGTAAGAGCACTGTGCAGAGCGAGTTGTTTCTTAGGTTCCCAAAGAGCTGGAAGCAAGATGCTGTGGGGCCCAACTCGCCCTTTGGAAAGAAGCCTGCACGTTGTGCCTTTCAGCTCTAGGGCAAAGTAGCACACCCAGAGCAGAAGTCCTACTTCGGCCAGATCAGGCCTGCAAAGAAACTGCGTTTCACAGGCCTTTGGAAGAGATGTTCCCGGTAGGCTGTAAGAGCACTGTGCAGAGCGAGTTGTTTCTTAGCTTCCCAAAGAGCTGGAAGCAAGATGCTGTGGGGCCCAACTCGCCCTTTGGAAAGAAGCCCGCACGTTGTGCCTTTCAGCTCTAGGGCAAAGTAGCACACCCAGAGCAGAAGTCCTACTTCAGCCAGATCAGGCCTGCAAAGAAACTGCGTTTCACAGGCCTTTGGAAGAGATGTTCCCACTAGGCTGTAAGAGCACTGTGCAGAGCGAGTTGTTTCTTAGGTTCCCAAAGAGCTGGAAGCAAGATGCTGTGGGGCCCAACTCGCCCTTTGGAAAGAAGCCTGCACGTTGTGCCTTTCAGCTCTAGGGCGATGTGGCACACCCAGAGCAGAAGTTCCACTTCAGCCAGATCAGGCCTGCAAAGAAAATGCGTTTCACAGGACTTTGTAAGAGATGTTCCGGGTAGGCTGTAAGAGCACTGTGCAGAGCGAGTTGTTTCTTAGCTTCCCAAAGAGCTGGAAGCAAGATGCTGTGGGGCCCAACTCGCCCTTTGGAAAGAAGCTTGCACCTTGTGCCTTTCAGCTCTAGGGCAATACGGCACACCCAGAGCAGAAGTTCTACTTCAGCCAGATCAGGCCTGCAAAGAAACTGCATTTCACAGGCCTTTGTAAGAGATGTTCCCGGTAGGCTGTAAGAGCACTATGCAGAGCGAGTTGTTTCTTTGCTTCCCAAAGAGCTGGAAGCAAGATTCTTTGGGGCCCAACTCGCTTTTTGGCAAGGAGACTGCACGTTGTCCCTTTCAGCTCTAGGACAATGTAGCACACCGAGAGCAGAAGTTCTACTTCAGGCAAATCAAGCCTGCAAAGAAACTGCGTTTCACAGGCCTTTGTAAGA
The DNA here is from genome assembly GCF_041296265.1 of Equus caballus. Taxonomy (NCBI): domain Eukaryota; kingdom Metazoa; phylum Chordata; class Mammalia; order Perissodactyla; family Equidae; genus Equus; species Equus caballus. The sequence goes on along the minus strand of NC_091700.1, from coordinate 228,206 downwards.
GTTGTTCCCAGTAGGCTGTAAGAGCACTATGCAGAGCGAATTGTTTCTTAGCTTCCCAAAGAGCTGGAAGCAAGATGCTTTGGGGCCAAACTCGCCCTTTGGAAACAAGCCTGCACGTTGTACATTTCAGCTCTAGGGCCATGTGGCACACCCAAAGCAGAAGTTCTTCTTCAGCCAGATCAGGGCTGGGAAGAAACTGCGTTTCACAGTCCGTTTTAAGACATGTTCCCGGTAGGCTGTAAGAGCCCTATGCAGAGCGAGTTGTTTCTTAGCTGCCGAAAGAGCTGGATGCTGGACTTGAGGGACTTGTCTACCCTTGTGGAATCAAGGCAGGACTTTGTGCCTTGCAGCTCTAGCGCCATGTAGGACCCGGCAGAGCAGAATTTCTACTTCAGCCAGATCAGGGCTGGGAAGAAACGGCATTTCACAGGCCTTTGTAAGACTCGTTCCCTGTAGGCTGTAAAACACCAGTGCAGAGCAAGTTGTTTCTTAGCTGCCCAAAGAGGTGGAAGCCCCACGCTGTGGGGCCTGTCTGCCCTTGAGGAGTCAAGGCAGGACTTTGAGCCTTGCAACTCTAGGCCGATGTAGGACACGGCATAGCAGCAGTTCTACCTCAGCGAGATAAGGCCTGCAAGGAAACTGTATTTCTCAGGCCTTTGCAAGAGATGTTCCCGGTTGGCTTTAAGAGAGGTCTGCAGAGCGAGTTGTTTCTTAGCTTCCCAAAGAGCTGGAAGCAAGATGCTTTGGGGCCCAACTCGCCCTTTGGAAAGAACACTGAGGGTTGTGCCTTTCAGCTCCACGGCAATGTGGCACACCCAGAGCAGAAGTTCTACTTCAGCCAGATCAGGCCTGCAAAGAAACCGCCTTTCACAGGCCTTTGTAAGAGATGTTCCCGGTAGGCTGTAAGAGCACTGTGCAGAGCGAGTTGTTTCTTCGCTTCCCAAAGAGCTGGAAGCAAGATGCTCTGAGGCCCAACTCGCCCTTTGGAAAGAAGCCTGCACGTTGTGCCTTTCAGCTCTAGTGTCATGTGGCACACCCAGAGCAGAAGTTCTACTTCAGCCAGATCAGGGCTGGGAAGAAACTGCGTTTCACAGTCCGTTTTAAGACGTGTTCCCGGTAGGCTGTAAGAGCCCTATGCAGAGCGAGTTGTTTCTTAGCTGCTGAAAGAGCTGGAATCTGGACCTGAGGGACTTGTCTACCCTTGTGGAAACAAGGCAGGACTTTGTGCCTTGCAGCTCTAGCGCCATGTAGGACTCGGCAGAGCACAAGTTCTACTTCAGCCAGATCAGGGCTGGGAAGAAACTGCGTTTCACAGGCCTTTGGAAGAGATGTTCCCGGTAGGCTGTAAGAGCACTGTGCAGAGCGAGTTTTTTTTCGCTTCCCAAAGAGCTGGAAGCAAGATGCTCTGAGGCCCAACTCGCCCTTGGGAAAGAAGCCTGCACGTTGTGCCTTTCAGCTCTAGGGCAATGTGGCACACCCAGAGCAGAAGTTCTACTTCAGCCAGATCAGGCCTGCAAAGAAACTGCGTTTCACAGGCCTTTGTAAGTCATGTTCCCGGTAGGCTGTAAGAGCACTGTGCAGAGCGAGTTGTCTCTCAGCTTCCAAAGAGCTGGAAGCAAGATGCTTTGGGGACCAACTCGCCCTTTGGATAGGGGACTGCACGTTGTGTCTTTCAGCTCTTGGGCTATGTAGCACACCCGGAGCAGAATTCTACTTCAGATACATCAGGACTGCAAAGAAACTGCGTTTCACAGGCCTTCGTAAGAGATGTTCCCGGTAGGCTGTAAGAGCACTGTGCAGAGCGAGTTGTTTCTTAGCTTCCCAAAGAGCTGGAAGCAAGATGCTCTGGGTCCCACCTCGCCCTTTTTTAAGAAGCCTGCACGTTGTGCCTTTGAGCTCTAGGTCAATGTGGCACATCCAGAGCAGAAGTTCCACTTCAGCCAGATCAGGCCTGCAAAGAAACTGTGTTTCACAGGCCTTTGGAAGAGATGTTCCCGGTAGGCTGTAAGAGCACTGTGCAGAGCGAGTTGTTTCTTAGCTTCCCAAAGAGCTGGAAGCAAGATGCTGTGGGGCCCAACTCGCCCTTTGGAAAGAAGCCTGCACGTTGTGCCTTTCAGCTCTAGGGCCATGTGGCACACCCAGAGCAGAAGTTCCACTTCAGCCAGATCAGGCCTGCAAAGAAAATGCGTTTCTCTGGCCTTTGTAAGAGATGTTCCCGGTAGGCTGTAAGAGCACTGTGCAGAGCGAGTTGTTTCTTAGCTTCCCAAAGAGCTGGAAGCAAGATGCTGTGGGGCCCAACTCGCCCTTTGGAAAGAAGCCTGCACGTTGTGCCTTTCAGCTCTAGGGCCATGTGGCACACCCAGAGCAGAAGTCCTACTTCAGCCAGATCAGGCCTGCAAAGAAACTGCGTTTCACAGGCCTTTGGAAGAGATGTTCCCGGGTGGCCGTAAGAGCACTCTGCAGAGCGAGTGGTTTCGTAGCTTCCCAAAGAGCTGGAAGCAAGATGCTGTGGGGCCCAACTCGCCCTTTGGAAAGAAGCCTGCACGTTGTGCCTTTCAGCTCTAGGGCAACGTAGCACACCCAGACAAGAAGTCCTACATCAGCCAGATCAGGCCTTCAAAGAAACTGCGTTTCACGGGCCTTTGGAAGAGATGTTCCCACTAGGCTGTAAGAGCACTGTGCAGAGCGAGTTGTTTCTTAGGTTCCCAAAGAGCTGGAAGCAAGATGCTGTGGGGCCCAACTCGCCCTTTGGAAAGAAGCCTGCACGTTGTGCCTTTCAGCTCTAGGGCCATGTGGCACACCCAGAGCAGAAGTTCCACTTCAGCCAGATCAGGCCTGCAAAGAAAATGCGTTTCACAGGACTTTGTAAGAGATGTTCCGGGTAGGCTGTAAGAGCACTGTGCAGAGCGAGTTGTTTCTTAGCTTCCCAAAGAGCTGGAAGCAAGATGCTTTGGGGCCCAACTCGCCCTTTGGAAAGAAGCCTGCACGTTGTGCCTTTCAGCTCTAGGGCAATGTGGCACACCCAGAGCAGAAGTTCTACTTCAGCCAGATCAGGCCTGCAAAGAAACTGCCTTTCAAGGCCTTTGTAAGAGATGTTCCCGGTAGGCTGTAAGAGCACTGTGCAGAGCGAGTTGTTTCTTCGCTTCCCAAAGAGCTGGAAGCAAGATGCTCTGAGGCCCAACTCGCCCTTTGGAAAGAAGCCTGCACGTTGTGCCTTTCAGCTCTAGGGCAAAGTAGCACACCCAGAGCAGAAGTTCTACTTCAGCCAGATCAGGGCTGGGAAGAAACTGCGTTTCACAGTCCGTTTTAAGACATGTTCCCGGTAGGCTGTAAGAGCCCTATGCAGAGCGAGTTGTTTCTTAGCTGCTGAAAGAGCTGGAATCTGGACCTGAGGGACTTGTCTACCCTTGTGGAAACAAGGCAAGACTTTGTGCCTTGCAGCTCTAGCGCCATGTAGGACTCGGCAGAGCAGAAGTTCTACTTCAGCCAGATCAGGGCTGGGAAGAAACTGCGTTTCACAGGCCTTTGGAAGAGATGTTCCCGGTAGGCTGTAAGAGCACTGTGCAGAGCGAGTTTTTTTTCGCTTCCCAAAGAGCTGGAAGCAAGATGCTCTGAGGCCCAACTCGCCCTTGGGAAAGAAGCCTGCACGTTGTGCCTTTCAGCTCTAGGGCCATGTGGCACACCCAGAGCAGAAGTCCTACTTCAGCCAGATCAGGCCTGCAAAGAAACTGCGTTTCACAGGCCTTTGGAAGAGATGTTCCTGGGTGGCCGTAAGAGCACTCTGCAGAGCGAGTGGTTTCGTAGCTTCCCAAAGAGCTGGAAGCAAGATGCTGTGGGGCCCAACTCGCCCTTTGGAAAGAAGCCTGCACGTTGTGCCTTTCAGCTCTAGGGCCATGTGGCACACCCAGAGCAGAAGTCCTACTTCAGCCAGATCAGGCCTGCAAAGAAACTGCGTTTCACAGGCCTTTGGAAGAGATGTTCCCGGGTGGCCGTAAGAGCACTCTGCAGAGCGAGTGGTTTCGTAGCTTCCCAAAGAGCTGGAAGCAAGATGCTGTGGGGCCCAACTCGCCCTTTGGAAAGAAGCCTCCACGTTGTGCCTTTCAGCTCTAGGGCAAAGTAGCACACCCAGACCAGAAGACTTACTTCTGCCAGATCAGGCCTGCAAAGAAACTGCGTTTCACATTCCTTTGGAAGAGATGTTCTCACTTGGTTGGAAGAGCACTGTGCAGAGCGAGTTGTTTCTTAGGTTCCCAAAGAGCTGGAAGCAAGATGCTGTGGGGCCCAACTCGCCCTTTGGAAAGAAGCCTGCACGTTGTGCCTTTCAGCTCTAGGGCCATGTGGCACACCCAGAGCAGAAGTTCCACTTCAGCCAGATCAGGCCTGCAAAGAAAATGCGTTTCTCTGGCCTTTGTAAGAGATGTTCCCGGTAGGCTGTAAGAGCACTGTGCAGAGCGAGTTGTTTCTTAGCTTCCCAAAGAGCTGGAAGCAAGATGCTGTGGGGCCCAACTCGCCCTTTGGAAAGAAGCCTGCACGTTGTGCCTTTCAGCTCTAGGGCCATGTGGCACACCCAGAGCAGAAGTCCTACTTCAGCCAGATCAGGCCTGCAAAGAAACTGCGTTTCACAGGCCTTTGGAAGAGATGTTCCCGGGTGGCCGTAAGAGCACTCTGCAGAGCGAGTGGTTTCGTAGCTTCCCAAAGAGCTGGAAGCAAGATGCTGTGGGGCCCAACTCGCCCTTTGGAAAGAAGCCTGCACGTTGTGCCTTTCAGCTCTAGGGCAACGTAGCACACCCAGACAAGAAGTCCTACATCAGCCAGATCAGGCCTTCAAAGAAACTGCGTTTCACGGGCCTTTGGAAGAGATGTTCCCACTAGGCTGTAAGAGCACTGTGCAGAGCGAGTTGTTTCTTAGGTTCCCAAAGAGCTGGAAGCAAGATGCTGTGGGGCCCAACTCGCCCTTTGGAAAGAAGCCTGCACGTTGTGCCTTTCAGCTCTAGGGCCATGTGGCACACCCAGAGCAGAAGTTCCACTTCAGCCAGATCAGGCCTGCAAAGAAAATGCGTTTCACAGGACTTTGTAAGAGATGTTCCGGGTAGGCTGTAAGAGCACTGTGCAGAGCGAGTTGTTTCTTAGCTTCCCAAAGAGCTGGAAGCAAGATGCTTTGGGGCCCAACTCGCCCTTTGGAAAGAAGCCTGCACGTTGTGCCTTTCAGCTCTAGGGCAATGTGGCACACCCAGAGCAGAAGTTCTACTTCAGCCAGATCAGGCCTGCAAAGAAACTGCCTTTCAAGGCCTTTGTAAGAGATGTTCCCGGTAGGCTGTAAGAGCACTGTGCAGAGCGAGTTGTTTCTTCGCTTCCCAAAGAGCTGGAAGCAAGATGCTCTGAGGCCCAACTCGCCCTTTGGAAAGAAGCCTGCACGTTGTGCCTTTCAGCTCTAGGGCAAAGTAGCACACCCAGAGCAGAAGTTCTACTTCAGCCAGATCAGGGCTGGGAAGAAACTGCGTTTCACAGTCCGTTTTAAGACATGTTCCCGGTAGGCTGTAAGAGCCCTATGCAGAGCGAGTTGTTTCTTAGCTGCTGAAAGAGCTGGAATCTGGACCTGAGGGACTTGTCTACCCTTGTGGAAACAAGGCAAGACTTTGTGCCTTGCAGCTCTAGCGCCATGTAGGACTCGGCAGAGCAGAAGTTCTACTTCAGCCAGATCAGGGCTGGGAAGAAACTGCGTTTCACAGGCCTTTGGAAGAGATGTTCCCGGTAGGCTGTAAGAGCACTGTGCAGAGCGAGTTTTTTTTCGCTTCCCAAAGAGCTGGAAGCAAGATGCTCTGAGGCCCAACTCGCCCTTGGGAAAGAAGCCTGCACGTTGTGCCTTTCAGCTCTAGGGCCATGTGGCACACCCAGAGCAGAAGTCCTACTTCAGCCAGATCAGGCCTGCAAAGAAACTGCGTTTCACAGGCCTTTGGAAGAGATGTTCCTGGGTGGCCGTAAGAGCACTCTGCAGAGCGAGTGGTTTCGTAGCTTCCCAAAGAGCTGGAAGCAAGATGCTGTGGGGCCCAACTCGCCCTTTGGAAAGAAGCCTGCACGTTGTGCCTTTCAGCTCTAGGGCCATGTGGCACACCCAGAGCAGAAGTCCTACTTCAGCCAGATCAGGCCTGCAAAGAAACTGCGTTTCACAGGCCTTTGGAAGAGATGTTCCCGGGTGGCCGTAAGAGCACTCTGCAGAGCGAGTGGTTTCGTAGCTTCCCAAAGAGCTGGAAGCAAGATGCTGTGGGGCCCAACTCGCCCTTTGGAAAGAAGCCTCCACGTTGTGCCTTTCAGCTCTAGGGCAAAGTAGCACACCCAGACCAGAAGACTTACTTCTGCCAGATCAGGCCTGCAAAGAAACTGCGTTTCACATTCCTTTGGAAGAGATGTTCTCACTTGGTTGGAAGAGCACTGTGCAGAGCGAGTTGTTTCTTAGGTTCCCAAAGAGCTGGAAGCAAGATGCTGTGGGGCCCAACTCGCCCTTTGGAAAGAAGCCTGCACGTTGTGCCTTTCAGCTCTAGGGCGATGTGGCACACCCAGAGCAGAAGTTCCACTTCAGCCAGATCAGGCCTGCAAAGAAAATGCGTTTCACAGGACTTTGTAAGAGATGTTCCGGGTAGGCTGTAAGAGCACTGTGCAGAGCGAGTTGTTTCTTAGCTTCCCAAAGAGCTGGAAGCAAGATGCTGTGGGGCCCAACTCGCCCTTTGGAAAGAAGCTTGCACCTTGTGCCTTTCAGCTCTAGGGCAATACGGCACACCCAGAGCAGAAGTTCCACTTCAGCCAGATCAGGCCTGCAAAGAAAATGCGTTTCTCTGGCCTTTGTAAGAGATGTTCCCGGTAGGCTGTAAGAGCACTGTGCAGAGCGAGTTGTTTCTTCGCTTCCCAAAGAGCTGGAAGCAAGATGCTCTGAGGCCCAACTCGCCCTTTGGAAAGAAGCCTGCACGTTGTGCCTTTCAGCTCTAGGGCCATGTGGCACACCCAGAGCAGAAGTTCTACTTCAGCCAGATCAGGGCTGGGAAGAAACTGCGTTTCACAGTCCGTTTTAAGACGTGTTCCCGGTAGGCTGTAAGAGCCCTATGCAGAGCGAGTTGTTTCTTAGCTGCTGAAAGAGCTGGAATCTGGACCTGAGGGACTTGTCTACCCTTGTGGAAACAAGGCAAGACTTTGTGCCTTGCAGCTCTAGCGCCATGTAGGACTCGGCAGAGCAGAAGTTCTACTTCAGCCAGATCAGGGCTGGGAAGAAACTGCGTTTCACAGGCCTTTGGAAGAGATGTTCCCGGTAGGCTGTAAGAGCACTGTGCAGAGCGAGTTTTTTTTCGCTTCCCAAAGAGCTGGAAGCAAGATGCTCTGAGGCCCAACTCGCCCTTGGGAAAGAAGCCTGCACGTTGTGCCTTTCAGCTCTAGGGCAATGTGGCACACCCAGAGCAGAAGTTCTACTTCAGCCAGATCAGGCCTGCAAAGAAACTGCGTTTCACAGGCCTTTGTAAGTCATGTTCCCGGTAGGCTGTAAGAGCACTGTGCAGAGCGAGTTGTCTCTCAGCTTCCAAAGAGCTGGAAGCAAGATGCTTTGGGGACCAACTCGCCCTTTGGATAGGAGACTGCACGTTGTGTCTTTCAGCTCTTGGGCTATGTAGCACACCCGGAGCAGAATTCTACTTCAGATACATCAGGACTGCAATGAAACTGCGTTTCACAGGCCTTCGTAAGAGATGTTCCCGGTAGGCTGTAAGAGCACTGTGCAGAGCGAGTTGTTTCTTAGCTTCCCAAAGAGCTGGAAGCAAGATGCTCTGGGTCCCACCTCGCCCTTTTTTAAGAAGCCTGCACGTTGTGCCTTTGAGCTCTAGGTCAATGTGGCACATCCAGAGCAGAAGTTCCACTTCAGCCAGATCAGGCCTGCAAAGAAACTGTGTTTCACAGGCCTTTGGAAGAGATGTTCCCGGTAGGCTGTAAGAGCACTGTGCAGAGCGAGTTGTTTCTTAGCTTCCCAAAGAGCTGGAAGCAAGATGCTGTGGGGCCCAACTCGCCCTTTGGAAAGAAGCCTGCACGTTGTGCCTTTCAGCTCTAGGGCAAAGTAGCACACCCAGAGCAGAAGTCCTACTTCAGCCAGATCAGGCCTGCAAAGAAACTGCGTTTCACAGGCCTTTCGAAGAGATGTTCCCACTAGGCTGTAAGAGCACTGTGCAGAGCGAGTTGTTTCTTAGCTTCCCAAAGAGCTGGAAGCAAGATGCTGTGGGGCCCAACTCGCCCTTTGGAAAGAAGCCTGCACGTTGTGCCTTTCAGCTCTAGGGCAAAGTAGCACACCCAGAGCAGAAGTCCTACTTCAGCCAGATCAGGCCTGCAAAGAAACTGCGTTTCACAGGCCTTTCGAAGAGATGTTCCCACTAGGCTGTAAGAGCACTGTGCAGAGCGAGTTGTTTCTTAGGTTCCCAAAGAGCTGGAAGCAAGATGCTGTGGGGCCCAACTCGCCCTTTGGAAAGAAGCCTGCACGTTGTGCCTTTCAGCTCTAGGGCAAAGTAGCACACCCAGAGCAGAAGTCCTACTTCGGCCAGATCAGGCCTGCAAAGAAACTGCGTTTCACAGGCCTTTGGAAGAGATGTTCCCGGTAGGCTGTAAGAGCACTGTGCAGAGCGAGTTGTTTCTTAGCTTCCCAAAGAGCTGGAAGCAAGATGCTGTGGGGCCCAACTCGCCCTTTGGAAAGAAGCCTGCACGTTGTGCCTTTCAGCTCTAGGGCCATGTGGCACACCCAGAGCAGAAGTTCCACTTCAGCCAGATCAGGCCTGCAAAGAAAATGCGTTTCACAGGACTTTGTAAGAGATGTTCCGGGTAGGCTGTAAGAGCACTGTGCAGAGCGAGTTGTTTCTTAGCTTCCCAAAGAGCTGGAAGCAAGATGCTGTGGGGCCCAACTCGCCCTTTGGAAAGAAGCTTGCACCTTGTGCCTTTCAGCTCTAGGGCAATACGGCACACCCAGAGCAGAAGTTCTACTTCAGCCAGATCAGGCCTGCAAAGAAACTGCATTTCACAGGCCTTTGTAAGAGATGTTCCCGGTAGGCTGTAAGAGCACTATGCAGAGCGAGTTGTTTCTTTGCTTCCCAAAGAGCTGGAAGCAAGATTCTTTGGGGCCCAACTCGCTTTTTGGCAAGGAGACAGCACGTTGTCCCTTTCAGCTCTAGGACAATGTAGCACACCGAGAGCAGAAGTTCTACTTCAGGCAAATCAAGCCTGCAAAGAAACTGCGTTTCACAGGCCTTTGTAAGAGTTGTTCCCAGTAGGCTGTAAGAGCACTATGCAGAGCGAATTGTTTCTTAGCTTCCCAAAGAGCTGGAAGCAAGATGCTTTGGGGCCAAACTCGCCCTTTGGAAACAAGCCTGCACGTTGTACATTTCAGCTCTAGGGCCATGTGGCACACCCAAAGCAGAAGTTCTTCTTCAGCCAGATCAGGGCTGGGAAGAAACTGCGTTTCACAGTCCGTTTTAAGACATGTTCCCGGTAGGCTGTAAGAGCCCTATGCAGAGCGAGTTGTTTCTTAGCTGCCGAAAGAGCTGGATGCTGGACTTGAGGGACTTGTCTACCCTTGTGGAATCAAGGCAGGACTTTGTGCCTTGCAGCTCTAGCGCCATGTAGGACCCGGCAGAGCAGAATTTCTACTTCAGCCAGATCAGGGCTGGGAAGAAACGGCATTTCACAGGCCTTTGTAAGACTCGTTCCCTGTAGGCTGTAAAACACCAGTGCAGAGCAAGTTGTTTCTTAGCTGCCCAAAGAGGTGGAAGCCCCACGCTGTGGGGCCTGTCTGCCCTTGAGGAGTCAAGGCAGGACTTTGAGCCTTGCAACTCTAGGCCGATGTAGGACACGGCATAGCAGCAGTTCTACCTCAGCGAGATAAGGCCTGCAAGGAAACTGTATTTCTCAGGCCTTTGCAAGAGATGTTCCCGGTTGGCTGTAAGAGAGGTCTGCAGAGCGAGTTGTTTCTTAGCTTCCCAAAGAGCTGGAAGCAAGATGCTTTGGGGCCCAACTCGCCCTTTGGAAAGAACACTGAGGGTTGTGCCTTTCAGCTCCACGGCAATGTAGCACACCCAGAGCAGAAGTTCTACTTCAGCCAGATCAGGCCTGCAAAGAAACCGCCTTTCACAGGCCTTTGTAAGAGATGTTCCCGGTAGGCTGTAAGAGCACTGTGCAGAGCGAGTTGTTTCTTCGCTTCCCAAAGAGCTGGAAGCAAGATGCTCTGAGGCCCAACTCGCCCTTTGGAAAGAAGCCTGCACGTTGTGCCTTTCAGCTCTAGGGCCATGTGGCACACCCAGAGCAGAAGTTCTACTTCAGCCAGATCAGGGCTGGGAAGAAACTGCGTTTCACAGTCCGTTTTAAGACGTGTTCCCGGTAGGCTGTAAGAGCCCTATGCAGAGCGAGTTGTTTCTTAGCTGCTGAAAGAGCTGGAATCTGGACCTGAGGGACTTGTCTACCCTTGTGGAAACAAGGCAAGACTTTGTGCCTTGCAGCTCTAGCGCCATGTAGGACTCGGCAGAGCAGAAGTTCTACTTCAGCCAGATCAGGGCTGGGAAGAAACTGCGTTTCACAGGCCTTTGGAAGAGATGTTCCCGGTAGGCTGTAAGAGCACTGTGCAGAGCGAGTTTTTTTTCGCTTCCCAAAGAGCTGGAAGCAAGATGCTCTGAGGCCCAACTCGCCCTTGGGAAAGAAGCCTGCACGTTGTGCCTTTCAGCTCTAGGGCAATGTGGCACACCCAGAGCAGAAGTTCTACTTCAGCCAGATCAGGCCTGCAAAGAAACTGCGTTTCACAGGCCTTTGTAAGTCATGTTCCCGGTAGGCTGTAAGAGCACTGTGCAGAGCGAGTTGTCTCTCAGCTTCCAAAGAGCTGGAAGCAAGATGCTTTGGGGACCAACTCGCCCTTTGGATAGGAGACTGCACGTTGTGTCTTTCAGCTCTTGGGCTATGTAGCACACCCGGAGCAGAATTCTACTTCAGATACATCAGGACTGCAATGAAACTGCGTTTCACAGGCCTTCGTAAGAGATGTTCCCGGTAGGCTGTAAGAGCACTGTGCAGAGCGAGTTGTTTCTTAGCTTCCCAAAGAGCTGGAAGCAAGATGCTCTGGGTCCCACCTCGCCCTTTTTTAAGAAGCCTGCACGTTGTGCCTTTGAGCTCTAGGTCAATGTGGCACATCCAGAGCAGAAGTTCCACTTCAGCCAGATCAGGCCTGCAAAGAAACTGTGTTTCACAGGCCTTTGGAAGAGATGTTCCCGGTAGGCTGTAAGAGCACTGTGCAGAGCGAGTTGTTTCTTAGCTTCCCAAAGAGCTGGAAGCAAGATGCTGTGGGGCCCAACTCGCCCTTTGGAAAGAAGCCTGCACGTTGTGCCTTTCAGCTCTAGGGCAAAGTAGCACACCCAGAGCAGAAGTCCTACTTCAGCCAGATCAGGCCTGCAAAGAAACTGCGTTTCACAGGCCTTTCGAAGAGATGTTCCCACTAGGCTGTAAGAGCACTGTGCAGAGCGAGTTGTTTCTTAGCTTCCCAAAGAGCTGGAAGCAAGATGCTGTGGGGCCCAACTCGCCCTTTGGAAAGAAGCCTGCACGTTGTGCCTTTCAGCTCTAGGGCAAAGTAGCACACCCAGAGCAGAAGTCCTACTTCAGCCAGATCAGGCCTGCAAAGAAACTGCGTTTCACAGGCCTTTCGAAGAGATGTTCCCACTAGGCTGTAAGAGCACTGTGCAGAGCGAGTTGTTTCTTAGGTTCCCAAAGAGCTGGAAGCAAGATGCTGTGGGGCCCAACTCGCCCTTTGGAAAGAAGCCTGCACGTTGTGCCTTTCAGCTCTAGGGCAAAGTAGCACACCCAGAGCAGAAGTCCTACTTCGGCCAGATCAGGCCTGCAAAGAAACTGCGTTTCACAGGCCTTTGGAAGAGATGTTCCCGGTAGGCTGTAAGAGCACTGTGCAGAGCGAGTTGTTTCTTAGCTTCCCAAAGAGCTGGAAGCAAGATGCTGTGGGGCCCAACTCGCCCTTTGGAAAGAAGCCTGCACGTTGTGCCTTTCAGCTCTAGGGCCATGTGGCACACCCAGAGCAGAAGTTCCACTTCAGCCAGATCAGGCCTGCAAAGAAAATGCGTTTCACAGGACTTTGTAAGAGATGTTCCGGGTAGGCTGTAAGAGCACTGTGCAGAGCGAGTTGTTTCTTAGCTTCCCAAAGAGCTGGAAGCAAGATGCTGTGGGGCCCAACTCGCCCTTTGGAAAGAAGCTTGCACCTTGTGCCTTTCAGCTCTAGGGCAATACGGCACACCCAGAGCAGAAGTTCTACTTCAGCCAGATCAGGCCTGCAAAGAAACTGCATTTCACAGGCCTTTGTAAGAGATGTTCCCGGTAGGCTGTAAGAGCACTATGCAGAGCGAGTTGTTTCTTTGCTTCCCAAAGAGCTGGAAGCAAGATTCTTTGGGGCCCAACTCGCTTTTTGGCAAGGAGACAGCACGTTGTCCCTTTCAGCTCTAGGACAATGTAGCACACCGAGAGCAGAAGTTCTACTTCAGGCAAATCAAGCCTGCAAAGAAACTGCGTTTCACAGGCCTTTGTAAGAGTTGTTCCCAGTAGGCTGTAAGAGCACTATGCAGAGCGAATTGTTTCTTAGCTTCCCAAAGAGCTGGAAGCAAGATGCTTTGGGGCCAAACTCGCCCTTTGGAAACAAGCCTGCACGTTGTACATTTCAGCTCTAGGGCCATGTGGCACACCCAAAGCAGAAGTTCTTCTTCAGCCAGATCAGGGCTGGGAAGAAACTGCGTTTCACAGTCCGTTTTAAGACATGTTCCCGGTAGGCTGTAAGAGCCCTATGCAGAGCGAGTTGTTTCTTAGCTGCCGAAAGAGCTGGATGCTGGACTTGAGGGACTTGTCTACCCTTGTGGAATCAAGGCAGGACTTTGTGCCTTGCAGCTCTAGCGCCATGTAGGACCCGGCAGAGCAGAATTTCTACTTCAGCCAGATCAGGGCTGGGAAGAAACGGCATTTCACAGGCCTTTGTAAGACTCGTTCCCTGTAGGCTGTAAAACACCAGTGCAGAGCAAGTTGTTTCTTAGCTGCCCAAAGAGGTGGAAGCCCCACGCTGTGGGGCCTGTCTGCCCTTGAGGAGTCAAGGCAGGACTTTGAGCCTTGCAACTCTAGGCCGATGTAGGACACGGCATAGCAGCAGTTCTACCTCAGCGAGATAAGGCCTGCAAGGAAACTGTATTTCTCAGGCCTTTGCAAGAGATGTTCCCGGTTGGCTGTAAGAGAGGTCTGCAGAGCGAGTTGTTTCTTAGCTTCCCAAAGAGCTGGAAGCAAGATGCTTTGGGGCCCAACTCGCCCTTTGGAAAGAACACTGAGGGTTGTGCCTTTCAGCTCCACGGCAATGTAGCACACCCAGAGCAGAAGTTCTACTTCAGCCAGATCAGGCCTGCAAAGAAACCGCCTTTCACAGGCCTTTGTAAGAGATGTTCCCGGTAGGCTGTAAGAGCACTGTGCAGAGCGAGTTGTTTCTTCGCTTCCCAAAGAGCTGGAAGCAAGATGCTCTGAGGCCCAACTCGCCCTTTGGAAAGAAGCCTGCACGTTGTGCCTTTCAGCTCTAGGGCCATGTGGCACACCCAGAGCAGAAGTTCTACTTCAGCCAGATCAGGGCTGGGAAGAAACTGCGTTTCACAGTCCGTTTTAAGACGTGTTCCCGGTAGGCTGTAAGAGCCCTATGCAGAGCGAGTTGTTTCTTAGCTGCTGAAAGAGCTGGAATCTGGAACTGAGGGACTTGTCTACCCTTGTGGAAACAAGGCAAGACTTTGTGCCTTGCAGCTCTAGCGCCATGTAGGACTCGGCAGAGCAGAAGTTCTACTTCAGCCAGATCAGGGCTGGGAAGAAACTGCGTTTCACAGGCCTTTGGAAGAGATGTTCCCGGTAGGCTGTAAGAGCACTGTGCAGAGCGAGTTGTCTCTCAGCTTCCAAAGAGCTGGAAGCAAGATGCTTTGGGGACCAACTCGCCCTTTGGATAGGAGACTGCACGTTGTGTCTTTCAGCTCTTGGGCTATGTAGCACACCCGGAGCAGAATTCTACTTCAGATACATCAGGACTGCAAAGAAACTGCGTTTCACAGGCCTTCGTAAGAGATGTTCCCGGTAGGCTGTAAGAGCACTGTGCAAAGCGAGTTGTTTCTTAGCTTCCCAAAGAGCTGGAAGCAAGATGCTCTGGGTCCCACCTCGCCCTTTTTTAAGAAGCCTGCACGTTGTGCCTTTGAGCTCTAGGTCAATGTGGCACATCCAGAGCAGAAGTTCCACTTCAGCCAGATCAGGCCTGCAAAGAAACTGTGTTTCACAGGCCTTTGGAAGAGATGTTCCCGGTAGGCTGTAAGAGCACTGTGCAGAGCGAGTTGTTTCTTAGCTTCCCTAAGAGCTGGAAGCAAGATGCTGTGGGGCCCAACTCGCCCTTTGGAAAGAAGCCTGCACGTTGTGCCTTTCAGCTCTAGGGCCATGTGGCACACCCAGAGCAGAAGTTCCACTTCAGCCAGATCAGGCCTGCAAAGAAAATGCGTTTCTCTGGCCTTTGTAAGAGATGTTCCCGGTAGGCTGTAAGAGCACTGTGCAGAGCGAGTTGTTTCTTAGCTTCCCAAAGAGCTGGAAGCAAGATGCTGTTGGGCCCAACTCGCCCTTTGGAAAGTAGCCTGCACGTTGTGCCTTTCAGCTCTAGGGCCATGTGGCACACCCAGAGCAGAAGTCCTACTTCAGCCAGATCAGGCCTGCAAAGAAACTGCGTTTCACAGGCCTTTGGAAGAGATGTTCCCGGGTGGCCGTAAGAGCACTCTGCAGAGCGAGTGGTTTCGTAGCTTCCCAAAGAGCTGGAAGCAAGATGCTGTGGGGCCCAACTCGCCCTTTGGAAAGAAGCCTGCACGTTGTGCCTTTCAGCTCTAGGGCAACGTAGCACACCCAGACAAGAAGTCCTACATCAGCCAGATCAGGCCTTCAAAGAAACTGCGTTTCACGGGCCTTTGGAAGAGATGTTCCCACTAGGCTGTAAGAGCACTGTGCAGAGCGAGTTGTTTCTTAGGTTCCCAAAGAGCTGGAAGCAAGATGCTGTGGGGCCCAACTCGCCCTTTGGAAAGAAGCCTGCACGTTGTGCCTTTCAGCTCTAGGGCAAAGTAGCACACCCAGACCAGAAGACTTACTTCTGCCCGATCAGGCCTGCAAAGAAACTGCGTTTCACATTCCTTTGGAAGAGATGAACTCACTTGGTTGGAAGAGCACTGTGCAGAGCGAGTTGTTTCTTAGGTTCCCAAAGAGCTGGAAGCAAGATGCTGTGGGGCCCAACTCGCCCTTTGGAAAGAAGCCTGCACGTTGTGCCTTTCAGCTCTAGGGCCATGTGGCACACCCAGAGCAGAAGTTCCACTTCAGCCAGATCAGGCCTGCAAAGGAAATGCGTTTCACAGGCCTTTGTAAGAGTTGTTCCCAGTAGGCTGTAAGAGCACTATGCAGAGCGAATTGTTTCTTAGCTTACCAAAGAGCTGGAAGCAAGATGCTTTGGGGCCAAACTCGCCCTTTGGAAACAAGCCTGCACGTTGTACATTTCAGCTCTAGGGCCATGTGGCACACCCAAAGCAGAAGTTCTTCTTCAGCCAGATCAGGGCTGGGAAGAAACTGCGTTTCACAGTCCGTTTTAAGACATGTTCCCGGTAGGCTGTAAGAGCCCTATGCAGAGCGAGTTGTTTCTTAGCTGCCGAAAGAGCTGGATGCTGGACTTGAGGGACTTGTCTACCCTTGTGGAATCAAGGCAGGACTTTGTGCCTTGCAGCTCTAGCGCCATGTAGGACCCGGCAGAGCAGAATTTCTACTTCAGCCAGATCAGGGCTGGGAAGAAACGGCATTTCACAGGCCTTTGTAAGACTCGTTCCCTGTAGGCTGTAAAACACCAGTGCAGAGCAAGTTGTTTCTTAGCTGCCCAAAGAGGTGGAAGCCCCACGCTGTGGGGCCTGTCTGCCCTTGAGGAGTCAAGGCAGGACTTTGAGCCTTGCAACTCTAGGCCGATGTAGGACACGGCATAGCAGCAGTTCTACCTCAGCGAGATAAGGCCTGCAAGGAAACTGTATTTCTCAGGCCTTTGCAAGAGATGTTCCCGGTTGGCTGTAAGAGAGGTCTGCAGAGCGAGTTGTTTCTTAGCTTCCCAAAGAGCTGGAAGCAAGATGCTTTGGGGCCCAACTCGCCCTTTGGAAAGAACACTGAGGGTTGTGCCTTTCAGCTCCACGGCAATGTAGCACACCCAGAGCAGAAGTTCTACTTCAGCCAGATCAGGCCTGCAAAGAAACCGCCTTTCACAGGCCTTTGTAAGAGATGTTCCCGGTAGGCTGTAAGAGCACTGTGCAGAGCGAGTTGTTTCTTCGCTTCCCAAAGAGCTGGAAGCAAGATGCTCTGAGGCCCAACTCGCCCTTTGGAAAGAAGCCTGCACGTTGTGCCTTTCAGCTCTAGGGCCATGTGGCACACCCAGAGCAGAAGTTCTACTTCAGCCAGATCAGGGCTGGGAAGAAACTGCGTTTCACAGTCCGTTTTAAGACGTGTTCCCGGTAGGCTGTAAGAGCCCTATGCAGAGCGAGTTGTTTCTTAGCTGCTGAAAGAGCTGGAATCTGGACCTGAGGGACTTGTCTACCCTTGTGGAAACAAGGCAAGACTTTGTGCCTTGCAGCTCTAGCGCCATGTAGGACTCGGCAGAGCAGAAGTTCTACTTCAGCCAGATCAGGGCTGGGAAGAAACTGCGTTTCACAGGCCTTTGGAAGAGATGTTCCCGGTAGGCCGTAAGAGCACTGTGCAGAGCGAGTTTTTTTTCGCTTCCCAAAGAGCTGGAAGCAAGATGCTCTGAGGCCCAACTCGCCCTTGGGAAAGAAGCCTGCACGTTGTGCCTTTCAGCTCTAGGGCAATGTGGCACACCCAGAGCAGAAGTTCTACTTCAGCCAGATCAGGCCTGCAAAGAAACTGCGTTTCACAGGCCTTTGTA
This sequence comes from Equus caballus, assembly GCF_041296265.1. NCBI lineage: Eukaryota > Metazoa > Chordata > Mammalia > Perissodactyla > Equidae > Equus > Equus caballus. Next base: position 211,204 of record NC_091700.1, on the reverse strand, counting down.
AGTCATGTTCCCGGTAGGCTGTAAGAGCACTGTGCAGAGCGAGTTGTCTCTCAGCTTCCAAAGAGCTGGAAGCAAGATGCTTTGGGGACCAACTCGCCCTTTGGATAGGAGACTGCACGTTGTGTCTTTCAGCTCTTGGGCTATGTAGCACACCCGGAGCAGAATTCTACTTCAGATACATCAGGACTGCAATGAAACTGCGTTTCACAGGCCTTCGTAAGAGATGTTCCCGGTAGGCTGTAAGAGCACTGTGCAGAGCGAGTTGTTTCTTAGCTTCCCAAAGAGCTGGAAGCAAGATGCTCTGGGTCCCACCTCGCCCTTTTTTAAGAAGCCTGCACGTTGTGCCTTTGAGCTCTAGGTCAATGTGGCACATCCAGAGCAGAAGTTCCACTTCAGCCAGATCAGGCCTGCAAAGAAACTGTGTTTCACAGGCCTTTGGAAGAGATGTTCCCGGTAGGCTGTAAGAGCACTGTGCAGAGCGAGTTGTTTCTTAGCTTCCCAAAGAGCTGGAAGCAAGATGCTGTGGGGCCCAACTCGCCCTTTGGAAAGAAGCCTGCACGTTGTGCCTTTCAGCTCTAGGGCAAAGTAGCACACCCAGAGCAGAAGTCCTACTTCAGCCAGATCAGGCCTGCAAAGAAACTGCGTTTCACAGGCCTTTCGAAGAGATGTTCCCACTAGGCTGTAAGAGCACTGTGCAGAGCGAGTTGTTTCTTAGCTTCCCAAAGAGCTGGAAGCAAGATGCTGTGGGGCCCAACTCGCCCTTTGGAAAGAAGCCTGCACGTTGTGCCTTTCAGCTCTAGGGCAAAGTAGCACACCCAGAGCAGAAGTCCTACTTCAGCCAGATCAGGCCTGCAAAGAAACTGCGTTTCACAGGCCTTTCGAAGAGATGTTCCCACTAGGCTGTAAGAGCACTGTGCAGAGCGAGTTGTTTCTTAGGTTCCCAAAGAGCTGGAAGCAAGATGCTGTGGGGCCCAACTCGCCCTTTGGAAAGAAGCCTGCACGTTGTGCCTTTCAGCTCTAGGGCAAAGTAGCACACCCAGAGCAGAAGTCCTACTTCGGCCAGATCAGGCCTGCAAAGAAACTGCGTTTCACAGGCCTTTGGAAGAGATGTTCCCGGTAGGCTGTAAGAGCACTGTGCAGAGCGAGTTGTTTCTTAGCTTCCCAAAGAGCTGGAAGCAAGATGCTGTGGGGCCCAACTCGCCCTTTGGAAAGAAGCCTGCACGTTGTGCCTTTCAGCTCTAGGGCCATGTGGCACACCCAGAGCAGAAGTTCCACTTCGGCCAGATCAGGCCTGCAAAGAAAATGCGTTTCACAGGACTTTGTAAGAGATGTTCCGGGTAGGCTGTAAGAGCACTGTGCAGAGCGAGTTGTTTCTTAGCTTCCCAAAGAGCTGGAAGCAAGATGCTGTGGGGCCCAACTCGCCCTTTGGAAAGAAGCTTGCACCTTGTGCCTTTCAGCTCTAGGGCAATACGGCACACCCAGAGCAGAAGTTCTACTTCAGCCAGATCAGGCCTGCAAAGAAACTGCATTTCACAGGCCTTTGTAAGAGATGTTCCCGGTAGGCTGTAAGAGCACTATGCAGAGCGAGTTGTTTCTTTGCTTCCCAAAGAGCTGGAAGCAAGATTCTTTGGGGCCCAACTCGCTTTTTGGCAAGGAGACAGCACGTTGTCCCTTTCAGCTCTAGGACAATGTAGCACACCGAGAGCAGAAGTTCTACTTCAGGCAAATCAAGCCTGCAAAGAAACTGCGTTTCACAGGCCTTTGTAAGAGTTGTTCCCAGTAGGCTGTAAGAGCACTATGCAGAGCGAATTGTTTCTTAGCTTCCCAAAGAGCTGGAAGCAAGATGCTTTGGGGCCAAACTCGCCCTTTGGAAACAAGCCTGCACGTTGTACATTTCAGCTCTAGGGCCATGTGGCACACCCAAAGCAGAAGTTCTTCTTCAGCCAGATCAGGGCTGGGAAGAAACTGCGTTTCACAGTCCGTTTTAAGACATGTTCCCGGTAGGCTGTAAGAGCCCTATGCAGAGCGAGTTGTTTCTTAGCTGCCGAAAGAGCTGGATGCTGGACTTGAGGGACTTGTCTACCCTTGTGGAATCAAGGCAGGACTTTGTGCCTTGCAGCTCTAGCGCCATGTAGGACCCGGCAGAGCAGAATTTCTACTTCAGCCAGATCAGGGCTGGGAAGAAACGGCATTTCACAGGCCTTTGTAAGACTCGTTCCCTGTAGGCTGTAAAACACCAGTGCAGAGCAAGTTGTTTCTTAGCTGCCCAAAGAGGTGGAAGCCCCACGCTGTGGGGCCTGTCTGCCCTTGAGGAGTCAAGGCAGGACTTTGAGCCTTGCAACTCTAGGCCGATGTAGGACACGGCATAGCAGCAGTTCTACCTCAGCGAGATAAGGCCTGCAAGGAAACTGTATTTCTCAGGCCTTTGCAAGAGATGTTCCCGGTTGGCTGTAAGAGAGGTCTGCAGAGCGAGTTGTTTCTTAGCTTCCCAAAGAGCTGGAAGCAAGATGCTTTGGGGCCCAACTCGCCCTTTGGAAAGAACACTGAGGGTTGTGCCTTTCAGCTCCACGGCAATGTAGCACACCCAGAGCAGAAGTTCTACTTCAGCCAGATCAGGCCTGCAAAGAAACCGCCTTTCACAGGCCTTTGTAAGAGATGTTCCCGGTAGGCTGTAAGAGCACTGTGCAGAGCGAGTTGTTTCTTCGCTTCCCAAAGAGCTGGAAGCAAGATGCTCTGAGGCCCAACTCGCCCTTTGGAAAGAAGCCTGCACGTTGTGCCTTTCAGCTCTAGGGCCATGTGGCACACCCAGAGCAGAAGTTCTACTTCAGCCAGATCAGGGCTGGGAAGAAACTGCGTTTCACAGTCCGTTTTAAGACGTGTTCCCGGTAGGCTGTAAGAGCCCTATGCAGAGCGAGTTGTTTCTTAGCTGCTGAAAGAGCTGGAATCTGGAACTGAGGGACTTGTCTACCCTTGTGGAAACAAGGCAAGACTTTGTGCCTTGCAGCTCTAGCGCCATGTAGGACTCGGCAGAGCAGAAGTTCTACTTCAGCCAGATCAGGGCTGGGAAGAAACTGCGTTTCACAGGCCTTTGGAAGAGATGTTCCCGGTAGGCTGTAAGAGCACTGTGCAGAGCGAGTTGTCTCTCAGCTTCCAAAGAGCTGGAAGCAAGATGCTTTGGGGACCAACTCGCCCTTTGGATAGGAGACTGCACGTTGTGTCTTTCAGCTCTTGGGCTATGTAGCACACCCGGAGCAGAATTCTACTTCAGATACATCAGGACTGCAAAGAAACTGCGTTTCACAGGCCTTCGTAAGAGATGTTCCCGGTAGGCTGTAAGAGCACTGTGCAAAGCGAGTTGTTTCTTAGCTTCCCAAAGAGCTGGAAGCAAGATGCTCTGGGTCCCACCTCGCCCTTTTTTAAGAAGCCTGCACGTTGTGCCTTTGAGCTCTAGGTCAATGTGGCACATCCAGAGCAGAAGTTCCACTTCAGCCAGATCAGGCCTGCAAAGAAACTGTGTTTCACAGGCCTTTGGAAGAGATGTTCCCGGTAGGCTGTAAGAGCACTGTGCAGAGCGAGTTGTTTCTTAGCTTCCCTAAGAGCTGGAAGCAAGATGCTGTGGGGCCCAACTCGCCCTTTGGAAAGAAGCCTGCACGTTGTGCCTTTCAGCTCTAGGGCCATGTGGCACACCCAGAGCAGAAGTTCCACTTCAGCCAGATCAGGCCTGCAAAGAAAATGCGTTTCTCTGGCCTTTGTAAGAGATGTTCCCGGTAGGCTGTAAGAGCACTGTGCAGAGCGAGTTGTTTCTTAGCTTCCCAAAGAGCTGGAAGCAAGATGCTGTTGGGCCCAACTCGCCCTTTGGAAAGTAGCCTGCACGTTGTGCCTTTCAGCTCTAGGGCCATGTGGCACACCCAGAGCAGAAGTCCTACTTCAGCCAGATCAGGCCTGCAAAGAAACTGCGTTTCACAGGCCTTTGGAAGAGATGTTCCCGGGTGGCCGTAAGAGCACTCTGCAGAGCGAGTGGTTTCGTAGCTTCCCAAAGAGCTGGAAGCAAGATGCTGTGGGGCCCAACTCGCCCTTTGGAAAGAAGCCTGCACGTTGTGCCTTTCAGCTCTAGGGCAACGTAGCACACCCAGACAAGAAGTCCTACATCAGCCAGATCAGGCCTTCAAAGAAACTGCGTTTCACGGGCCTTTGGAAGAGATGTTCCCACTAGGCTGTAAGAGCACTGTGCAGAGCGAGTTGTTTCTTAGGTTCCCAAAGAGCTGGAAGCAAGATGCTGTGGGGCCCAACTCGCCCTTTGGAAAGAAGCCTGCACGTTGTGCCTTTCAGCTCTAGGGCAAAGTAGCACACCCAGACCAGAAGACTTACTTCTGCCCGATCAGGCCTGCAAAGAAACTGCGTTTCACATTCCTTTGGAAGAGATGAACTCACTTGGTTGGAAGAGCACTGTGCAGAGCGAGTTGTTTCTTAGGTTCCCAAAGAGCTGGAAGCAAGATGCTGTGGGGCCCAACTCGCCCTTTGGAAAGAAGCCTGCACGTTGTGCCTTTCAGCTCTAGGGCCATGTGGCACACCCAGAGCAGAAGTTCCACTTCAGCCAGATCAGGCCTGCAAAGGAAATGCGTTTCACAGGCCTTTGTAAGAGATGTTCCGGGTAGGCTGTAAGAGCACTGTGCAGAGCGAGTTGTTTCTTAGCTTCCCAAAGAGCTGGAAGCAAGATGCTGTGGGGCCCAACTCGCCCTTTGGAAAGAAGCCTGCACGTTGTGCCTTTCAGCTCTAGGTCAAACTAGCACCCCCAGACCAGAAGACTTACTTCTGCCAGATCAGGCCTGCAAAGAAACTGCGTTTCACATTCCTTTGGAAGAGATGAACTCACTTGGTTGGAAGAGCACTGTGCAGAGCGAGTTGTTTCTTAGGTTCCCAAAGAGCTGGAAGCAAGATGCTGTGGGGCCCAACTCGCCCTTTGGAAAGAAGCCTGCACGTTGTGCCTTTCAGCTCTAGGGCCATGTGGCACACCCAGAGCAGAAGTTCCACTTCAGCCAGATCAGGCCTGCAAAGAAAATGCGTTTCACAGGACTTTGTAAGAGATGTTCCGGGTAGGCTGTAAGAGCACTGTGCAGAGCGAGTTGTTTCTTAGCTTCCCAAAGAGCTGGAAGCAAGATGCTTTGGGGCCCAACTCGCCCTTTGGAAAGAAGACTGAGGGTTGTGCCTTTCAGCTCTAGGGCAATGTGGCACACCCAGAGCAGAAGTTCTACTTCAGCCAGATCAGGCCTGCAAAGAAACTGCCTTTCAAGGCCTTTGTAAGAGATGTTCCCGGTAGGCTGTAAGAGCACTGTGCAGAGCGAGTTGTTTCTTCGCTTCCCAAAGAGCTGGAAGCAAGATGCTCTGAGGCCCAACTCGCCCTTTGGAAAGAAGCCTGCAGGTTGTGCCTTTCAGCTCTAGGGCAAAGTAGCACACCCAGACCAGAAGACTTACTTCTGCCAGATCAGGCCTGCAAAGAAACTGCGTTTCACATTCCTTTGGAAGAGATGTTCTCACTTGGTTGGAAGAGCACTGTGCAGAGCGAGTTGTTTCTTAGGTTCCCAAAGAGCTGGAAGCAAGATGCTGTGGGGCCCAACTCGCCCTTTGGAAAGAAGCCTGCACGTTGTGCCTTTCAGCTCTAGGGCGATGTGGCACACCCAGAGCAGAAGTTCCACTTCAGCCAGATCAGGCCTGCAAAGAAAATGCGTTTCACAGGACTTTGTAAGAGATGTTCCGGGTAGGCTGTAAGAGCACTGTGCAGAGCGAGTTGTTTCTTAGCTTCCCAAAGAGCTGCAAGCAAGATGCTTTGGGGCCCAACTCGCCCTTTGGAAAGAAGCTTGCACCTTGTGCCTTTCAGCTCTAGGGCAATACGGCACACCCAGAGCAGAAGTTCTACTTCAGCCAGATCAGGCCTGCAAAGAAACTGCATTTCACAGGCCTTTGTAAGAGATGTTCCCGGTAGGCTGTAAGAGCACTATGCAGAGCGAGTTGTTTCTTTGCTTCCCAAAGAGCTGGAAGCAAGATTCTTTGGGGCCCAACTCGCTTTTTGGCAAGGAGACAGCACGTTGTCCCTTTCAGCTCTAGGACAATGTAGCACACCGAGAGCAGAAGTTCTACTTCAGGCAAATCAAGCCTGCAAAGAAACTGCGTTTCACAGGCCTTTGTAAGAGTTGTTCCCAGTAGGCTGTAAGAGCACTATGCAGAGCGAATTGTTTCTTAGCTTACCAAAGAGCTGGAAGCAAGATGCTTTGGGGCCAAACTCGCCCTTTGGAAACAAGCCTGCACGTTGTACATTTCAGCTCTAGGGCCATGTGGCACACCCAAAGCAGAAGTTCTTCTTCAGCCAGATCAGGGCTGGGAAGAAACTGCGTTTCACAGTCCGTTTTAAGACATATTCCCGGTAGGCTGTAAGAGCCCTATGCAGAGCGAGTTGTTTCTTAGCTGCCGAAAGAGCTGGATGCTGGACTTGAGGGACTTGTCTACCCTTGTGGAATCAAGGCAGGACTTTGTGCCTTGCAGCTCTAGCGCCATGTAGGACCCGGCAGAGCAGAATTTCTACTTCAGCCAGATCAGGGCTGGGAAGAAACGGCATTTCACAGGCCTTTGTAAGACTCGTTCCCTGTAGGCTGTAAAACACCAGTGCAGAGCAAGTTGTTTCTTAGCTGCCCAAAGAGGTGGAAGCCCCACGCTGTGGGGCCTGTCTGCCCTTGAGGAGTCAAGGCAGGACTTTGAGCCTTGCAACTCTAGGCCGATGTAGGACACGGCATAGCAGCAGTTCTACCTCAGCGAGATAAGGCCTGCAAGGAAACTGTATTTCTCAGGCCTTTGCAAGAGATGTTCCCGGTTGGCTTTAAGAGAGGTCTGCAGAGCGAGTTGTTTCTTAGCTTCCCAGAGAGCTGGAAGCAAGATGCTTTGGGGCCCAACTCGCCCTTTGGAAAGAACACTGAGGGTTGTGCCTTTCAGCTCCACGGCAATGTGGCACACCCAGAGCAGAAGTTCTACTTCAGCCAGATCAGGCCTGCAAAGAAACCGCCTTTCACAGGCCTTTGTAAGAGATGTTCCCGGTAGGCTGTAAGAGCACTGTGCAGAGCGAGTTGTTTCTTCGCTTCCCAAAGAGCTGGAAGCAAGATGCTCTGAGGCCCAACTCGCCCTTTGGAAAGAAGCCTGCACGTTGTGCCTTTCAGCTCTAAGGCCATGTGGCACACCCAGAGCAGAAGTTCTACTTCAGCCAGATCAGGGCTGGGAAGAAACTGCGTTTCACAGTCCGTTTTAAGACGTGTTCCCGGTAGGCTGTAAGAGCCCTATGCAGAGCGAGTTGTTTCTTAGCTGCTGAAAGAGCTGGAATCTGGACCTGAGGGACTTGTCTACCCTTGTGGAAACAAGGCAAGACTTTGTGCCTTGCAGCTCTAGCGCCATGTAGGACTCGGCAGAGCAGAAGTTCTACTTCAGCCAGATCAGGGCTGGGAAGAAACTGCGTTTCACAGGCCTTTGGAAGAGATGTTCCCGGTAGGCTGTAAGAGCACTGTGCAGAGCGAGTTTTTTTTCGCTTCCCAAAGAGCTGGAAGCAAGATGCTCTGAGGCCCAACTCGCCCTTGGGAAAGAAGCCTGCACGTTGTGCCTTTCAGCTCTAGGGCAATGTGGCACACCCAGAGCAGAAGTTCTACTTCAGCCAGATCAGGCCTGCAAAGAAACTGCGTTTCACAGGCCTTTGGAAGAGATGTTCCTGGGTGGCCGTAAGAGCACTCTGCAGAGCGAGTGGTTTCGTAGCTTCCCAAAGAGCTGGAAGCAAGATGCTGTGGGGCCCAACTCGCCCTTTGGAAAGAAGCCTGCACGTTGTGCCTTTCAACTCTAGGGCAAAGTAGCACACCCAGAGCAGAAGTCCTACTTCAGCCAGATCAGGCCTGCAAAGAAACTGCGTTTCACAGGCCTTTGGAAGAGATGTTCCCACTAGGCTGTAAGAGCACTGTGCAGAGCGAGTTGTTTCTTAGCTTCCCAAAGAGCTGGAAGCAAGATGCTGTGGGGCCCAACTCGCCCTTTGGAAAGAAGCCTGCACGTTGTGCCTTTCAGCTCTAGGGCAAAGTAGCACACCCAGAGCAGAAGTCCTACTTCAGCCAGATCAGGCCTGCAAAGAAACTGCGTTTCACAGGCCTTTCGAAGAGATGTTCCCACTAGGCTGTAAGAGCACTGTGCAGAGCGAGTTGTTTCTTAGCTTCCCAAAGAGCTGGAAGCAAGATGCTGTGGGGCCCAACTCGCCCTTTGGAAAGAAGCCTGCACGTTGTGCCTTTCAGCTCTAGGGCGATGTGGCACACCCAGAGCAGAAGTTCCACTTCAGCCAGATCAGGCCTGCAAAGAAAATGCGTTTCACAGGACTTTGTAAGAGATGTTCCGGGTAGGCTGTAAGAGCACTGTGCAGAGCGAGTTGTTTCTTAGCTTCCCAAAGAGCTGGAAGCAAGATGCTGTGGGGCCCAACTCGCCCTTTGGAAAGAAGCTTGCACCTTGTGCCTTTCAGCTCTAGGGCAATACGGCACACCCAGAGAAGAAGTTATACTTCAGCCAGATCAGGCCTGCAAAGAAACTGCATTTCACAGGCCTTTGTAAGAGATGTTCCCGGTAGGCTGTAAGAGCACTATGCAGAGCGAGTTGTTTCTTTGCTTCCCAAAGAGCTGGAAGCAAGATTCTTTGGGGCCCAACTCGCTTTTTGGCAAGGAGACAGCACGTTGTCCCTTTCAGCTCTAGGACAATGTAGCACACCGAGAGCAGAAGTTCTACTTCAGGCAAATCAAGCCTGCAAAGAAACTGCGTTTCACAGGCCTTTGTAAGAGTTGTTCCCAGTAGGCTGTAAGAGCACTATGCAGAGCGAATTGTTTCTTAGCTTCCCAAAGAGCTGGAAGCAAGATGCTTTGGGGCCAAACTCGCCCTTTGGAAACAAGCCTGCACGTTGTACATTTCAGCTCTAGGGCCATGTGGCACACCCAAAGCAGAAGTTCTTCTTCAGCCAGATCAGGGCTGGGAAGAAACTGCGTTTCACAGTCCGTTTTAAGACATGTTCCCGGTAGGCTGTAAGAGCCCTATGCAGAGCGAGTTGTTTCTTAGCTGCCGAAAGAGCTGGATGCTGGACTTGAGGGACTTGTCTACCCTTGTGGAATCAAGGCAGGACTTTGTGCCTTGCAGCTCTAGCGCCATGTAGGACCCGGCAGAGCAGAATTTCTACTTCAGCCAGATCAGGGCTGGGAAGAAACGGCATTTCACAGGCCTTTGTAAGACTCGTTCCCTGTAGGCTGTAAAACACCAGTGCAGAGCAAGTTGTTTCTTAGCTGCCCAAAGAGGTGGAAGCCCCACGCTGTGGGGCCTGTCTGCCCTTGAGGAGTCAAGGCAGGACTTTGAGCCTTGCAACTCTAGGCCGATGTAGGACACGGCATAGCAGCAGTTCTACCTCAGCGAGATAAGGCCTGCAAGGAAACTGTATTTCTCAGGCCTTTGCAAGAGATGTTCCCGGTTGGCTGTAAGAGAGGTCTGCAGAGCGAGTTGTTTCTTAGCTTCCCAAAGAGCTGGAAGCAAGATGCTTTGGGGCCCAACTCGCCCTTTGGAAAGAACACTGAGGGTTGTGCCTTTCAGCTCCACGGCAATGTAGCACACCCAGAGCAGAAGTTCTACTTCAGCCAGATCAGGCCTGCAAAGAAACCGCCTTTCACAGGCCTTTGTAAGAGATGTTCCCGGTAGGCTGTAAGAGCACTGTGCAGAGCGAGTTGTTTCTTCGCTTCCCAAAGAGCTGGAAGCAAGATGCTCTGAGGCCCAACTCGCCCTTTGGAAAGAAGCCTGCACGTTGTGCCTTTCAGCTCTAGGGCCATGTGGCACACCCAGAGCAGAAGTTCTACTTCAGCCAGATCAGGGCTGGGAAGAAACTGCGTTTCACAGTCCGTTTTAAGACGTGTTCCCGGTAGGCTGTAAGAGCCCTATGCAGAGCGAGTTGTTTCTTAGCTGCTGAAAGAGCTGGAATCTGGACCTGAGGGACTTGTCTACCCTTGTGGAAACAAGGCAAGACTTTGTGCCTTGCAGCTCTAGCGCCATGTAGGACTCGGCAGAGCAGAAGTTCTACTTCAGCCAGATCAGGGCTGGGAAGAAACTGCGTTTCACAGGCCTTTGGAAGAGATGTTCCCGGTAGGCTGTAAGAGCACTGTGCAGAGCGAGTTTTTTTTCGCTTCCCAAAGAGCTGGAAGCAAGATGCTCTGAGGCCCAACTCGCCCTTGGGAAAGAAGCCTGCACGTTGTGCCTTTCAGCTCTAGGGCAATGTGGCACACCCAGAGCAGAAGTTCTACTTCAGCCAGATCAGGCCTGCAAAGAAACTGCGTTTCACAGGCCTTTGGAAGAGATGTTCCTGGGTGGCCGTAAGAGCACTCTGCAGAGCGAGTGGTTTCGTAGCTTCCCAAAGAGCTGGAAGCAAGATGCTGTGGGGCCCAACTCGCCCTTTGGAAAGAAGCCTGCACGTTGTGCCTTTCAGCTCTAGGGCAAAGTAGCACACCCAGAGCAGAAGTCCTACTTCAGCCAGATCAGGCCTGCAAAGAAACTGCGTTTCACAGGCCTTTGGAAGAGATGTTCCCACTAGGCTGTAAGAGCACTGTGCAGAGCGAGTTGTTTCTTAGCTTCCCAAAGAGCTGGAAGCAAGATGCTGTGGGGCCCAACTCGCCCTTTGGAAAGAAGCCTGCACGTTGTGCCTTTCAGCTCTAGGGCAAAGTAGCACACCCAGAGCAGAAGTCCTACTTCAGCCAGATCAGGCCTGCAAAGAAACTGCGTTTCACAGGCCTTTGGAAGAGATGTTCCCACTAGGCTGTAAGAGCACTGTGCAGAGCGAGTTGTTTCTTAGGTTCCCAAAGAGCTGGAAGCAAGATGCTGTGGGGCCCAACTCGCCCTTTGGAAAGAAGCCTGCACGTTGTGCCTTTCAGCTCTAGGGCAAAGTAGCACACCCAGAGCAGAAGTCCTACTTCGGCCAGATCAGGCCTGCAAAGAAACTGCGTTTCACAGGCCTTTGGAAGAGATGTTCCCGGTAGGCTGTAAGAGCACTGTGCAGAGCGAGTTGTTTCTTAGCTTCCCAAAGAGCTGGAAGCAAGATGCTGTGGGGCCCAACTCGCCCTTTGGAAAGAAGCCCGCACGTTGTGCCTTTCAGCTCTAGGGCAAAGTAGCACACCCAGAGCAGAAGTCCTACTTCAGCCAGATCAGGCCTGCAAAGAAACTGCGTTTCACAGGCCTTTGGAAGAGATGTTCCCACTAGGCTGTAAGAGCACTGTGCAGAGCGAGTTGTTTCTTAGGTTCCCAAAGAGCTGGAAGCAAGATGCTGTGGGGCCCAACTCGCCCTTTGGAAAGAAGCCTGCACGTTGTGCCTTTCAGCTCTAGGGCGATGTGGCACACCCAGAGCAGAAGTTCCACTTCAGCCAGATCAGGCCTGCAAAGAAAATGCGTTTCACAGGACTTTGTAAGAGATGTTCCGGGTAGGCTGTAAGAGCACTGTGCAGAGCGAGTTGTTTCTTAGCTTCCCAAAGAGCTGGAAGCAAGATGCTGTGGGGCCCAACTCGCCCTTTGGAAAGAAGCTTGCACCTTGTGCCTTTCAGCTCTAGGGCAATACGGCACACCCAGAGCAGAAGTTCTACTTCAGCCAGATCAGGCCTGCAAAGAAACTGCATTTCACAGGCCTTTGTAAGAGATGTTCCCGGTAGGCTGTAAGAGCACTATGCAGAGCGAGTTGTTTCTTTGCTTCCCAAAGAGCTGGAAGCAAGATTCTTTGGGGCCCAACTCGCTTTTTGGCAAGGAGACTGCACGTTGTCCCTTTCAGCTCTAGGACAATGTAGCACACCGAGAGCAGAAGTTCTACTTCAGGCAAATCAAGCCTGCAAAGAAACTGCGTTTCACAGGCCTTTGTAAGAGTTGTTCCCAGTAGGCTGTAAGAGCACTATGCAGAGCGAATTGTTTCTTAGCTTCCCAAAGAGCTGGAAGCAAGATGCTTTGGGGCCAAACTCGCCCTTTGGAAACAAGCCTGCACGTTGTACATTTCAGCTCTAGGGCCATGTGGCACACCCAAAGCAGAAGTTCTTCTTCAGCCAGATCAGGGCTGGGAAGAAACTGCGTTTCACAGTCCGTTTTAAGACATGTTCCCGGTAGGCTGTAAGAGCCCTATGCAGAGCGAGTTGTTTCTTAGCTGCCGAAAGAGCTGGATGCTGGACTTGAGGGACTTGTCTACCCTTGTGGAATCAAGGCAGGACTTTGTGCCTTGCAGCTCTAGCGCCATGTAGGACCCGGCAGAGCAGAATTTCTACTTCAGCCAGATCAGGGCTGGGAAGAAACGGCATTTCACAGGCCTTTGTAAGACTCGTTCCCTGTAGGCTGTAAAACACCAGTGCAGAGCAAGTTGTTTCTTAGCTGCCCAAAGAGGTGGAAGCCCCACGCTGTGGGGCCTGTCTGCCCTTGAGGAGTCAAGGCAGGACTTTGAGCCTTGCAACTCTAGGCCGATGTAGGACACGGCATAGCAGCAGTTCTACCTCAGCGAGATAAGGCCTGCAAGGAAACTGTATTTCTCAGGCCTTTGCAAGAGATGTTCCCGGTTGGCTTTAAGAGAGGTCTGCAGAGCGAGTTGTTTCTTAGCTTCCCAAAGAGCTGGAAGCAAGATGCTTTGGGGCCCAACTCGCCCTTTGGAAAGAACACTGAGGGTTGTGCCTTTCAGCTCCACGGCAATGTGGCACACCCAGAGCAGAAGTTCTACTTCAGCCAGATCAGGCCTGCAAAGAAACCGCCTTTCACAGGCCTTTGTAAGAGATGTTCCCGGTAGGCTGTAAGAGCACTGTGCAGAGCGAGTTGTTTCTTCGCTTCCCAAAGAGCTGGAAGCAAGATGCTCTGAGGCCCAACTCGCCCTTTGGAAAGAAGCCTGCACGTTGTGCCTTTCAGCTCTAGTGTCATGTGGCACACCCAGAGCAGAAGTTCTACTTCAGCCAGATCAGGGCTGGGAAGAAACTGCGTTTCACAGTCCGTTTTAAGACGTGTTCCCGGTAGGCTGTAAGAGCCCTATGCAGAGCGAGTTGTTTCTTAGCTGCTGAAAGAGCTGGAATCTGGACCTGAGGGACTTGTCTACCCTTGTGGAAACAAGGCAGGACTTTGTGCCTTGCAGCTCTAGCGCCATGTAGGACTCGGCAGAGCACAAGTTCTACTTCAGCCAGATCAGGGCTGGGAAGAAACTGCGTTTCACAGGCCTTTGGAAGAGATGTTCCCGGTAGGCTGTAAGAGCACTGTGCAGAGCGAGTTTTTTTTCGCTTCCCAAAGAGCTGGAAGCAAGATGCTCTGAGGCCCAACTCGCCCTTGGGAAAGAAGCCTGCACGTTGTGCCTTTCAGCTCTAGGGCAATGTGGCACACCCAGAGCAGAAGTTCTACTTCAGCCAGATCAGGCCTGCAAAGAAACTGCGTTTCACAGGCCTTTGTAAGTCATGTTCCCGGTAGGCTGTAAGAGCACTGTGCAGAGCGAGTTGTCTCTCAGCTTCCAAAGAGCTGGAAGCAAGATGCTTTGGGGACCAACTCGCCCTTTGGATAGGGGACTGCACGTTGTGTCTTTCAGCTCTTGGGCTATGTAGCACACCCGGAGCAGAATTCTACTTCAGATACATCAGGACTGCAAAGAAACTGCGTTTCACAGGCCTTCGTAAGAGATGTTCCCGGTAGGCTGTAAGAGCACTGTGCAGAGCGAGTTGTTTCTTAGCTTCCCAAAGAGCTGGAAGCAAGATGCTCTGGGTCCCACCTCGCCCTTTTTTAAGAAGCCTGCACGTTGTGCCTTTGAGCTCTAGGTCAATGTGGCACATCCAGAGCAGAAGTTCCACTTCAGCCAGATCAGGCCTGCAAAGAAACTGTGTTTCACAGGCCTTTGGAAGAGATGTTCCCGGTAGGCTGTAAGAGCACTGTGCAGAGCGAGTTGTTTCTTAGCTTCCCAAAGAGCTGGAAGCAAGATGCTGTGGGGCCCAACTCGCCCTTTGGAAAGAAGCCTGCACGTTGTGCCTTTCAGCTCTAGGGCCATGTGGCACACCCAGAGCAGAAGTTCCACTTCAGCCAGATCAGGCCTGCAAAGAAAATGCGTTTCTCTGGCCTTTGTAAGAGATGTTCCCGGTAGGCTGTAAGAGCACTGTGCAGAGCGAGTTGTTTCTTAGCTTCCCAAAGAGCTGGAAGCAAGATGCTGTGGGGCCCAACTCGCCCTTTGGAAAGAAGCCTGCACGTTGTGCCTTTCAGCTCTAGGGCCATGTGGCACACCCAGAGCAGAAGTCCTACTTCAGCCAGATCAGGCCTGCAAAGAAACTGCGTTTCACAGGCCTTTGGAAGAGATGTTCCCGGGTGGCCGTAAGAGCACTCTGCAGAGCGAGTGGTTTCGTAGCTTCCCAAAGAGCTGGAAGCAAGATGCTGTGGGGCCCAACTCGCCCTTTGGAAAGAAGCCTGCACGTTGTGCCTTTCAGCTCTAGGGCAACGTAGCACACCCAGACAAGAAGTCCTACATCAGCCAGATCAGGCCTTCAAAGAAACTGCGTTTCACGGGCCTTTGGAAGAGATGTTCCCACTAGGCTGTAAGAGCACTGTGCAGAGCGAGTTGTTTCTTAGGTTCCCAAAGAGCTGGAAGCAAGATGCTGTGGGGCCCAACTCGCCCTTTGGAAAGAAGCCTGCACGTTGTGCCTTTCAGCTCTAGGGCCATGTGGCACACCCAGAGCAGAAGTTCCACTTCAGCCAGATCAGGCCTGCAAAGAAAATGCGTTTCACAGGACTTTGTAAGAGATGTTCCGGGTAGGCTGTAAGAGCACTGTGCAGAGCGAGTTGTTTCTTAGCTTCCCAAAGAGCTGGAAGCAAGATGCTTTGGGGCCCAACTCGCCCTTTGGAAAGAAGCCTGCACGTTGTGCCTTTCAGCTCTAGGGCAATGTGGCACACCCAGAGCAGAAGTTCTACTTCAGCCAGATCAGGCCTGCAAAGAAACTGCCTTTCAAGGCCTTTGTAAGAGATGTTCCCGGTAGGCTGTAAGAGCACTGTGCAGAGCGAGTTGTTTCTTCGCTTCCCAAAGAGCTGGAAGCAAGATGCTCTGAGGCCCAACTCGCCCTTTGGAAAGAAGCCTGCACGTTGTGCCTTTCAGCTCTAGGGCAAAGTAGCACACCCAGAGCAGAAGTTCTACTTCAGCCAGATCAGGGCTGGGAAGAAACTGCGTTTCACAGTCCGTTTTAAGACATGTTCCCGGTAGGCTGTAAGAGCCCTATGCAGAGCGAGTTGTTTCTTAGCTGCTGAAAGAGCTGGAATCTGGACCTGAGGGACTTGTCTACCCTTGTGGAAACAAGGCAAGACTTTGTGCCTTGCAGCTCTAGCGCCATGTAGGACTCGGCAGAGCAGAAGTTCTACTTCAGCCAGATCAGGGCTGGGAAGAAACTGCGTTTCACAGGCCTTTGGAAGAGATGTTCCCGGTAGGCTGTAAGAGCACTGTGCAGAGCGAGTTTTTTTTCGCTTCCCAAAGAGCTGGAAGCAAGATGCTCTGAGGCCCAACTCGCCCTTGGGAAAGAAGCCTGCACGTTGTGCCTTTCAGCTCTAGGGCCATGTGGCACACCCAGAGCAGAAGTCCTACTTCAGCCAGATCAGGCCTGCAAAGAAACTGCGTTTCACAGGCCTTTGGAAGAGATGTTCCTGGGTGGCCGTAAGAGCACTCTGCAGAGCGAGTGGTTTCGTAGCTTCCCAAAGAGCTGGAAGCAAGATGCTGTGGGGCCCAACTCGCCCTTTGGAAAGAAGCCTGCACGTTGTGCCTTTCAGCTCTAGGGCCATGTGGCACACCCAGAGCAGAAGTCCTACTTCAGCCAGATCAGGCCTGCAAAGAAACTGCGTTTCACAGGCCTTTGGAAGAGATGTTCCCGGGTGGCCGTAAGAGCACTCTGCAGAGCGAGTGGTTTCGTAGCTTCCCAAAGAGCTGGAAGCAAGATGCTGTGGGGCCCAACTCGCCCTTTGGAAAGAAGCCTCCACGTTGTGCCTTTCAGCTCTAGGGCAAAGTAGCACACCCAGACCAGAAGACTTACTTCTGCCAGATCAGGCCTGCAAAGAAACTGCGTTTCACATTCCTTTGGAAGAGATGTTCTCACTTGGTTGGAAGAGCACTGTGCAGAGCGAGTTGTTTCTTAGGTTCCCAAAGAGCTGGAAGCAAGATGCTGTGGGGCCCAACTCGCCCTTTGGAAAGAAGCCTGCACGTTGTGCCTTTCAGCTCTAGGGCCATGTGGCACACCCAGAGCAGAAGTTCCACTTCAGCCAGATCAGGCCTGCAAAGAAAATGCGTTTCTCTGGCCTTTGTAAGAGATGTTCCCGGTAGGCTGTAAGAGCACTGTGCAGAGCGAGTTGTTTCTTAGCTTCCCAAAGAGCTGGAAGCAAGATGCTGTGGGGCCCAACTCGCCCTTTGGAAAGAAGCCTGCACGTTGTGCCTTTCAGCTCTAGGGCCATGTGGCACACCCAGAGCAGAAGTCCTACTTCAGCCAGATCAGGCCTGCAAAGAAACTGCGTTTCACAGGCCTTTGGAAGAGATGTTCCCGGGTGGCCGTAAGAGCACTCTGCAGAGCGAGTGGTTTCGTAGCTTCCCAAAGAGCTGGAAGCAAGATGCTGTGGGGCCCAACTCGCCCTTTGGAAAGAAGCCTGCACGTTGTGCCTTTCAGCTCTAGGGCAACGTAGCACACCCAGACAAGAAGTCCTACATCAGCCAGATCAGGCCTTCAAAGAAACTGCGTTTCACGGGCCTTTGGAAGAGATGTTCCCACTAGGCTGTAAGAGCACTGTGCAGAGCGAGTTGTTTCTTAGGTTCCCAAAGAGCTGGAAGCAAGATGCTGTGGGGCCCAACTCGCCCTTTGGAAAGAAGCCTGCACGTTGTGCCTTTCAGCTCTAGGGCCATGTGGCACACCCAGAGCAGAAGTTCCACTTCAGCCAGATCAGGCCTGCAAAGAAAATGCGTTTCACAGGACTTTGTAAGAGATGTTCCGGGTAGGCTGTAAGAGCACTGTGCAGAGCGAGTTGTTTCTTAGCTTCCCAAAGAGCTGGAAGCAAGATGCTTTGGGGCCCAACTCGCCCTTTGGAAAGAAGCCTGCACGTTGTGCCTTTCAGCTCTAGGGCAATGTGGCACACCCAGAGCAGAAGTTCTACTTCAGCCAGATCAGGCCTGCAAAGAAACTGCCTTTCAAGGCCTTTGTAAGAGATGTTCCCGGTAGGCTGTAAGAGCACTGTGCAGAGCGAGTTGTTTCTTCGCTTCCCAAAGAGCTGGAAGCAAGATGCTCTGAGGCCCAACTCGCCCTTTGGAAAGAAGCCTGCACGTTGTGCCTTTCAGCTCTAGGGCAAAGTAGCACACCCAGAGCAGAAGTTCTACTTCAGCCAGATCAGGGCTGGGAAGAAACTGCGTTTCACAGTCCGTTTTAAGACATGTTCCCGGTAGGCTGTAAGAGCCCTATGCAGAGCGAGTTGTTTCTTAGCTGCTGAAAGAGCTGGAATCTGGACCTGAGGGACTTGTCTACCCTTGTGGAAACAAGGCAAGACTTTGTGCCTTGCAGCTCTAGCGCCATGTAGGACTCGGCAGAGCAGAAGTTCTACTTCAGCCAGATCAGGGCTGGGAAGAAACTGCGTTTCACAGGCCTTTGGAAGAGATGTTCCCGGTAGGCTGTAAGAGCACTGTGCAGAGCGAGTTTTTTTTCGCTTCCCAAAGAGCTGGAAGCAAGATGCTCTGAGGCCCAACTCGCCCTTGGGAAAGAAGCCTGCACGTTGTGCCTTTCAGCTCTAGGGCCATGTGGCACACCCAGAGCAGAAGTCCTACTTCAGCCAGATCAGGCCTGCAAAGAAACTGCGTTTCACAGGCCTTTGGAAGAGATGTTCCTGGGTGGCCGTAAGAGCACTCTGCAGAGCGAGTGGTTTCGTAGCTTCCCAAAGAGCTGGAAGCAAGATGCTGTGGGGCCCAACTCGCCCTTTGGAAAGAAGCCTGCACGTTGTGCCTTTCAGCTCTAGGGCCATGTGGCACACCCAGAGCAGAAGTCCTACTTCAGCCAGATCAGGCCTGCAAAGAAACTGCGTTTCACAGGCCTTTGGAAGAGATGTTCCCGGGTGGCCGTAAGAGCACTCTGCAGAGCGAGTGGTTTCGTAGCTTCCCAAAGAGCTGGAAGCAAGATGCTGTGGGGCCCAACTCGCCCTTTGGAAAGAAGCCTCCACGTTGTGCCTTTCAGCTCTAGGGCAAAGTAGCACACCCAGACCAGAAGACTTACTTCTGCCAGATCAGGCCTGCAAAGAAACTGCGTTTCACATTCCTTTGGAAGAGATGTTCTCACTTGGTTGGAAGAGCACTGTGCAGAGCGAGTTGTTTCTTAGGTTCCCAAAGAGCTGGAAGCAAGATGCTGTGGGGCCCAACTCGCCCTTTGGAAAGAAGCCTGCACGTTGTGCCTTTCAGCTCTAGGGCGATGTGGCACACCCAGAGCAGAAGTTCCACTTCAGCCAGATCAGGCCTGCAAAGAAAATGCGTTTCACAGGACTTTGTAAGAGATGTTCCGGGTAGGCTGTAAGAGCACTGTGCAGAGCGAGTTGTTTCTTAGCTTCCCAAAGAGCTGGAAGCAAGATGCTGTGGGGCCCAACTCGCCCTTTGGAAAGAAGCTTGCACCTTGTGCCTTTCAGCTCTAGGGCAATACGGCACACCCAGAGCAGAAGTTCCACTTCAGCCAGATCAGGCCTGCAAAGAAAATGCGTTTCTCTGGCCTTTGTAAGAGATGTTCCCGGTAGGCTGTAAGAGCACTGTGCAGAGCGAGTTGTTTCTTCGCTTCCCAAAGAGCTGGAAGCAAGATGCTCTGAGGCCCAACTCGCCCTTTGGAAAGAAGCCTGCACGTTGTGCCTTTCAGCTCTAGGGCCATGTGGCACACCCAGAGCAGAAGTTCTACTTCAGCCAGATCAGGGCTGGGAAGAAACTGCGTTTCACAGTCCGTTTTAAGACGTGTTCCCGGTAGGCTGTAAGAGCCCTATGCAGAGCGAGTTGTTTCTTAGCTGCTGAAAGAGCTGGAATCTGGACCTGAGGGACTTGTCTACCCTTGTGGAAACAAGGCAAGACTTTGTGCCTTGCAGCTCTAGCGCCATGTAGGACTCGGCAGAGCAGAAGTTCTACTTCAGCCAGATCAGGGCTGGGAAGAAACTGCGTTTCACAGGCCTTTGGAAGAGATGTTCCCGGTAGGCTGTAAGAGCACTGTGCAGAGCGAGTTTTTTTTCGCTTCCCAAAGAGCTGGAAGCAAGATGCTCTGAGGCCCAACTCGCCCTTGGGAAAGAAGCCTGCACGTTGTGCCTTTCAGCTCTAGGGCAATGTGGCACACCCAGAGCAGAAGTTCTACTTCAGCCAGATCAGGCCTGCAAAGAAACTGCGTTTCACAGGCCTTTGTAAGTCATGTTCCCGGTAGGCTGTAAGAGCACTGTGCAGAGCGAGTTGTCTCTCAGCTTCCAAAGAGCTGGAAGCAAGATGCTTTGGGGACCAACTCGCCCTTTGGATAGGAGACTGCACGTTGTGTCTTTCAGCTCTTGGGCTATGTAGCACACCCGGAGCAGAATTCTACTTCAGATACATCAGGCCTGCAAAGAAACTGCGTTTCACAGGCCTTTGGAAGAGATGTTCCCACTAGGCTGTAAGAGCACTGTGCAGAGCGAGTTGTTTCTTAGGTTCCCAAAGAGCTGGAAGCAAGATGCTGTGGGGCCCAACTCGCCCTTTGGAAAGAAGCCTGCACGTTGTGCCTTTCAGCTCTAGGGCGATGTGGCACACCCAGAGCAGAAGTTCCACTTCAGCCAGATCAGGCCTGCAAAGAAAATGCGTTTCACAGGACTTTGTAAGAGATGTTCCGGGTAGGCTGTAAGAGCACTGTGCAGAGCGAGTTGTTTCTTAGCTTCCCAAAGAGCTGGAAGCAAGATGCTGTGGGGCCCAACTCGCCCTTTGGAAAGAAGCTTGCACCTTGTGCCTTTCAGCTCTAGGGCAATACGGCACACCCAGAGCAGAAGTTCTACTTCAGCCAGATCAGGCCTGCAAAGAAACTGCATTTCACAGGCCTTTGTAAGAGATGTTCCCGGTAGGCTGTAAGAGCACTATGCAGAGCGAGTTGTTTCTTTGCTTCCCAAAGAGCTGGAAGCAAGATTCTTTGGGGCCCAACTCGCTTTTTGGCAAGGAGACTGCACGTTGTCCCTTTCAGCTCTAGGACAATGTAGCACACCGAGAGCAGAAGTTCTACTTCAGGCAAATCAAGCCTGCAAAGAAACTGCGTTTCACAGGCCTTTGTAAGAGTTGTTCCCAGTAGGCTGTAAGAGCACTATGCAGAGCGAATTGTTTCTTAGCTTCCCAAAGAGCTGGAAGCAAGATGCTTTGGGGCCAAACTCGCCCTTTGGAAACAAGCCTGCACGTTGTACATTTCAGCTCTAGGGCCATGTGGCACACCCAAAGCAGAAGTTCTTCTTCAGCCAGATCAGGGCTGGGAAGAAACTGCGTTTCACAGTCCGTTTTAAGACATGTTCCCGGTAGGCTGTAAGAGCCCTATGCAGAGCGAGTTGTTTCTTAGCTGCCGAAAGAGCTGGATGCTGGACTTGAGGGACTTGTCTACCCTTGTGGAATCAAGGCAGGACTTTGTGCCTTGCAGCTCTAGCGCCATGTAGGACCCGGCAGAGCAGAATTTCTACTTCAGCCAGATCAGGGCTGGGAAGAAACGGCATTTCACAGGCCTTTGTAAGACTCGTTCCCTGTAGGCTGTAAAACACCAGTGCAGAGCAAGTTGTTTCTTAGCTGCCCAAAGAGGTGGAAGCCCCACGCTGTGGGGCCTGTCTGCCCTTGAGGAGTCAAGGCAGGACTTTGAGCCTTGCAACTCTAGGCCGATGTAGGACACGGCATAGCAGCAGTTCTACCTCAGCGAGATAAGGCCTGCAAGGAAACTGTATTTCTCAGGCCTTTGCAAGAGATGTTCCCGGTTGGCTTTAAGAGAGGTCTGCAGAGCGAGTTGTTTCTTAGCTTCCCAAAGAGCTGGAAGCAAGATGCTTTGGGGCCCAACTCGCCCTTTGGAAAGAACACTGAGGGTTGTGCCTTTCAGCTCCACGGCAATGTGGCACACCCAGAGCAGAAGTTCTACTTCAGCCAGATCAGGCCTGCAAAGAAACCGCCTTTCACAGGCCTTTGTAAGAGATGTTCCCGGTAGGCTGTAAGAGCACTGTGCAGAGCGAGTTGTTTCTTCGCTTCCCAAAGAGCTGGAAGCAAGATGCTCTGAGGCCCAACTCGCCCTTTGGAAAGAAGCCTGCACGTTGTGCCTTTCAGCTCTAGTGTCATGTGGCACACCCAGAGCAGAAGTTCTACTTCAGCC
Organism: Equus caballus; assembly: GCF_041296265.1. Lineage (NCBI taxonomy): Eukaryota > Metazoa > Chordata > Mammalia > Perissodactyla > Equidae > Equus > Equus caballus. The sequence goes on along the minus strand of NC_091700.1, from coordinate 189,821 downwards.
AGATCAGGGCTGGGAAGAAACTGCGTTTCACAGTCCGTTTTAAGACGTGTTCCCGGTAGGCTGTAAGAGCCCTATGCAGAGCGAGTTGTTTCTTAGCTGCTGAAAGAGCTGGAATCTGGACCTGAGGGACTTGTCTACCCTTGTGGAAACAAGGCAGGACTTTGTGCCTTGCAGCTCTAGCGCCATGTAGGACTCGGCAGAGCAGAAGTTCTACTTCAGCCAGATCAGGGCTGGGAAGAAACTGCGTTTCACAGGCCTTTGGAAGAGATGTTCCCGGTAGGCTGTAAGAGCACTGTGCAGAGCGAGTTTTTTTTCGCTTCCCAAAGAGCTGGAAGCAAGATGCTCTGAGGCCCAACTCGCCCTTGGGAAAGAAGCCTGCACGTTGTGCCTTTCAGCTCTAGGGCAATGTGGCACACCCAGAGCAGAAGTTCTACTTCAGCCAGATCAGGCCTGCAAAGAAACTGCGTTTCACAGGCCTTTGTAAGTCATGTTCCCGGTAGGCTGTAAGAGCACTGTGCAGAGCGAGTTGTCTCTCAGCTTCCAAAGAGCTGGAAGCAAGATGCTTTGGGGACCAACTCGCCCTTTGGATAGGGGACTGCACGTTGTGTCTTTCAGCTCTTGGGCTATGTAGCACACCCGGAGCAGAATTCTACCTCAGATACATCAGGACTGCAAAGAAACTGCGTTTCACAGGCCTTCGTAAGAGATGTTCCCGGTAGGCTGTAAGAGCACTGTGCAGAGCGAGTTGTTTCTTAGCTTCCCAAAGAGCTGGAAGCAAGATGCTCTGGGTCCCACCTCGCCCTTTTTTAAGAAGCCTGCACGTTGTGCCTTTGAGCTCTAGGTCAATGTGGCACATCCAGAGCAGAAGTTCCACTTCAGCCAGATCAGGCCTGCAAAGAAACTGTGTTTCACAGGCCTTTGGAAGAGATGTTCCCGGTAGGCTGTAAGAGCACTGTGCAGAGCGAGTTGTTTCTTAGCTTCCCAAAGAGCTGGAAGCAAGATGCTGTGGGGCCCAACTCGCCCTTTGGAAAGAAGCCTGCACGTTGTGCCTTTCAGCTCTAGGGCAAAGTAGCACACCCAGAGCAGAAGTCCTACTTCAGCCAGATCAGGCCTGCAAAGAAACTGCGTTTCACAGGCCTTTGGAAGAGATGTTCCCACTAGGCTGTAAGAGCACTGTGCAGAGCGAGTTGTTTCTTAGGTTCCCAAAGAGCTGGAAGCAAGATGCTGTGGGGCCCAACTCGCCCTTTGGAAAGAAGCCTGCACGTTGTGCCTTTCAGCTCTAGGGCAAAGTAGCACACCCAGAGCAGAAGTCCTACTTCGGCCAGATCAGGCCTGCAAAGAAACTGCGTTTCACAGGCCTTTGGAAGAGATGTTCCCGGTAGGCTGTAAGAGCACTGTGCAGAGCGAGTTGTTTCTTAGCTTCCCAAAGAGCTGGAAGCAAGATGCTGTGGGGCCCAACTCGCCCTTTGGAAAGAAGCCCGCACGTTGTGCCTTTCAGCTCTAGGGCAAAGTAGCACACCCAGAGCAGAAGTCCTACTTCAGCCAGATCAGGCCTGCAAAGAAACTGCGTTTCACAGGCCTTTGGAAGAGATGTTCCCACTAGGCTGTAAGAGCACTGTGCAGAGCGAGTTGTTTCTTAGGTTCCCAAAGAGCTGGAAGCAAGATGCTGTGGGGCCCAACTCGCCCTTTGGAAAGAAGCCTGCACGTTGTGCCTTTCAGCTCTAGGGCGATGTGGCACACCCAGAGCAGAAGTTCCACTTCAGCCAGATCAGGCCTGCAAAGAAAATGCGTTTCACAGGACTTTGTAAGAGATGTTCCGGGTAGGCTGTAAGAGCACTGTGCAGAGCGAGTTGTTTCTTAGCTTCCCAAAGAGCTGGAAGCAAGATGCTGTGGGGCCCAACTCGCCCTTTGGAAAGAAGCTTGCACCTTGTGCCTTTCAGCTCTAGGGCAATACGGCACACCCAGAGCAGAAGTTCTACTTCAGCCAGATCAGGCCTGCAAAGAAACTGCATTTCACAGGCCTTTGTAAGAGATGTTCCCGGTAGGCTGTAAGAGCACTATGCAGAGCGAGTTGTTTCTTTGCTTCCCAAAGAGCTGGAAGCAAGATTCTTTGGGGCCCAACTCGCTTTTTGGCAAGGAGACTGCACGTTGTCCCTTTCAGCTCTAGGACAATGTAGCACACCGAGAGCAGAAGTTCTACTTCAGGCAAATCAAGCCTGCAAAGAAACTGCGTTTCACAGGCCTTTGTAAGAGTTGTTCCCAGTAGGCTGTAAGAGCACTATGCAGAGCGAATTGTTTCTTAGCTTCCCAAAGAGCTGGAAGCAAGATGCTTTGGGGCCAAACTCGCCCTTTGGAAACAAGCCTGCACGTTGTACATTTCAGCTCTAGGGCCATGTGGCACACCCAAAGCAGAAGTTCTTCTTCAGCCAGATCAGGGCTGGGAAGAAACTGCGTTTCACAGTCCGTTTTAAGACATGTTCCCGGTAGGCTGTAAGAGCCCTATGCAGAGCGAGTTGTTTCTTAGCTGCCGAAAGAGCTGGATGCTGGACTTGAGGGACTTGTCTACCCTTGTGGAATCAAGGCAGGACTTTGTGCCTTGCAGCTCTAGCGCCATGTAGGACCCGGCAGAGCAGAATTTCTACTTCAGCCAGATCAGGGCTGGGAAGAAACGGCATTTCACAGGCCTTTGTAAGACTCGTTCCCTGTAGGCTGTAAAACACCAGTGCAGAGCAAGTTGTTTCTTAGCTGCCCAAAGAGGTGGAAGCCCCACGCTGTGGGGCCTGTCTGCCCTTGAGGAGTCAAGGCAGGACTTTGAGCCTTGCAACTCTAGGCCGATGTAGGACACGGCATAGCAGCAGTTCTACCTCAGCGAGATAAGGCCTGCAAGGAAACTGTATTTCTCAGGCCTTTGCAAGAGATGTTCCCGGTTGGCTTTAAGAGAGGTCTGCAGAGCGAGTTGTTTCTTAGCTTCCCAAAGAGCTGGAAGCAAGATGCTTTGGGGCCCAACTCGCCCTTTGGAAAGAACACTGAGGGTTGTGCCTTTCAGCTCCACGGCAATGTGGCACACCCAGAGCAGAAGTTCTACTTCAGCCAGATCAGGCCTGCAAAGAAACCGCCTTTCACAGGCCTTTGTAAGAGATGTTCCCGGTAGGCTGTAAGAGCACTGTGCAGAGCGAGTTGTTTCTTCGCTTCCCAAAGAGCTGGAAGCAAGATGCTCTGAGGCCCAACTCGCCCTTTGGAAAGAAGCCTGCACGTTGTGCCTTTCAGCTCTAGTGTCATGTGGCACACCCAGAGCAGAAGTTCTACTTCAGCCAGATCAGGGCTGGGAAGAAACTGCGTTTCACAGTCCGTTTTAAGACGTGTTCCCGGTAGGCTGTAAGAGCCCTATGCAGAGCGAGTTGTTTCTTAGCTGCTGAAAGAGCTGGAATCTGGACCTGAGGGACTTGTCTACCCTTGTGGAAACAAGGCAGGACTTTGTGCCTTGCAGCTCTAGCGCCATGTAGGACTCGGCAGAGCACAAGTTCTACTTCAGCCAGATCAGGGCTGGGAAGAAACTGCGTTTCACAGGCCTTTGGAAGAGATGTTCCCGGTAGGCTGTAAGAGCACTGTGCAGAGCGAGTTTTTTTTCGCTTCCCAAAGAGCTGGAAGCAAGATGCTCTGAGGCCCAACTCGCCCTTGGGAAAGAAGCCTGCACGTTGTGCCTTTCAGCTCTAGGGCAATGTGGCACACCCAGAGCAGAAGTTCTACTTCAGCCAGATCAGGCCTGCAAAGAAACTGCGTTTCACAGGCCTTTGTAAGTCATGTTCCCGGTAGGCTGTAAGAGCACTGTGCAGAGCGAGTTGTCTCTCAGCTTCCAAAGAGCTGGAAGCAAGATGCTTTGGGGACCAACTCGCCCTTTGGATAGGGGACTGCACGTTGTGTCTTTCAGCTCTTGGGCTATGTAGCACACCCGGAGCAGAATTCTACTTCAGATACATCAGGACTGCAAAGAAACTGCGTTTCACAGGCCTTCGTAAGAGATGTTCCCGGTAGGCTGTAAGAGCACTGTGCAGAGCGAGTTGTTTCTTAGCTTCCCAAAGAGCTGGAAGCAAGATGCTCTGGGTCCCACCTCGCCCTTTTTTAAGAAGCCTGCACGTTGTGCCTTTGAGCTCTAGGTCAATGTGGCACATCCAGAGCAGAAGTTCCACTTCAGCCAGATCAGGCCTGCAAAGAAACTGTGTTTCACAGGCCTTTGGAAGAGATGTTCCCGGTAGGCTGTAAGAGCACTGTGCAGAGCGAGTTGTTTCTTAGCTTCCCAAAGAGCTGGAAGCAAGATGCTGTGGGGCCCAACTCGCCCTTTGGAAAGAAGCCTGCACGTTGTGCCTTTCAGCTCTAGGGCCATGTGGCACACCCAGAGCAGAAGTTCCACTTCAGCCAGATCAGGCCTGCAAAGAAAATGCGTTTCTCTGGCCTTTGTAAGAGATGTTCCCGGTAGGCTGTAAGAGCACTGTGCAGAGCGAGTTGTTTCTTAGCTTCCCAAAGAGCTGGAAGCAAGATGCTGTGGGGCCCAACTCGCCCTTTGGAAAGAAGCCTGCACGTTGTGCCTTTCAGCTCTAGGGCCATGTGGCACACCCAGAGCAGAAGTCCTACTTCAGCCAGATCAGGCCTGCAAAGAAACTGCGTTTCACAGGCCTTTGGAAGAGATGTTCCCGGGTGGCCGTAAGAGCACTCTGCAGAGCGAGTGGTTTCGTAGCTTCCCAAAGAGCTGGAAGCAAGATGCTGTGGGGCCCAACTCGCCCTTTGGAAAGAAGCCTGCACGTTGTGCCTTTCAGCTCTAGGGCAACGTAGCACACCCAGACAAGAAGTCCTACATCAGCCAGATCAGGCCTTCAAAGAAACTGCGTTTCACGGGCCTTTGGAAGAGATGTTCCCACTAGGCTGTAAGAGCACTGTGCAGAGCGAGTTGTTTCTTAGGTTCCCAAAGAGCTGGAAGCAAGATGCTGTGGGGCCCAACTCGCCCTTTGGAAAGAAGCCTGCACGTTGTGCCTTTCAGCTCTAGGGCCATGTGGCACACCCAGAGCAGAAGTTCCACTTCAGCCAGATCAGGCCTGCAAAGAAAATGCGTTTCACAGGACTTTGTAAGAGATGTTCCGGGTAGGCTGTAAGAGCACTGTGCAGAGCGAGTTGTTTCTTAGCTTCCCAAAGAGCTGGAAGCAAGATGCTTTGGGGCCCAACTCGCCCTTTGGAAAGAAGCCTGCACGTTGTGCCTTTCAGCTCTAGGGCAATGTGGCACACCCAGAGCAGAAGTTCTACTTCAGCCAGATCAGGCCTGCAAAGAAACTGCCTTTCAAGGCCTTTGTAAGAGATGTTCCCGGTAGGCTGTAAGAGCACTGTGCAGAGCGAGTTGTTTCTTCGCTTCCCAAAGAGCTGGAAGCAAGATGCTCTGAGGCCCAACTCGCCCTTTGGAAAGAAGCCTGCACGTTGTGCCTTTCAGCTCTAGGGCAAAGTAGCACACCCAGAGCAGAAGTTCTACTTCAGCCAGATCAGGGCTGGGAAGAAACTGCGTTTCACAGTCCGTTTTAAGACATGTTCCCGGTAGGCTGTAAGAGCCCTATGCAGAGCGAGTTGTTTCTTAGCTGCTGAAAGAGCTGGAATCTGGACCTGAGGGACTTGTCTACCCTTGTGGAAACAAGGCAAGACTTTGTGCCTTGCAGCTCTAGCGCCATGTAGGACTCGGCAGAGCAGAAGTTCTACTTCAGCCAGATCAGGGCTGGGAAGAAACTGCGTTTCACAGGCCTTTGGAAGAGATGTTCCCGGTAGGCTGTAAGAGCACTGTGCAGAGCGAGTTTTTTTTCGCTTCCCAAAGAGCTGGAAGCAAGATGCTCTGAGGCCCAACTCGCCCTTGGGAAAGAAGCCTGCACGTTGTGCCTTTCAGCTCTAGGGCCATGTGGCACACCCAGAGCAGAAGTCCTACTTCAGCCAGATCAGGCCTGCAAAGAAACTGCGTTTCACAGGCCTTTGGAAGAGATGTTCCTGGGTGGCCGTAAGAGCACTCTGCAGAGCGAGTGGTTTCGTAGCTTCCCAAAGAGCTGGAAGCAAGATGCTGTGGGGCCCAACTCGCCCTTTGGAAAGAAGCCTGCACGTTGTGCCTTTCAGCTCTAGGGCCATGTGGCACACCCAGAGCAGAAGTCCTACTTCAGCCAGATCAGGCCTGCAAAGAAACTGCGTTTCACAGGCCTTTGGAAGAGATGTTCCCGGGTGGCCGTAAGAGCACTCTGCAGAGCGAGTGGTTTCGTAGCTTCCCAAAGAGCTGGAAGCAAGATGCTGTGGGGCCCAACTCGCCCTTTGGAAAGAAGCCTCCACGTTGTGCCTTTCAGCTCTAGGGCAAAGTAGCACACCCAGACCAGAAGACTTACTTCTGCCAGATCAGGCCTGCAAAGAAACTGCGTTTCACATTCCTTTGGAAGAGATGTTCTCACTTGGTTGGAAGAGCACTGTGCAGAGCGAGTTGTTTCTTAGGTTCCCAAAGAGCTGGAAGCAAGATGCTGTGGGGCCCAACTCGCCCTTTGGAAAGAAGCCTGCACGTTGTGCCTTTCAGCTCTAGGGCCATGTGGCACACCCAGAGCAGAAGTTCCACTTCAGCCAGATCAGGCCTGCAAAGAAAATGCGTTTCTCTGGCCTTTGTAAGAGATGTTCCCGGTAGGCTGTAAGAGCACTGTGCAGAGCGAGTTGTTTCTTAGCTTCCCAAAGAGCTGGAAGCAAGATGCTGTGGGGCCCAACTCGCCCTTTGGAAAGAAGCCTGCACGTTGTGCCTTTCAGCTCTAGGGCAAAGTAGCACACCCAGAGCAGAAGTCCTACTTCGGCCAGATCAGGCCTGCAAAGAAACTGCGTTTCACAGGCCTTTGGAAGAGATGTTCCCGGTAGGCTGTAAGAGCACTGTGCAGAGCGAGTTGTTTCTTAGCTTCCCAAAGAGCTGGAAGCAAGATGCTGTGGGGCCCAACTCGCCCTTTGGAAAGAAGCCTGCACGTTGTGCCTTTCAGCTCTAGGGCCATGTGGCACACCCAGAGCAGAAGTTCCACTTCGGCCAGATCAGGCCTGCAAAGAAAATGCGTTTCACAGGACTTTGTAAGAGATGTTCCGGGTAGGCTGTAAGAGCACTGTGCAGAGCGAGTTGTTTCTTAGCTTCCCAAAGAGCTGGAAGCAAGATGCTGTGGGGCCCAACTCGCCCTTTGGAAAGAAGCTTGCACCTTGTGCCTTTCAGCTCTAGGGCAATACGGCACACCCAGAGCAGAAGTTCTACTTCAGCCAGATCAGGCCTGCAAAGAAACTGCATTTCACAGGCCTTTGTAAGAGATGTTCCCGGTAGGCTGTAAGAGCACTATGCAGAGCGAGTTGTTTCTTTGCTTCCCAAAGAGCTGGAAGCAAGATTCTTTGGGGCCCAACTCGCTTTTTGGCAAGGAGACAGCACGTTGTCCCTTTCAGCTCTAGGACAATGTAGCACACCGAGAGCAGAAGTTCTACTTCAGGCAAATCAAGCCTGCAAAGAAACTGCGTTTCACAGGCCTTTGTAAGAGTTGTTCCCAGTAGGCTGTAAGAGCACTATGCAGAGCGAATTGTTTCTTAGCTTCCCAAAGAGCTGGAAGCAAGATGCTTTGGGGCCAAACTCGCCCTTTGGAAACAAGCCTGCACGTTGTACATTTCAGCTCTAGGGCCATGTGGCACACCCAAAGCAGAAGTTCTTCTTCAGCCAGATCAGGGCTGGGAAGAAACTGCGTTTCACAGTCCGTTTTAAGACATGTTCCCGGTAGGCTGTAAGAGCCCTATGCAGAGCGAGTTGTTTCTTAGCTGCCGAAAGAGCTGGATGCTGGACTTGAGGGACTTGTCTACCCTTGTGGAATCAAGGCAGGACTTTGTGCCTTGCAGCTCTAGCGCCATGTAGGACCCGGCAGAGCAGAATTTCTACTTCAGCCAGATCAGGGCTGGGAAGAAACGGCATTTCACAGGCCTTTGTAAGACTCGTTCCCTGTAGGCTGTAAAACACCAGTGCAGAGCAAGTTGTTTCTTAGCTGCCCAAAGAGGTGGAAGCCCCACGCTGTGGGGCCTGTCTGCCCTTGAGGAGTCAAGGCAGGACTTTGAGCCTTGCAACTCTAGGCCGATGTAGGACACGGCATAGCAGCAGTTCTACCTCAGCGAGATAAGGCCTGCAAGGAAACTGTATTTCTCAGGCCTTTGCAAGAGATGTTCCCGGTTGGCTGTAAGAGAGGTCTGCAGAGCGAGTTGTTTCTTAGCTTCCCAAAGAGCTGGAAGCAAGATGCTTTGGGGCCCAACTCGCCCTTTGGAAAGAACACTGAGGGTTGTGCCTTTCAGCTCCACGGCAATGTAGCACACCCAGAGCAGAAGTTCTACTTCAGCCAGATCAGGCCTGCAAAGAAACCGCCTTTCACAGGCCTTTGTAAGAGATGTTCCCGGTAGGCTGTAAGAGCACTGTGCAGAGCGAGTTGTTTCTTCGCTTCCCAAAGAGCTGGAAGCAAGATGCTCTGAGGCCCAACTCGCCCTTTGGAAAGAAGCCTGCACGTTGTGCCTTTCAGCTCTAGGGCCATGTGGCACACCCAGAGCAGAAGTTCTACTTCAGCCAGATCAGGGCTGGGAAGAAACTGCGTTTCACAGTCCGTTTTAAGACGTGTTCCCGGTAGGCTGTAAGAGCCCTATGCAGAGCGAGTTGTTTCTTAGCTGCTGAAAGAGCTGGAATCTGGAACTGAGGGACTTGTCTACCCTTGTGGAAACAAGGCAAGACTTTGTGCCTTGCAGCTCTAGCGCCATGTAGGACTCGGCAGAGCAGAAGTTCTACTTCAGCCAGATCAGGGCTGGGAAGAAACTGCGTTTCACAGGCCTTTGGAAGAGATGTTCCCGGTAGGCTGTAAGAGCACTGTGCAGAGCGAGTTGTCTCTCAGCTTCCAAAGAGCTGGAAGCAAGATGCTTTGGGGACCAACTCGCCCTTTGGATAGGAGACTGCACGTTGTGTCTTTCAGCTCTTGGGCTATGTAGCACACCCGGAGCAGAATTCTACTTCAGATACATCAGGACTGCAAAGAAACTGCGTTTCACAGGCCTTCGTAAGAGATGTTCCCGGTAGGCTGTAAGAGCACTGTGCAAAGCGAGTTGTTTCTTAGCTTCCCAAAGAGCTGGAAGCAAGATGCTCTGGGTCCCACCTCGCCCTTTTTTAAGAAGCCTGCACGTTGTGCCTTTGAGCTCTAGGTCAATGTGGCACATCCAGAGCAGAAGTTCCACTTCAGCCAGATCAGGCCTGCAAAGAAACTGTGTTTCACAGGCCTTTGGAAGAGATGTTCCCGGTAGGCTGTAAGAGCACTGTGCAGAGCGAGTTGTTTCTTAGCTTCCCTAAGAGCTGGAAGCAAGATGCTGTGGGGCCCAACTCGCCCTTTGGAAAGAAGCCTGCACGTTGTGCCTTTCAGCTCTAGGGCCATGTGGCACACCCAGAGCAGAAGTTCCACTTCAGCCAGATCAGGCCTGCAAAGAAAATGCGTTTCTCTGGCCTTTGTAAGAGATGTTCCCGGTAGGCTGTAAGAGCACTGTGCAGAGCGAGTTGTTTCTTAGCTTCCCAAAGAGCTGGAAGCAAGATGCTGTTGGGCCCAACTCGCCCTTTGGAAAGTAGCCTGCACGTTGTGCCTTTCAGCTCTAGGGCCATGTGGCACACCCAGAGCAGAAGTCCTACTTCAGCCAGATCAGGCCTGCAAAGAAACTGCGTTTCACAGGCCTTTGGAAGAGATGTTCCCGGGTGGCCGTAAGAGCACTCTGCAGAGCGAGTGGTTTCGTAGCTTCCCAAAGAGCTGGAAGCAAGATGCTGTGGGGCCCAACTCGCCCTTTGGAAAGAAGCCTGCACGTTGTGCCTTTCAGCTCTAGGGCAACGTAGCACACCCAGACAAGAAGTCCTACATCAGCCAGATCAGGCCTTCAAAGAAACTGCGTTTCACGGGCCTTTGGAAGAGATGTTCCCACTAGGCTGTAAGAGCACTGTGCAGAGCGAGTTGTTTCTTAGGTTCCCAAAGAGCTGGAAGCAAGATGCTGTGGGGCCCAACTCGCCCTTTGGAAAGAAGCCTGCACGTTGTGCCTTTCAGCTCTAGGGCAAAGTAGCACACCCAGACCAGAAGACTTACTTCTGCCCGATCAGGCCTGCAAAGAAACTGCGTTTCACATTCCTTTGGAAGAGATGAACTCACTTGGTTGGAAGAGCACTGTGCAGAGCGAGTTGTTTCTTAGGTTCCCAAAGAGCTGGAAGCAAGATGCTGTGGGGCCCAACTCGCCCTTTGGAAAGAAGCCTGCACGTTGTGCCTTTCAGCTCTAGGGCCATGTGGCACACCCAGAGCAGAAGTTCCACTTCAGCCAGATCAGGCCTGCAAAGGAAATGCGTTTCACAGGCCTTTGTAAGAGATGTTCCGGGTAGGCTGTAAGAGCACTGTGCAGAGCGAGTTGTTTCTTAGCTTCCCAAAGAGCTGGAAGCAAGATGCTGTGGGGCCCAACTCGCCCTTTGGAAAGAAGCCTGCACGTTGTGCCTTTCAGCTCTAGGTCAAACTAGCACCCCCAGACCAGAAGACTTACTTCTGCCAGATCAGGCCTGCAAAGAAACTGCGTTTCACATTCCTTTGGAAGAGATGAACTCACTTGGTTGGAAGAGCACTGTGCAGAGCGAGTTGTTTCTTAGGTTCCCAAAGAGCTGGAAGCAAGATGCTGTGGGGCCCAACTCGCCCTTTGGAAAGAAGCCTGCACGTTGTGCCTTTCAGCTCTAGGGCCATGTGGCACACCCAGAGCAGAAGTTCCACTTCAGCCAGATCAGGCCTGCAAAGAAAATGCGTTTCACAGGACTTTGTAAGAGATGTTCCGGGTAGGCTGTAAGAGCACTGTGCAGAGCGAGTTGTTTCTTAGCTTCCCAAAGAGCTGGAAGCAAGATGCTTTGGGGCCCAACTCGCCCTTTGGAAAGAAGACTGAGGGTTGTGCCTTTCAGCTCTAGGGCAATGTGGCACACCCAGAGCAGAAGTTCTACTTCAGCCAGATCAGGCCTGCAAAGAAACTGCCTTTCAAGGCCTTTGTAAGAGATGTTCCCGGTAGGCTGTAAGAGCACTGTGCAGAGCGAGTTGTTTCTTCGCTTCCCAAAGAGCTGGAAGCAAGATGCTCTGAGGCCCAACTCGCCCTTTGGAAAGAAGCCTGCAGGTTGTGCCTTTCAGCTCTAGGGCAAAGTAGCACACCCAGACCAGAAGACTTACTTCTGCCAGATCAGGCCTGCAAAGAAACTGCGTTTCACATTCCTTTGGAAGAGATGTTCTCACTTGGTTGGAAGAGCACTGTGCAGAGCGAGTTGTTTCTTAGGTTCCCAAAGAGCTGGAAGCAAGATGCTGTGGGGCCCAACTCGCCCTTTGGAAAGAAGCCTGCACGTTGTGCCTTTCAGCTCTAGGGCGATGTGGCACACCCAGAGCAGAAGTTCCACTTCAGCCAGATCAGGCCTGCAAAGAAAATGCGTTTCACAGGACTTTGTAAGAGATGTTCCGGGTAGGCTGTAAGAGCACTGTGCAGAGCGAGTTGTTTCTTAGCTTCCCAAAGAGCTGCAAGCAAGATGCTTTGGGGCCCAACTCGCCCTTTGGAAAGAAGCTTGCACCTTGTGCCTTTCAGCTCTAGGGCAATACGGCACACCCAGAGCAGAAGTTCTACTTCAGCCAGATCAGGCCTGCAAAGAAACTGCATTTCACAGGCCTTTGTAAGAGATGTTCCCGGTAGGCTGTAAGAGCACTATGCAGAGCGAGTTGTTTCTTTGCTTCCCAAAGAGCTGGAAGCAAGATTCTTTGGGGCCCAACTCGCTTTTTGGCAAGGAGACAGCACGTTGTCCCTTTCAGCTCTAGGACAATGTAGCACACCGAGAGCAGAAGTTCTACTTCAGGCAAATCAAGCCTGCAAAGAAACTGCGTTTCACAGGCCTTTGTAAGAGTTGTTCCCAGTAGGCTGTAAGAGCACTATGCAGAGCGAATTGTTTCTTAGCTTACCAAAGAGCTGGAAGCAAGATGCTTTGGGGCCAAACTCGCCCTTTGGAAACAAGCCTGCACGTTGTACATTTCAGCTCTAGGGCCATGTGGCACACCCAAAGCAGAAGTTCTTCTTCAGCCAGATCAGGGCTGGGAAGAAACTGCGTTTCACAGTCCGTTTTAAGACATATTCCCGGTAGGCTGTAAGAGCCCTATGCAGAGCGAGTTGTTTCTTAGCTGCCGAAAGAGCTGGATGCTGGACTTGAGGGACTTGTCTACCCTTGTGGAATCAAGGCAGGACTTTGTGCCTTGCAGCTCTAGCGCCATGTAGGACCCGGCAGAGCAGAATTTCTACTTCAGCCAGATCAGGGCTGGGAAGAAACGGCATTTCACAGGCCTTTGTAAGACTCGTTCCCTGTAGGCTGTAAAACACCAGTGCAGAGCAAGTTGTTTCTTAGCTGCCCAAAGAGGTGGAAGCCCCACGCTGTGGGGCCTGTCTGCCCTTGAGGAGTCAAGGCAGGACTTTGAGCCTTGCAACTCTAGGCCGATGTAGGACACGGCATAGCAGCAGTTCTACCTCAGCGAGATAAGGCCTGCAAGGAAACTGTATTTCTCAGGCCTTTGCAAGAGATGTTCCCGGTTGGCTTTAAGAGAGGTCTGCAGAGCGAGTTGTTTCTTAGCTTCCCAGAGAGCTGGAAGCAAGATGCTTTGGGGCCCAACTCGCCCTTTGGAAAGAACACTGAGGGTTGTGCCTTTCAGCTCCACGGCAATGTGGCACACCCAGAGCAGAAGTTCTACTTCAGCCAGATCAGGCCTGCAAAGAAACCGCCTTTCACAGGCCTTTGTAAGAGATGTTCCCGGTAGGCTGTAAGAGCACTGTGCAGAGCGAGTTGTTTCTTCGCTTCCCAAAGAGCTGGAAGCAAGATGCTCTGAGGCCCAACTCGCCCTTTGGAAAGAAGCCTGCACGTTGTGCCTTTCAGCTCTAAGGCCATGTGGCACACCCAGAGCAGAAGTTCTACTTCAGCCAGATCAGGGCTGGGAAGAAACTGCGTTTCACAGTCCGTTTTAAGACGTGTTCCCGGTAGGCTGTAAGAGCCCTATGCAGAGCGAGTTGTTTCTTAGCTGCTGAAAGAGCTGGAATCTGGACCTGAGGGACTTGTCTACCCTTGTGGAAACAAGGCAAGACTTTGTGCCTTGCAGCTCTAGCGCCATGTAGGACTCGGCAGAGCAGAAGTTCTACTTCAGCCAGATCAGGGCTGGGAAGAAACTGCGTTTCACAGGCCTTTGGAAGAGATGTTCCCGGTAGGCTGTAAGAGCACTGTGCAGAGCGAGTTTTTTTTCGCTTCCCAAAGAGCTGGAAGCAAGATGCTCTGAGGCCCAACTCGCCCTTGGGAAAGAAGCCTGCACGTTGTGCCTTTCAGCTCTAGGGCAATGTGGCACACCCAGAGCAGAAGTTCTACTTCAGCCAGATCAGGCCTGCAAAGAAACTGCGTTTCACAGGCCTTTGGAAGAGATGTTCCTGGGTGGCCGTAAGAGCACTCTGCAGAGCGAGTGGTTTCGTAGCTTCCCAAAGAGCTGGAAGCAAGATGCTGTGGGGCCCAACTCGCCCTTTGGAAAGAAGCCTGCACGTTGTGCCTTTCAACTCTAGGGCAAAGTAGCACACCCAGAGCAGAAGTCCTACTTCAGCCAGATCAGGCCTGCAAAGAAACTGCGTTTCACAGGCCTTTGGAAGAGATGTTCCCACTAGGCTGTAAGAGCACTGTGCAGAGCGAGTTGTTTCTTAGCTTCCCAAAGAGCTGGAAGCAAGATGCTGTGGGGCCCAACTCGCCCTTTGGAAAGAAGCCTGCACGTTGTGCCTTTCAGCTCTAGGGCAAAGTAGCACACCCAGAGCAGAAGTCCTACTTCAGCCAGATCAGGCCTGCAAAGAAACTGCGTTTCACAGGCCTTTCGAAGAGATGTTCCCACTAGGCTGTAAGAGCACTGTGCAGAGCGAGTTGTTTCTTAGCTTCCCAAAGAGCTGGAAGCAAGATGCTGTGGGGCCCAACTCGCCCTTTGGAAAGAAGCCTGCACGTTGTGCCTTTCAGCTCTAGGGCGATGTGGCACACCCAGAGCAGAAGTTCCACTTCAGCCAGATCAGGCCTGCAAAGAAAATGCGTTTCACAGGACTTTGTAAGAGATGTTCCGGGTAGGCTGTAAGAGCACTGTGCAGAGCGAGTTGTTTCTTAGCTTCCCAAAGAGCTGGAAGCAAGATGCTGTGGGGCCCAACTCGCCCTTTGGAAAGAAGCTTGCACCTTGTGCCTTTCAGCTCTAGGGCAATACGGCACACCCAGAGAAGAAGTTATACTTCAGCCAGATCAGGCCTGCAAAGAAACTGCATTTCACAGGCCTTTGTAAGAGATGTTCCCGGTAGGCTGTAAGAGCACTATGCAGAGCGAGTTGTTTCTTTGCTTCCCAAAGAGCTGGAAGCAAGATTCTTTGGGGCCCAACTCGCTTTTTGGCAAGGAGACAGCACGTTGTCCCTTTCAGCTCTAGGACAATGTAGCACACCGAGAGCAGAAGTTCTACTTCAGGCAAATCAAGCCTGCAAAGAAACTGCGTTTCACAGGCCTTTGTAAGAGTTGTTCCCAGTAGGCTGTAAGAGCACTATGCAGAGCGAATTGTTTCTTAGCTTCCCAAAGAGCTGGAAGCAAGATGCTTTGGGGCCAAACTCGCCCTTTGGAAACAAGCCTGCACGTTGTACATTTCAGCTCTAGGGCCATGTGGCACACCCAAAGCAGAAGTTCTTCTTCAGCCAGATCAGGGCTGGGAAGAAACTGCGTTTCACAGTCCGTTTTAAGACATGTTCCCGGTAGGCTGTAAGAGCCCTATGCAGAGCGAGTTGTTTCTTAGCTGCCGAAAGAGCTGGATGCTGGACTTGAGGGACTTGTCTACCCTTGTGGAATCAAGGCAGGACTTTGTGCCTTGCAGCTCTAGCGCCATGTAGGACCCGGCAGAGCAGAATTTCTACTTCAGCCAGATCAGGGCTGGGAAGAAACGGCATTTCACAGGCCTTTGTAAGACTCGTTCCCTGTAGGCTGTAAAACACCAGTGCAGAGCAAGTTGTTTCTTAGCTGCCCAAAGAGGTGGAAGCCCCACGCTGTGGGGCCTGTCTGCCCTTGAGGAGTCAAGGCAGGACTTTGAGCCTTGCAACTCTAGGCCGATGTAGGACACGGCATAGCAGCAGTTCTACCTCAGCGAGATAAGGCCTGCAAGGAAACTGTATTTCTCAGGCCTTTGCAAGAGATGTTCCCGGTTGGCTGTAAGAGAGGTCTGCAGAGCGAGTTGTTTCTTAGCTTCCCAAAGAGCTGGAAGCAAGATGCTTTGGGGCCCAACTCGCCCTTTGGAAAGAACACTGAGGGTTGTGCCTTTCAGCTCCACGGCAATGTAGCACACCCAGAGCAGAAGTTCTACTTCAGCCAGATCAGGCCTGCAAAGAAACCGCCTTTCACAGGCCTTTGTAAGAGATGTTCCCGGTAGGCTGTAAGAGCACTGTGCAGAGCGAGTTGTTTCTTCGCTTCCCAAAGAGCTGGAAGCAAGATGCTCTGAGGCCCAACTCGCCCTTTGGAAAGAAGCCTGCACGTTGTGCCTTTCAGCTCTAGGGCCATGTGGCACACCCAGAGCAGAAGTTCTACTTCAGCCAGATCAGGGCTGGGAAGAAACTGCGTTTCACAGTCCGTTTTAAGACGTGTTCCCGGTAGGCTGTAAGAGCCCTATGCAGAGCGAGTTGTTTCTTAGCTGCTGAAAGAGCTGGAATCTGGACCTGAGGGACTTGTCTACCCTTGTGGAAACAAGGCAAGACTTTGTGCCTTGCAGCTCTAGCGCCATGTAGGACTCGGCAGAGCAGAAGTTCTACTTCAGCCAGATCAGGGCTGGGAAGAAACTGCGTTTCACAGGCCTTTGGAAGAGATGTTCCCGGTAGGCTGTAAGAGCACTGTGCAGAGCGAGTTTTTTTTCGCTTCCCAAAGAGCTGGAAGCAAGATGCTCTGAGGCCCAACTCGCCCTTGGGAAAGAAGCCTGCACGTTGTGCCTTTCAGCTCTAGGGCAATGTGGCACACCCAGAGCAGAAGTTCTACTTCAGCCAGATCAGGCCTGCAAAGAAACTGCGTTTCACAGGCCTTTGGAAGAGATGTTCCTGGGTGGCCGTAAGAGCACTCTGCAGAGCGAGTGGTTTCGTAGCTTCCCAAAGAGCTGGAAGCAAGATGCTGTGGGGCCCAACTCGCCCTTTGGAAAGAAGCCTGCACGTTGTGCCTTTCAGCTCTAGGGCAAAGTAGCACACCCAGAGCAGAAGTCCTACTTCAGCCAGATCAGGCCTGCAAAGAAACTGCGTTTCACAGGCCTTTGGAAGAGATGTTCCCACTAGGCTGTAAGAGCACTGTGCAGAGCGAGTTGTTTCTTAGCTTCCCAAAGAGCTGGAAGCAAGATGCTGTGGGGCCCAACTCGCCCTTTGGAAAGAAGCCTGCACGTTGTGCCTTTCAGCTCTAGGGCAAAGTAGCACACCCAGAGCAGAAGTCCTACTTCAGCCAGATCAGGCCTGCAAAGAAACTGCGTTTCACAGGCCTTTGGAAGAGATGTTCCCACTAGGCTGTAAGAGCACTGTGCAGAGCGAGTTGTTTCTTAGGTTCCCAAAGAGCTGGAAGCAAGATGCTGTGGGGCCCAACTCGCCCTTTGGAAAGAAGCCTGCACGTTGTGCCTTTCAGCTCTAGGGCAAAGTAGCACACCCAGAGCAGAAGTCCTACTTCGGCCAGATCAGGCCTGCAAAGAAACTGCGTTTCACAGGCCTTTGGAAGAGATGTTCCCGGTAGGCTGTAAGAGCACTGTGCAGAGCGAGTTGTTTCTTAGCTTCCCAAAGAGCTGGAAGCAAGATGCTGTGGGGCCCAACTCGCCCTTTGGAAAGAAGCCCGCACGTTGTGCCTTTCAGCTCTAGGGCAAAGTAGCACACCCAGAGCAGAAGTCCTACTTCAGCCAGATCAGGCCTGCAAAGAAACTGCGTTTCACAGGCCTTTGGAAGAGATGTTCCCACTAGGCTGTAAGAGCACTGTGCAGAGCGAGTTGTTTCTTAGGTTCCCAAAGAGCTGGAAGCAAGATGCTGTGGGGCCCAACTCGCCCTTTGGAAAGAAGCCTGCACGTTGTGCCTTTCAGCTCTAGGGCGATGTGGCACACCCAGAGCAGAAGTTCCACTTCAGCCAGATCAGGCCTGCAAAGAAAATGCGTTTCACAGGACTTTGTAAGAGATGTTCCGGGTAGGCTGTAAGAGCACTGTGCAGAGCGAGTTGTTTCTTAGCTTCCCAAAGAGCTGGAAGCAAGATGCTGTGGGGCCCAACTCGCCCTTTGGAAAGAAGCTTGCACCTTGTGCCTTTCAGCTCTAGGGCAATACGGCACACCCAGAGCAGAAGTTCTACTTCAGCCAGATCAGGCCTGCAAAGAAACTGCATTTCACAGGCCTTTGTAAGAGATGTTCCCGGTAGGCTGTAAGAGCACTATGCAGAGCGAGTTGTTTCTTTGCTTCCCAAAGAGCTGGAAGCAAGATTCTTTGGGGCCCAACTCGCTTTTTGGCAAGGAGACTGCACGTTGTCCCTTTCAGCTCTAGGACAATGTAGCACACCGAGAGCAGAAGTTCTACTTCAGGCAAATCAAGCCTGCAAAGAAACTGCGTTTCACAGGCCTTTGTAAGAGTTGTTCCCAGTAGGCTGTAAGAGCACTATGCAGAGCGAATTGTTTCTTAGCTTCCCAAAGAGCTGGAAGCAAGATGCTTTGGGGCCAAACTCGCCCTTTGGAAACAAGCCTGCACGTTGTACATTTCAGCTCTAGGGCCATGTGGCACACCCAAAGCAGAAGTTCTTCTTCAGCCAGATCAGGGCTGGGAAGAAACTGCGTTTCACAGTCCGTTTTAAGACATGTTCCCGGTAGGCTGTAAGAGCCCTATGCAGAGCGAGTTGTTTCTTAGCTGCCGAAAGAGCTGGATGCTGGACTTGAGGGACTTGTCTACCCTTGTGGAATCAAGGCAGGACTTTGTGCCTTGCAGCTCTAGCGCCATGTAGGACCCGGCAGAGCAGAATTTCTACTTCAGCCAGATCAGGGCTGGGAAGAAACGGCATTTCACAGGCCTTTGTAAGACTCGTTCCCTGTAGGCTGTAAAACACCAGTGCAGAGCAAGTTGTTTCTTAGCTGCCCAAAGAGGTGGAAGCCCCACGCTGTGGGGCCTGTCTGCCCTTGAGGAGTCAAGGCAGGACTTTGAGCCTTGCAACTCTAGGCCGATGTAGGACACGGCATAGCAGCAGTTCTACCTCAGCGAGATAAGGCCTGCAAGGAAACTGTATTTCTCAGGCCTTTGCAAGAGATGTTCCCGGTTGGCTTTAAGAGAGGTCTGCAGAGCGAGTTGTTTCTTAGCTTCCCAAAGAGCTGGAAGCAAGATGCTTTGGGGCCCAACTCGCCCTTTGGAAAGAACACTGAGGGTTGTGCCTTTCAGCTCCACGGCAATGTGGCACACCCAGAGCAGAAGTTCTACTTCAGCCAGATCAGGCCTGCAAAGAAACCGCCTTTCACAGGCCTTTGTAAGAGATGTTCCCGGTAGGCTGTAAGAGCACTGTGCAGAGCGAGTTGTTTCTTCGCTTCCCAAAGAGCTGGAAGCAAGATGCTCTGAGGCCCAACTCGCCCTTTGGAAAGAAGCCTGCACGTTGTGCCTTTCAGCTCTAGTGTCATGTGGCACACCCAGAGCAGAAGTTCTACTTCAGCCAGATCAGGGCTGGGAAGAAACTGCGTTTCACAGTCCGTTTTAAGACGTGTTCCCGGTAGGCTGTAAGAGCCCTATGCAGAGCGAGTTGTTTCTTAGCTGCTGAAAGAGCTGGAATCTGGACCTGAGGGACTTGTCTACCCTTGTGGAAACAAGGCAGGACTTTGTGCCTTGCAGCTCTAGCGCCATGTAGGACTCGGCAGAGCACAAGTTCTACTTCAGCCAGATCAGGGCTGGGAAGAAACTGCGTTTCACAGGCCTTTGGAAGAGATGTTCCCGGTAGGCTGTAAGAGCACTGTGCAGAGCGAGTTTTTTTTCGCTTCCCAAAGAGCTGGAAGCAAGATGCTCTGAGGCCCAACTCGCCCTTGGGAAAGAAGCCTGCACGTTGTGCCTTTCAGCTCTAGGGCAATGTGGCACACCCAGAGCAGAAGTTCTACTTCAGCCAGATCAGGCCTGCAAAGAAACTGCGTTTCACAGGCCTTTGTAAGTCATGTTCCCGGTAGGCTGTAAGAGCACTGTGCAGAGCGAGTTGTCTCTCAGCTTCCAAAGAGCTGGAAGCAAGATGCTTTGGGGACCAACTCGCCCTTTGGATAGGGGACTGCACGTTGTGTCTTTCAGCTCTTGGGCTATGTAGCACACCCGGAGCAGAATTCTACTTCAGATACATCAGGACTGCAAAGAAACTGCGTTTCACAGGCCTTCGTAAGAGATGTTCCCGGTAGGCTGTAAGAGCACTGTGCAGAGCGAGTTGTTTCTTAGCTTCCCAAAGAGCTGGAAGCAAGATGCTCTGGGTCCCACCTCGCCCTTTTTTAAGAAGCCTGCACGTTGTGCCTTTGAGCTCTAGGTCAATGTGGCACATCCAGAGCAGAAGTTCCACTTCAGCCAGATCAGGCCTGCAAAGAAACTGTGTTTCACAGGCCTTTGGAAGAGATGTTCCCGGTAGGCTGTAAGAGCACTGTGCAGAGCGAGTTGTTTCTTAGCTTCCCAAAGAGCTGGAAGCAAGATGCTGTGGGGCCCAACTCGCCCTTTGGAAAGAAGCCTGCACGTTGTGCCTTTCAGCTCTAGGGCCATGTGGCACACCCAGAGCAGAAGTTCCACTTCAGCCAGATCAGGCCTGCAAAGAAAATGCGTTTCTCTGGCCTTTGTAAGAGATGTTCCCGGTAGGCTGTAAGAGCACTGTGCAGAGCGAGTTGTTTCTTAGCTTCCCAAAGAGCTGGAAGCAAGATGCTGTGGGGCCCAACTCGCCCTTTGGAAAGAAGCCTGCACGTTGTGCCTTTCAGCTCTAGGGCCATGTGGCACACCCAGAGCAGAAGTCCTACTTCAGCCAGATCAGGCCTGCAAAGAAACTGCGTTTCACAGGCCTTTGGAAGAGATGTTCCCGGGTGGCCGTAAGAGCACTCTGCAGAGCGAGTGGTTTCGTAGCTTCCCAAAGAGCTGGAAGCAAGATGCTGTGGGGCCCAACTCGCCCTTTGGAAAGAAGCCTGCACGTTGTGCCTTTCAGCTCTAGGGCAACGTAGCACACCCAGACAAGAAGTCCTACATCAGCCAGATCAGGCCTTCAAAGAAACTGCGTTTCACGGGCCTTTGGAAGAGATGTTCCCACTAGGCTGTAAGAGCACTGTGCAGAGCGAGTTGTTTCTTAGGTTCCCAAAGAGCTGGAAGCAAGATGCTGTGGGGCCCAACTCGCCCTTTGGAAAGAAGCCTGCACGTTGTGCCTTTCAGCTCTAGGGCCATGTGGCACACCCAGAGCAGAAGTTCCACTTCAGCCAGATCAGGCCTGCAAAGAAAATGCGTTTCACAGGACTTTGTAAGAGATGTTCCGGGTAGGCTGTAAGAGCACTGTGCAGAGCGAGTTGTTTCTTAGCTTCCCAAAGAGCTGGAAGCAAGATGCTTTGGGGCCCAACTCGCCCTTTGGAAAGAAGCCTGCACGTTGTGCCTTTCAGCTCTAGGGCAATGTGGCACACCCAGAGCAGAAGTTCTACTTCAGCCAGATCAGGCCTGCAAAGAAACTGCCTTTCAAGGCCTTTGTAAGAGATGTTCCCGGTAGGCTGTAAGAGCACTGTGCAGAGCGAGTTGTTTCTTCGCTTCCCAAAGAGCTGGAAGCAAGATGCTCTGAGGCCCAACTCGCCCTTTGGAAAGAAGCCTGCACGTTGTGCCTTTCAGCTCTAGGGCAAAGTAGCACACCCAGAGCAGAAGTTCTACTTCAGCCAGATCAGGGCTGGGAAGAAACTGCGTTTCACAGTCCGTTTTAAGACATGTTCCCGGTAGGCTGTAAGAGCCCTATGCAGAGCGAGTTGTTTCTTAGCTGCTGAAAGAGCTGGAATCTGGACCTGAGGGACTTGTCTACCCTTGTGGAAACAAGGCAAGACTTTGTGCCTTGCAGCTCTAGCGCCATGTAGGACTCGGCAGAGCAGAAGTTCTACTTCAGCCAGATCAGGGCTGGGAAGAAACTGCGTTTCACAGGCCTTTGGAAGAGATGTTCCCGGTAGGCTGTAAGAGCACTGTGCAGAGCGAGTTTTTTTTCGCTTCCCAAAGAGCTGGAAGCAAGATGCTCTGAGGCCCAACTCGCCCTTGGGAAAGAAGCCTGCACGTTGTGCCTTTCAGCTCTAGGGCCATGTGGCACACCCAGAGCAGAAGTCCTACTTCAGCCAGATCAGGCCTGCAAAGAAACTGCGTTTCACAGGCCTTTGGAAGAGATGTTCCTGGGTGGCCGTAAGAGCACTCTGCAGAGCGAGTGGTTTCGTAGCTTCCCAAAGAGCTGGAAGCAAGATGCTGTGGGGCCCAACTCGCCCTTTGGAAAGAAGCCTGCACGTTGTGCCTTTCAGCTCTAGGGCCATGTGGCACACCCAGAGCAGAAGTCCTACTTCAGCCAGATCAGGCCTGCAAAGAAACTGCGTTTCACAGGCCTTTGGAAGAGATGTTCCCGGGTGGCCGTAAGAGCACTCTGCAGAGCGAGTGGTTTCGTAGCTTCCCAAAGAGCTGGAAGCAAGATGCTGTGGGGCCCAACTCGCCCTTTGGAAAGAAGCCTCCACGTTGTGCCTTTCAGCTCTAGGGCAAAGTAGCACACCCAGACCAGAAGACTTACTTCTGCCAGATCAGGCCTGCAAAGAAACTGCGTTTCACATTCCTTTGGAAGAGATGTTCTCACTTGGTTGGAAGAGCACTGTGCAGAGCGAGTTGTTTCTTAGGTTCCCAAAGAGCTGGAAGCAAGATGCTGTGGGGCCCAACTCGCCCTTTGGAAAGAAGCCTGCACGTTGTGCCTTTCAGCTCTAGGGCCATGTGGCACACCCAGAGCAGAAGTTCCACTTCAGCCAGATCAGGCCTGCAAAGAAAATGCGTTTCTCTGGCCTTTGTAAGAGATGTTCCCGGTAGGCTGTAAGAGCACTGTGCAGAGCGAGTTGTTTCTTAGCTTCCCAAAGAGCTGGAAGCAAGATGCTGTGGGGCCCAACTCGCCCTTTGGAAAGAAGCCTGCACGTTGTGCCTTTCAGCTCTAGGGCCATGTGGCACACCCAGAGCAGAAGTCCTACTTCAGCCAGATCAGGCCTGCAAAGAAACTGCGTTTCACAGGCCTTTGGAAGAGATGTTCCCGGGTGGCCGTAAGAGCACTCTGCAGAGCGAGTGGTTTCGTAGCTTCCCAAAGAGCTGGAAGCAAGATGCTGTGGGGCCCAACTCGCCCTTTGGAAAGAAGCCTGCACGTTGTGCCTTTCAGCTCTAGGGCAACGTAGCACACCCAGACAAGAAGTCCTACATCAGCCAGATCAGGCCTTCAAAGAAACTGCGTTTCACGGGCCTTTGGAAGAGATGTTCCCACTAGGCTGTAAGAGCACTGTGCAGAGCGAGTTGTTTCTTAGGTTCCCAAAGAGCTGGAAGCAAGATGCTGTGGGGCCCAACTCGCCCTTTGGAAAGAAGCCTGCACGTTGTGCCTTTCAGCTCTAGGGCCATGTGGCACACCCAGAGCAGAAGTTCCACTTCAGCCAGATCAGGCCTGCAAAGAAAATGCGTTTCACAGGACTTTGTAAGAGATGTTCCGGGTAGGCTGTAAGAGCACTGTGCAGAGCGAGTTGTTTCTTAGCTTCCCAAAGAGCTGGAAGCAAGATGCTTTGGGGCCCAACTCGCCCTTTGGAAAGAAGCCTGCACGTTGTGCCTTTCAGCTCTAGGGCAATGTGGCACACCCAGAGCAGAAGTTCTACTTCAGCCAGATCAGGCCTGCAAAGAAACTGCCTTTCAAGGCCTTTGTAAGAGATGTTCCCGGTAGGCTGTAAGAGCACTGTGCAGAGCGAGTTGTTTCTTCGCTTCCCAAAGAGCTGGAAGCAAGATGCTCTGAGGCCCAACTCGCCCTTTGGAAAGAAGCCTGCACGTTGTGCCTTTCAGCTCTAGGGCAAAGTAGCACACCCAGAGCAGAAGTTCTACTTCAGCCAGATCAGGGCTGGGAAGAAACTGCGTTTCACAGTCCGTTTTAAGACATGTTCCCGGTAGGCTGTAAGAGCCCTATGCAGAGCGAGTTGTTTCTTAGCTGCTGAAAGAGCTGGAATCTGGACCTGAGGGACTTGTCTACCCTTGTGGAAACAAGGCAAGACTTTGTGCCTTGCAGCTCTAGCGCCATGTAGGACTCGGCAGAGCAGAAGTTCTACTTCAGCCAGATCAGGGCTGGGAAGAAACTGCGTTTCACAGGCCTTTGGAAGAGATGTTCCCGGTAGGCTGTAAGAGCACTGTGCAGAGCGAGTTTTTTTTCGCTTCCCAAAGAGCTGGAAGCAAGATGCTCTGAGGCCCAACTCGCCCTTGGGAAAGAAGCCTGCACGTTGTGCCTTTCAGCTCTAGGGCCATGTGGCACACCCAGAGCAGAAGTCCTACTTCAGCCAGATCAGGCCTGCAAAGAAACTGCGTTTCACAGGCCTTTGGAAGAGATGTTCCTGGGTGGCCGTAAGAGCACTCTGCAGAGCGAGTGGTTTCGTAGCTTCCCAAAGAGCTGGAAGCAAGATGCTGTGGGGCCCAACTCGCCCTTTGGAAAGAAGCCTGCACGTTGTGCCTTTCAGCTCTAGGGCCATGTGGCACACCCAGAGCAGAAGTCCTACTTCAGCCAGATCAGGCCTGCAAAGAAACTGCGTTTCACAGGCCTTTGGAAGAGATGTTCCCGGGTGGCCGTAAGAGCACTCTGCAGAGCGAGTGGTTTCGTAGCTTCCCAAAGAGCTGGAAGCAAGATGCTGTGGGGCCCAACTCGCCCTTTGGAAAGAAGCCTCCACGTTGTGCCTTTCAGCTCTAGGGCAAAGTAGCACACCCAGACCAGAAGACTTACTTCTGCCAGATCAGGCCTGCAAAGAAACTGCGTTTCACATTCCTTTGGAAGAGATGTTCTCACTTGGTTGGAAGAGCACTGTGCAGAGCGAGTTGTTTCTTAGGTTCCCAAAGAGCTGGAAGCAAGATGCTGTGGGGCCCAACTCGCCCTTTGGAAAGAAGCCTGCACGTTGTGCCTTTCAGCTCTAGGGCGATGTGGCACACCCAGAGCAGAAGTTCCACTTCAGCCAGATCAGGCCTGCAAAGAAAATGCGTTTCACAGGACTTTGTAAGAGATGTTCCGGGTAGGCTGTAAGAGCACTGTGCAGAGCGAGTTGTTTCTTAGCTTCCCAAAGAGCTGGAAGCAAGATGCTGTGGGGCCCAACTCGCCCTTTGGAAAGAAGCTTGCACCTTGTGCCTTTCAGCTCTAGGGCAATACGGCACACCCAGAGCAGAAGTTCCACTTCAGCCAGATCAGGCCTGCAAAGAAAATGCGTTTCTCTGGCCTTTGTAAGAGATGTTCCCGGTAGGCTGTAAGAGCACTGTGCAGAGCGAGTTGTTTCTTCGCTTCCCAAAGAGCTGGAAGCAAGATGCTCTGAGGCCCAACTCGCCCTTTGGAAAGAAGCCTGCACGTTGTGCCTTTCAGCTCTAGGGCCATGTGGCACACCCAGAGCAGAAGTTCTACTTCAGCCAGATCAGGGCTGGGAAGAAACTGCGTTTCACAGTCCGTTTTAAGACGTGTTCCCGGTAGGCTGTAAGAGCCCTATGCAGAGCGAGTTGTTTCTTAGCTGCTGAAAGAGCTGGAATCTGGACCTGAGGGACTTGTCTACCCTTGTGGAAACAAGGCAAGACTTTGTGCCTTGCAGCTCTAGCGCCATGTAGGACTCGGCAGAGCAGAAGTTCTACTTCAGCCAGATCAGGGCTGGGAAGAAACTGCGTTTCACAGGCCTTTGGAAGAGATGTTCCCGGTAGGCTGTAAGAGCACTGTGCAGAGCGAGTTTTTTTTCGCTTCCCAAAGAGCTGGAAGCAAGATGCTCTGAGGCCCAACTCGCCCTTGGGAAAGAAGCCTGCACGTTGTGCCTTTCAGCTCTAGGGCAATGTGGCACACCCAGAGCAGAAGTTCTACTTCAGCCAGATCAGGCCTGCAAAGAAACTGCGTTTCACAGGCCTTTGTAAGTCATGTTCCCGGTAGGCTGTAAGAGCACTGTGCAGAGCGAGTTGTCTCTCAGCTTCCAAAGAGCTGGAAGCAAGATGCTTTGGGGACCAACTCGCCCTTTGGATAGGAGACTGCACGTTGTGTCTTTCAGCTCTTGGGCTATGTAGCACACCCGGAGCAGAATTCTACTTCAGATACATCAGGCCTGCAAAGAAACTGCGTTTCACAGGCCTTTGGAAGAGATGTTCCCACTAGGCTGTAAGAGCACTGTGCAGAGCGAGTTGTTTCTTAGGTTCCCAAAGAGCTGGAAGCAAGATGCTGTGGGGCCCAACTCGCCCTTTGGAAAGAAGCCTGCACGTTGTGCCTTTCAGCTCTAGGGCGATGTGGCACACCCAGAGCAGAAGTTCCACTTCAGCCAGATCAGGCCTGCAAAGAAAATGCGTTTCACAGGACTTTGTAAGAGATGTTCCGGGTAGGCTGTAAGAGCACTGTGCAGAGCGAGTTGTTTCTTAGCTTCCCAAAGAGCTGGAAGCAAGATGCTGTGGGGCCCAACTCGCCCTTTGGAAAGAAGCTTGCACCTTGTGCCTTTCAGCTCTAGGGCAATACGGCACACCCAGAGCAGAAGTTCTACTTCAGCCAGATCAGGCCTGCAAAGAAACTGCATTTCACAGGCCTTTGTAAGAGATGTTCCCGGTAGGCTGTAAGAGCACTATGCAGAGCGAGTTGTTTCTTTGCTTCCCAAAGAGCTGGAAGCAAGATTCTTTGGGGCCCAACTCGCTTTTTGGCAAGGAGACTGCACGTTGTCCCTTTCAGCTCTAGGACAATGTAGCACACCGAGAGCAGAAGTTCTACTTCAGGCAAATCAAGCCTGCAAAGAAACTGCGTTTCACAGGCCTTTGTAAGAGTTGTTCCCAGTAGGCTGTAAGAGCACTATGCAGAGCGAATTGTTTCTTAGCTTCCCAAAGAGCTGGAAGCAAGATGCTTTGGGGCCAAACTCGCCCTTTGGAAACAAGCCTGCACGTTGTACATTTCAGCTCTAGGGCCATGTGGCACACCCAAAGCAGAAGTTCTTCTTCAGCCAGATCAGGGCTGGGAAGAAACTGCGTTTCACAGTCCGTTTTAAGACATGTTCCCGGTAGGCTGTAAGAGCCCTATGCAGAGCGAGTTGTTTCTTAGCTGCCGAAAGAGCTGGATGCTGGACTTGAGGGACTTGTCTACCCTTGTGGAATCAAGGCAGGACTTTGTGCCTTGCAGCTCTAGCGCCATGTAGGACCCGGCAGAGCAGAATTTCTACTTCAGCCAGATCAGGGCTGGGAAGAAACGGCATTTCACAGGCCTTTGTAAGACTCGTTCCCTGTAGGCTGTAAAACACCAGTGCAGAGCAAGTTGTTTCTTAGCTGCCCAAAGAGGTGGAAGCCCCACGCTGTGGGGCCTGTCTGCCCTTGAGGAGTCAAGGCAGGACTTTGAGCCTTGCAACTCTAGGCCGATGTAGGACACGGCATAGCAGCAGTTCTACCTCAGCGAGATAAGGCCTGCAAGGAAACTGTATTTCTCAGGCCTTTGCAAGAGATGTTCCCGGTTGGCTTTAAGAGAGGTCTGCAGAGCGAGTTGTTTCTTAGCTTCCCAAAGAGCTGGAAGCAAGATGCTTTGGGGCCCAACTCGCCCTTTGGAAAGAACACTGAGGGTTGTGCCTTTCAGCTCCACGGCAATGTGGCACACCCAGAGCAGAAGTTCTACTTCAGCCAGATCAGGCCTGCAAAGAAACCGCCTTTCACAGGCCTTTGTAAGAGATGTTCCCGGTAGGCTGTAAGAGCACTGTGCAGAGCGAGTTGTTTCTTCGCTTCCCAAAGAGCTGGAAGCAAGATGCTCTGAGGCCCAACTCGCCCTTTGGAAAGAAGCCTGCACGTTGTGCCTTTCAGCTCTAGTGTCATGTGGCACACCCAGAGCAGAAGTTCTACTTCAGCCAGATCAGGGCTGGGAAGAAACTGCGTTTCACAGTCCGTTTTAAGACGTGTTCCCGGTAGGCTGTAAGAGCCCTATGCAGAGCGAGTTGTTTCTTAGCTGCTGAAAGAGCTGGAATCTGGACCTGAGGGACTTGTCTACCCTTGTGGAAACAAGGCAGGACTTTGTGCCTTGCAGCTCTAGCGCCATGTAGGACTCGGCAGAGCAGAAGTTCTACTTCAGCCAGATCAGGGCTGGGAAGAAACTGCGTTTCACAGGCCTTTGGAAGAGATGTTCCCGGTAGGCTGTAAGAGCACTGTGCAGAGCGAGTTTTTTTTCGCTTCCCAAAGAGCTGGAAGCAAGATGCTCTGAGGCCCAACTCGCCCTTGGGAAAGAAGCCTGCACGTTGTGCCTTTCAGCTCTAGGGCAATGTGGCACACCCAGAGCAGAAGTTCTACTTCAGCCAGATCAGGCCTGCAAAGAAACTGCGTTTCACAGGCCTTTGTAAGTCATGTTCCCGGTAGGCTGTAAGAGCACTGTGCAGAGCGAGTTGTCTCTCAGCTTCCAAAGAGCTGGAAGCAAGATGCTTTGGGGACCAACTCGCCCTTTGGATAGGGGACTGCACGTTGTGTCTTTCAGCTCTTGGGCTATGTAGCACACCCGGAGCAGAATTCTACCTCAGATACATCAGGACTGCAAAGAAACTGCGTTTCACAGGTCTTCGTAAGAGATGTTCCCGGTAGGCTGTAAGAGCACTGTGCAGAGCGAGTTGTTTCTTAGCTTCCCAAAGAGCTGGAAGCAAGATGCTCTGGGTCCCACCTCGCCCTTTTTAAAGAAGCCTGCACGTTGTGCCTTTGAGCTCTAGGTCAATGTGGCACATCCAGAGCAGAAGTTCCACTTCAGCCAGATCAGGCCTGCAAAGAAACTGTGTTTCACAGGCCTTTGGAAGAGATGTTCCCGGTAGGCTGTAAGAGCACTGTGCAGAGCGAGTTGTTTCTTAGCTTCCCAAAGAGCTGGAAGCAAGATGCTGTGGGGCCCAACTCGCCCTTTGGAAAGAAGCCTGCACGTTGTGCCTTTCAGCTCTAGGGCAAAGTAGCACACCCAGAGCAGAAGTCCTACTTCAGCCAGATCAGGCCTGCAAAGAAACTGCGTTTCACAGGCCTTTGGAAGAGATGTTCCCACTAGGCTGTAAGAGCACTGTGCAGAGCGAGTTGTTTCTTAGGTTCCCAAAGAGCTGGAAGCAAGATGCTGTGGGGCCCAACTCGCCCTTTGGAAAGAAGCCTGCACGTTGTGCCTTTCAGCTCTAGGGCAAAGTAGCACACCCAGAGCAGAAGTCCTACTTCGGCCAGATCAGGCCTGCAAAGAAACTGCGTTTCACAGGCCTTTGGAAGAGATGTTCCCGGTAGGCTGTAAGAGCACTGTGCAGAGCGAGTTGTTTCTTAGCTTCCCAAAGAGCTGGAAGCAAGATGCTGTGGGGCCCAACTCGCCCTTTGGAAAGAAGCCCGCACGTTGTGCCTTTCAGCTCTAGGGCAAAGTAGCACACCCAGAGCAGAAGTCCTACTTCAGCCAGATCAGGCCTGCAAAGAAACTGCGTTTCACAGGCCTTTGGAAGAGATGTTCCCACTAGGCTGTAAGAGCACTGTGCAGAGCGAGTTGTTTCTTAGGTTCCCAAAGAGCTGGAAGCAAGATGCTGTGGGGCCCAACTCGCCCTTTGGAAAGAAGCCTGCACGTTGTGCCTTTCAGCTCTAGGGCGATGTGGCACACCCAGAGCAGAAGTTCCACTTCAGCCAGATCAGGCCTGCAAAGAAAATGCGTTTCACAGGACTTTGTAAGAGATGTTCCGGGTAGGCTGTAAGAGCACTGTGCAGAGCGAGTTGTTTCTTAGCTTCCCAAAGAGCTGGAAGCAAGATGCTGTGGGGCCCAACTCGCCCTTTGGAAAGAAGCTTGCACCTTGTGCCTTTCAGCTCTAGGGCAATACGGCACACCCAGAGCAGAAGTTCTACTTCAGCCAGATCAGGCCTGCAAAGAAACTGCATTTCACAGGCCTTTGTAAGAGATGTTCCCGGTAGGCTGTAAGAGCACTATGCAGAGCGAGTTGTTTCTTTGCTTCCCAAAGAGCTGGAAGCAAGATTCTTTGGGGCCCAACTCGCTTTTTGGCAAGGAGACTGCACGTTGTCCCTTTCAGCTCTAGGACAATGTAGCACACCGAGAGCAGAAGTTCTACTTCAGGCAAATCAAGCCTGCAAAGAAACTGCGTTTCACAGGCCTTTGTAAGAGTTGTTCCCAGTAGGCTGTAAGAGCACTATGCAGAGCGAATTGTTTCTTAGCTTCCCAAAGAGCTGGAAGCAAGATGCTTTGGGGCCAAACTCGCCCTTTGGAAACAAGCCTGCACGTTGTACATTTCAGCTCTAGGGCCATGTGGCACACCCAAAGCAGAAGTTCTTCTTCAGCCAGATCAGGGCTGGGAAGAAACTGCGTTTCACAGTCCGTTTTAAGACATGTTCCCGGTAGGCTGTAAGAGCCCTATGCAGAGCGAGTTGTTTCTTAGCTGCCGAAAGAGCTGGATGCTGGACTTGAGGGACTTGTCTACCCTTGTGGAATCAAGGCAGGACTTTGTGCCTTGCAGCTCTAGCGCCATGTAGGACCCGGCAGAGCAGAATTTCTACTTCAGCCAGATCAGGGCTGGGAAGAAACGGCATTTCACAGGCCTTTGTAAGACTCGTTCCCTGTAGGCTGTAAAACACCAGTGCAGAGCAAGTTGTTTCTTAGCTGCCCAAAGAGGTGGAAGCCCCACGCTGTGGGGCCTGTCTGCCCTTGAGGAGTCAAGGCAGGACTTTGAGCCTTGCAACTCTAGGCCGATGTAGGACACGGCATAGCAGCAGTTCTACCTCAGCGAGATAAGGCCTGCAAGGAAACTGTATTTCTCAGGCCTTTGCAAGAGATGTTCCCGGTTGGCTTTAAGAGAGGTCTGCAGAGCGAGTTGTTTCTTAGCTTCCCAAAGAGCTGGAAGCAAGATGCTTTGGGGCCCAACTCGCCCTTTGGAAAGAACACTGAGGGTTGTGCCTTTCAGCTCCACGGCAATGTGGCACACCCAGAGCAGAAGTTCTACTTCAGCCAGATCAGGCCTGCAAAGAAACCGCCTTTCACAGGCCTTTGTAAGAGATGTTCCCGGTAGGCTGTAAGAGCACTGTGCAGAGCGAGTTGTTTCTTCGCTTCCCAAAGAGCTGGAAGCAAGATGCTCTGAGGCCCAACTCGCCCTTTGGAAAGAAGCCTGCACGTTGTGCCTTTCAGCTCTAGTGTCATGTGGCACACCCAGAGCAGAAGTTCTACTTCAGCCAGATCAGGGCTGGGAAGAAACTGCGTTTCACAGTCCGTTTTAAGACGTGTTCCCGGTAGGCTGTAAGAGCCCTATGCAGAGCGAGTTGTTTCTTAGCTGCTGAAAGAGCTGGAATCTGGACCTGAGGGACTTGTCTACCCTTGTGGAAACAAGGCAGGACTTTGTGCCTTGCAGCTCTAGCGCCATGTAGGACTCGGCAGAGCACAAGTTCTACTTCAGCCAGATCAGGGCTGGGAAGAAACTGCGTTTCACAGGCCTTTGGAAGAGATGTTCCCGGTAGGCTGTAAGAGCACTGTGCAGAGCGAGTTTTTTTTCGCTTCCCAAAGAGCTGGAAGCAAGATGCTCTGAGGCCCAACTCGCCCTTGGGAAAGAAGCCTGCACGTTGTGCCTTTCAGCTCTAGGGCAATGTGGCACACCCAGAGCAGAAGTTCTACTTCAGCCAGATCAGGCCTGCAAAGAAACTGCGTTTCACAGGCCTTTGTAAGTCATGTTCCCGGTAGGCTGTAAGAGCACTGTGCAGAGCGAGTTGTCTCTCAGCTTCCAAAGAGCTGGAAGCAAGATGCTTTGGGGACCAACTCGCCCTTTGGATAGGGGACTGCACGTTGTGTCTTTCAGCTCTTGGGCTATGTAGCACACCCGGAGCAGAATTCTACTTCAGATACATCAGGACTGCAAAGAAACTGCGTTTCACAGGCCTTCGTAAGAGATGTTCCCGGTAGGCTGTAAGAGCACTGTGCAGAGCGAGTTGTTTCTTAGCTTCCCAAAGAGCTGGAAGCAAGATGCTCTGGGTCCCACCTCGCCCTTTTTTAAGAAGCCTGCACGTTGTGCCTTTGAGCTCTAGGTCAATGTGGCACATCCAGAGCAGAAGTTCCACTTCAGCCAGATCAGGCCTGCAAAGAAACTGTGTTTCACAGGCCTTTGGAAGAGATGTTCCCGGTAGGCTGTAAGAGCACTGTGCAGAGCGAGTTGTTTCTTAGCTTCCCAAAGAGCTGGAAGCAAGATGCTGTGGGGCCCAACTCGCCCTTTGGAAAGAAGCCTGCACGTTGTGCCTTTCAGCTCTAGGGCCATGTGGCACACCCAGAGCAGAAGTTCCACTTCAGCCAGATCAGGCCTGCAAAGAAAATGCGTTTCTCTGGCCTTTGTAAGAGATGTTCCCGGTAGGCTGTAAGAGCACTGTGCAGAGCGAGTTGTTTCTTAGCTTCCCAAAGAGCTGGAAGCAAGATGCTGTGGGGCCCAACTCGCCCTTTGGAAAGAAGCCTGCACGTTGTGCCTTTCAGCTCTAGGGCCATGTGGCACACCCAGAGCAGAAGTCCTACTTCAGCCAGATCAGGCCTGCAAAGAAACTGCGTTTCACAGGCCTTTGGAAGAGATGTTCCCGGGTGGCCGTAAGAGCACTCTGCAGAGCGAGTGGTTTCGTAGCTTCCCAAAGAGCTGGAAGCAAGATGCTGTGGGGCCCAACTCGCCCTTTGGAAAGAAGCCTGCACGTTGTGCCTTTCAGCTCTAGGGCAACGTAGCACACCCAGACAAGAAGTCCTACATCAGCCAGATCAGGCCTTCAAAGAAACTGCGTTTCACGGGCCTTTGGAAGAGATGTTCCCACTAGGCTGTAAGAGCACTGTGCAGAGCGAGTTGTTTCTTAGGTTCCCAAAGAGCTGGAAGCAAGATGCTGTGGGGCCCAACTCGCCCTTTGGAAAGAAGCCTGCACGTTGTGCCTTTCAGCTCTAGGGCCATGTGGCACACCCAGAGCAGAAGTTCCACTTCAGCCAGATCAGGCCTGCAAAGAAAATGCGTTTCACAGGACTTTGTAAGAGATGTTCCGGGTAGGCTGTAAGAGCACTGTGCAGAGCGAGTTGTTTCTTAGCTTCCCAAAGAGCTGGAAGCAAGATGCTTTGGGGCCCAACTCGCCCTTTGGAAAGAAGCCTGCACGTTGTGCCTTTCAGCTCTAGGGCAATGTGGCACACCCAGAGCAGAAGTTCTACTTCAGCCAGATCAGGCCTGCAAAGAAACTGCCTTTCAAGGCCTTTGTAAGAGATGTTCCCGGTAGGCTGTAAGAGCACTGTGCAGAGCGAGTTGTTTCTTCGCTTCCCAAAGAGCTGGAAGCAAGATGCTCTGAGGCCCAACTCGCCCTTTGGAAAGAAGCCTGCACGTTGTGCCTTTCAGCTCTAGGGCAAAGTAGCACACCCAGAGCAGAAGTTCTACTTCAGCCAGATCAGGGCTGGGAAGAAACTGCGTTTCACAGTCCGTTTTAAGACATGTTCCCGGTAGGCTGTAAGAGCCCTATGCAGAGCGAGTTGTTTCTTAGCTGCTGAAAGAGCTGGAATCTGGACCTGAGGGACTTGTCTACCCTTGTGGAAACAAGGCAAGACTTTGTGCCTTGCAGCTCTAGCGCCATGTAGGACTCGGCAGAGCAGAAGTTCTACTTCAGCCAGATCAGGGCTGGGAAGAAACTGCGTTTCACAGGCCTTTGGAAGAGATGTTCCCGGTAGGCTGTAAGAGCACTGTGCAGAGCGAGTTTTTTTTCGCTTCCCAAAGAGCTGGAAGCAAGATGCTCTGAGGCCCAACTCGCCCTTGGGAAAGAAGCCTGCACGTTGTGCCTTTCAGCTCTAGGGCCATGTGGCACACCCAGAGCAGAAGTCCTACTTCAGCCAGATCAGGCCTGCAAAGAAACTGCGTTTCACAGGCCTTTGGAAGAGATGTTCCTGGGTGGCCGTAAGAGCACTCTGCAGAGCGAGTGGTTTCGTAGCTTCCCAAAGAGCTGGAAGCAAGATGCTGTGGGGCCCAACTCGCCCTTTGGAAAGAAGCCTGCACGTTGTGCCTTTCAGCTCTAGGGCCATGTGGCACACCCAGAGCAGAAGTCCTACTTCAGCCAGATCAGGCCTGCAAAGAAACTGCGTTTCACAGGCCTTTGGAAGAGATGTTCCCGGGTGGCCGTAAGAGCACTCTGCAGAGCGAGTGGTTTCGTAGCTTCCCAAAGAGCTGGAAGCAAGATGCTGTGGGGCCCAACTCGCCCTTTGGAAAGAAGCCTCCACGTTGTGCCTTTCAGCTCTAGGGCAAAGTAGCACACCCAGACCAGAAGACTTACTTCTGCCAGATCAGGCCTGCAAAGAAACTGCGTTTCACATTCCTTTGGAAGAGATGTTCTCACTTGGTTGGAAGAGCACTGTGCAGAGCGAGTTGTTTCTTAGGTTCCCAAAGAGCTGGAAGCAAGATGCTGTGGGGCCCAACTCGCCCTTTGGAAAGAAGCCTGCACGTTGTGCCTTTCAGCTCTAGGGCCATGTGGCACACCCAGAGCAGAAGTTCCACTTCAGCCAGATCAGGCCTGCAAAGAAAATGCGTTTCTCTGGCCTTTGTAAGAGATGTTCCCGGTAGGCTGTAAGAGCACTGTGCAGAGCGAGTTGTTTCTTAGCTTCCCAAAGAGCTGGAAGCAAGATGCTGTGGGGCCCAACTCGCCCTTTGGAAAGAAGCCTGCACGTTGTGCCTTTCAGCTCTAGGGCCATGTGGCACACCCAGAGCAGAAGTCCTACTTCAGCCAGATCAGGCCTGCAAAGAAACTGCGTTTCACAGGCCTTTGGAAGAGATGTTCCCGGGTGGCCGTAAGAGCACTCTGCAGAGCGAGTGGTTTCGTAGCTTCCCAAAGAGCTGGAAGCAAGATGCTGTGGGGCCCAACTCGCCCTTTGGAAAGAAGCCTGCACGTTGTGCCTTTCAGCTCTAGGGCAACGTAGCACACCCAGACAAGAAGTCCTACATCAGCCAGATCAGGCCTTCAAAGAAACTGCGTTTCACGGGCCTTTGGAAGAGATGTTCCCACTAGGCTGTAAGAGCACTGTGCAGAGCGAGTTGTTTCTTAGGTTCCCAAAGAGCTGGAAGCAAGATGCTGTGGGGCCCAACTCGCCCTTTGGAAAGAAGCCTGCACGTTGTGCCTTTCAGCTCTAGGGCCATGTGGCACACCCAGAGCAGAAGTTCCACTTCAGCCAGATCAGGCCTGCAAAGAAAATGCGTTTCACAGGACTTTGTAAGAGATGTTCCGGGTAGGCTGTAAGAGCACTGTGCAGAGCGAGTTGTTTCTTAGCTTCCCAAAGAGCTGGAAGCAAGATGCTTTGGGGCCCAACTCGCCCTTTGGAAAGAAGCCTGCACGTTGTGCCTTTCAGCTCTAGGGCAATGTGGCACACCCAGAGCAGAAGTTCTACTTCAGCCAGATCAGGCCTGCAAAGAAACTGCCTTTCAAGGCCTTTGTAAGAGATGTTCCCGGTAGGCTGTAAGAGCACTGTGCAGAGCGAGTTGTTTCTTCGCTTCCCAAAGAGCTGGAAGCAAGATGCTCTGAGGCCCAACTCGCCCTTTGGAAAGAAGCCTGCACGTTGTGCCTTTCAGCTCTAGGGCAAAGTAGCACACCCAGAGCAGAAGTTCTACTTCAGCCAGATCAGGGCTGGGAAGAAACTGCGTTTCACAGTCCGTTTTAAGACATGTTCCCGGTAGGCTGTAAGAGCCCTATGCAGAGCGAGTTGTTTCTTAGCTGCTGAAAGAGCTGGAATCTGGACCTGAGGGACTTGTCTACCCTTGTGGAAACAAGGCAAGACTTTGTGCCTTGCAGCTCTAGCGCCATGTAGGACTCGGCAGAGCAGAAGTTCTACTTCAGCCAGATCAGGGCTGGGAAGAAACTGCGTTTCACAGGCCTTTGGAAGAGATGTTCCCGGTAGGCTGTAAGAGCACTGTGCAGAGCGAGTTTTTTTTCGCTTCCCAAAGAGCTGGAAGCAAGATGCTCTGAGGCCCAACTCGCCCTTGGGAAAGAAGCCTGCACGTTGTGCCTTTCAGCTCTAGGGCCATGTGGCACACCCAGAGCAGAAGTCCTACTTCAGCCAGATCAGGCCTGCAAAGAAACTGCGTTTCACAGGCCTTTGGAAGAGATGTTCCTGGGTGGCCGTAAGAGCACTCTGCAGAGCGAGTGGTTTCGTAGCTTCCCAAAGAGCTGGAAGCAAGATGCTGTGGGGCCCAACTCGCCCTTTGGAAAGAAGCCTGCACGTTGTGCCTTTCAGCTCTAGGGCCATGTGGCACACCCAGAGCAGAAGTCCTACTTCAGCCAGATCAGGCCTGCAAAGAAACTGCGTTTCACAGGCCTTTGGAAGAGATGTTCCCGGGTGGCCGTAAGAGCACTCTGCAGAGCGAGTGGTTTCGTAGCTTCCCAAAGAGCTGGAAGCAAGATGCTGTGGGGCCCAACTCGCCCTTTGGAAAGAAGCCTCCACGTTGTGCCTTTCAGCTCTAGGGCAAAGTAGCACACCCAGACCAGAAGACTTACTTCTGCCAGATCAGGCCTGCAAAGAAACTGCGTTTCACATTCCTTTGGAAGAGATGTTCTCACTTGGTTGGAAGAGCACTGTGCAGAGCGAGTTGTTTCTTAGGTTCCCAAAGAGCTGGAAGCAAGATGCTGTGGGGCCCAACTCGCCCTTTGGAAAGAAGCCTGCACGTTGTGCCTTTCAGCTCTAGGGCGATGTGGCACACCCAGAGCAGAAGTTCCACTTCAGCCAGATCAGGCCTGCAAAGAAAATGCGTTTCACAGGACTTTGTAAGAGATGTTCCGGGTAGGCTGTAAGAGCACTGTGCAGAGCGAGTTGTTTCTTAGCTTCCCAAAGAGCTGGAAGCAAGATGCTGTGGGGCCCAACTCGCCCTTTGGAAAGAAGCTTGCACCTTGTGCCTTTCAGCTCTAGGGCAATACGGCACACCCAGAGCAGAAGTTCCACTTCAGCCAGATCAGGCCTGCAAAGAAAATGCGTTTCTCTGGCCTTTGTAAGAGATGTTCCCGGTAGGCTGTAAGAGCACTGTGCAGAGCGAGTTGTTTCTTCGCTTCCCAAAGAGCTGGAAGCAAGATGCTCTGAGGCCCAACTCGCCCTTTGGAAAGAAGCCTGCACGTTGTGCCTTTCAGCTCTAGGGCCATGTGGCACACCCAGAGCAGAAGTTCTACTTCAGCCAGATCAGGGCTGGGAAGAAACTGCGTTTCACAGTCCGTTTTAAGACGTGTTCCCGGTAGGCTGTAAGAGCCCTATGCAGAGCGAGTTGTTTCTTAGCTGCTGAAAGAGCTGGAATCTGGACCTGAGGGACTTGTCTACCCTTGTGGAAACAAGGCAAGACTTTGTGCCTTGCAGCTCTAGCGCCATGTAGGACTCGGCAGAGCAGAAGTTCTACTTCAGCCAGATCAGGGCTGGGAAGAAACTGCGTTTCACAGGCCTTTGGAAGAGATGTTCCCGGTAGGCTGTAAGAGCACTGTGCAGAGCGAGTTTTTTTTCGCTTCCCAAAGAGCTGGAAGCAAGATGCTCTGAGGCCCAACTCGCCCTTGGGAAAGAAGCCTGCACGTTGTGCCTTTCAGCTCTAGGGCAATGTGGCACACCCAGAGCAGAAGTTCTACTTCAGCCAGATCAGGCCTGCAAAGAAACTGCGTTTCACAGGCCTTTGTAAGTCATGTTCCCGGTAGGCTGTAAGAGCACTGTGCAGAGCGAGTTGTCTCTCAGCTTCCAAAGAGCTGGAAGCAAGATGCTTTGGGGACCAACTCGCCCTTTGGATAGGAGACTGCACGTTGTGTCTTTCAGCTCTTGGGCTATGTAGCACACCCGGAGCAGAATTCTACTTCAGATACATCAGGACTGCAAAGAAACTGCGTTTCACAGGCCTTCGTAAGAGATGTTCCCGGTAGGCTGTAAGAGCACTGTGCAGAGCGAGTTGTTTCTTAGCTTCCCAAAGAGCTGGAAGCAAGATGCTCTGGGTCCCACCTCGCCCTTTTTTAAGAAGCCTGCACGTTGTGCCTTTGAGCTCTAGGTCAATGTGGCACATCCAGAGCAGAAGTTCCACTTCAGCCAGATCAGGCCTGCAAAGAAACTGTGTTTCACAGGCCTTTGGAAGAGATGTTCCCGGTAGGCTGTAAGAGCACTGTGCAGAGCGAGTTGTTTCGTAGCTTCCCAAAGAGCTGGAAGCAAGATGCTGTGGGGCCCAACTCGCCCTTTGGAAAGAAGCTTGCACCTTGTGCCTTTCAGCTCTAGGGCAATACGGCACACCCAGAGCAGAAGTTCTACTTCAGCCAGATCAGGCCTGCAAAGAAACTGCATTTCACAGGCCTTTGTAAGAGATGTTCCCGGTAGGCTGTAGGAGCACTATGCAGAGCGAGTTGTTTCTTTGCTTCCCAAAGAGCTGGAAGCAAGATTCTTTGGGGCCCAACTCGCTTTTTGGCAAGGAGACAGCACGTTGTCCCTTTCAGCTCTAGGACAATGTAGCACACCGAGAGCAGAAGTTCTACTTCAGGCAAATCAAGCCTGCAAAGAAACTGCGTTTCACAGGCCTTTGTAAGAGTTGTTCCCAGTAGGCTGTAAGAGCACTATGCAGAGCGAATTGTTTCTTAGCTTCCCAAAGAGCTGGAAGCAAGATGCTTTGGGGCCAAACTCGCCCTTTGGAAACAAGCCTGCACGTTGTACATTTCAGCTCTAGGTCCATGTGGCACACCCAAAGCAGAAGTTCTTCTTCAGCCAGATCAGGGCTGGGAAGAAACTGCGTTTCACAGTCCGTTTTAAGACATGTTCCCGGTAGGCTGTAAGAGCCCTATGCAGAGCGAGTTGTTTCTTAGCTGCCGAAAGAGCTGGATGCTGGACTTGAGGGACTTGTCTACCCTTGTGGAATCAAGGCAGGACTTTGTGCCTTGCAGCTCTAGCGCCATGTAGGACCCGGCAGAGCAGAATTTCTACTTCAGCCAGATCAGGGCTGGGAAGAAACGGCATTTCACAGGCCTTTGTAAGACTCGTTCCCTGTAGGCTGTAAAACACCAGTGCAGAGCAAGTTGTTTCTTAGCTGCCCAAAGAGGTGGAAGCCCCACGCTGTGGGGCCTGTCTGCCCTTGAGGAGTCAAGGCAGGACTTTGAGCCTTGCAACTCTAGGCCGATGTAGGACACGGCATAGCAGCAGTTCTACCTCAGCGAGATAAGGCCTGCAAGGAAACTGTATTTCTCAGGCCTTTGCAAGAGATGTTCCCGGTTGGCTTTAAGAGAGGTCTGCAGAGCGAGTTGTTTCTTAGCTTCCCAAAGAGCTGGAAGCAAGATGCTTTGGGGCCCAACTCGCCCTTTGGAAAGAACACTGAGGGTTGTGCCTTTCAGCTCCACGGCAATGTGGCACACCCAGAGCAGAAGTTCTACTTCAGCCAGATCAGGCCTGCAAAGAAACCGCCTTTCACAGGCCTTTGTAAGAGATGTTCCCGGTAGGCTGTAAGAGCACTGTGCAGAGCGAGTTGTTTCTTCGCTTCCCAAAGAGCTGGAAGCAAGATGCTCTGAGGCCCAACTCGCCCTTTGGAAAGAAGCCTGCACGTTGTGCCTTTCAGCTCTAGTGTCATGTGGCACACCCAGAGCAGAAGTTCTACTTCAGCCAGATCAGGGCTGGGAAGAAACTGCGTTTCACAGTCCGTTTTAAGACGTGTTCCCGGTAGGCTGTAAGAGCCCTATGCAGAGCGAGTTGTTTCTTAGCTGCTGAAAGAGCTGGAATCTGGACCTGAGGGACTTGTCTACCCTTGTGGAAACAAGGCAGGACTTTGTGCCTTGCAGCTCTAGCGCCATGTAGGACTCGGCAGAGCAGAAGTTCTACTTCAGCCAGATCAGGGCTGGGAAGAAACTGCGTTTCACAGGCCTTTGGAAGAGATGTTCCCGGTAGGCTGTAAGAGCACTGTGCAGAGCGAGTTTTTTTTCGCTTCCCAAAGAGCTGGAAGCAAGATGCTCTGAGGCCCAACTCGCCCTTGGGAAAGAAGCCTGCACGTTGTGCCTTTCAGCTCTAGGGCAATGTGGCACACCCAGAGCAGAAGTTCTACTTCAGCCAGATCAGGCCTGCAAAGAAACTGCGTTTCACAGGCCTTTGTAAGTCATGTTCCCGGTAGGCTGTAAGAGCACTGTGCAGAGCGAGTTGTCTCTCAGCTTCCAAAGAGCTGGAAGCAAGATGCTTTGGGGACCAACTCGCCCTTTGGATAGGGGACTGCACGTTGTGTCTTTCAGCTCTTGGGCTATGTAGCACACCCGGAGCAGAATTCTACCTCAGATACATCAGGACTGCAAAGAAACTGCGTTTCACAGGCCTTCGTAAGAGATGTTCCCGGTAGGCTGTAAGAGCACTGTGCAGAGCGAGTTGTTTCTTAGCTTCCCAAAGAGCTGGAAGCAAGATGCTCTGGGTCCCACCTCGCCCTTTTTTAAGAAGCCTGCACGTTGTGCCTTTGAGCTCTAGGTCAATGTGGCACATCCAGAGCAGAAGTTCCACTTCAGCCAGATCAGGCCTGCAAAGAAACTGTGTTTCACAGGCCTTTGGAAGAGATGTTCCCGGTAGGCTGTAAGAGCACTGTGCAGAGCGAGTTGTTTCTTAGCTTCCCAAAGAGCTGGAAGCAAGATGCTGTGGGGCCCAACTCGCCCTTTGGAAAGAAGCCTGCACGTTGTGCCTTTCAGCTCTAGGGCCATGTGGCACACCCAGAGCAGAAGTTCCACTTCAGCCAGATCAGGCCTGCAAAGAAAATGCGTTTCTCTGGCCTTTGTAAGAGATGTTCCCGGTAGGCTGTAAGAGCACTGTGCAGAGCGAGTTGTTTCTTAGCTTCCCAAAGAGCTGGAAGCAAGATGCTGTTGGGCCCAACTCGCCCTTTGGAAAGTAGCCTGCACGTTGTGCCTTTCAGCTCTAGGGCCATGTGGCACACCCAGAGCAGAAGTCCTACTTCAGCCAGATCAGGCCTGCAAAGAAACTGCGTTTCACAGGCCTTTGGAAGAGATGTTCCCGGGTGGCCGTAAGAGCACTCTGCAGAGCGAGTGGTTTCGTAGCTTCCCAAAGAGCTGGAAGCAAGATGCTGTGGGGCCCAACTCGCCCTTTGGAAAGAAGCCTGCACGTTGTGCCTTTCAGCTCTAGGGCAACGTAGCACACCCAGACAAGAAGTCCTACATCAGCCAGATCAGGCCTTCAAAGAAACTG
This sequence comes from Equus caballus, assembly GCF_041296265.1. NCBI lineage: Eukaryota > Metazoa > Chordata > Mammalia > Perissodactyla > Equidae > Equus > Equus caballus. The sequence continues at coordinate 149,386 of NC_091700.1, read as the reverse complement.
CGTTTCACGTGCCTTTGGAAGAGATGTTCCCACTAGGCTGTAAGAGCACTGTGCAGAGCGAGTTGTTTCTTAGGTTCCCAAAGAGCTGGAAGCAAGATGCTGTGGGGCCCAACTCGCCCTTTGGAAAGAAGCCTGCACGTTGTGCCTTTCAGCTCTAGGGCAAAGTAGCACACCCAGACCAGAAGACTTACTTCTGCCCGATCAGGCCTGCAAAGAAACTGCGTTTCACATTCCTTTGGAAGAGATGAACTCACTTGGTTGGAAGAGCACTGTGCAGAGCGAGTTGTTTCTTAGGTTCCCAAAGAGCTGGAAGCAAGATGCTGTGGGGCCCAACTCGCCCTTTGGAAAGAAGCCTGCACGTTGTGCCTTTCAGCTCTAGGGCCATGTGGCACACCCAGAGCAGAAGTTCCACTTCAGCCAGATCAGGCCTGCAAAGAAAATGCGTTTCTCTGGCCTTTGTAAGAGATGTTCCCGGTAGGCTGTAAGAGCACTGTGCAGAGCGAGTTGTTTCTTAGCTTCCCAAAGAGCTGGAAGCAAGATGCTGTTGGGCCCAACTCGCCCTTTGGAAAGTAGCCTGCACGTTGTGCCTTTCAGCTCTAGGGCCATGTGGCACACCCAGAGCAGAAGTCCTACTTCAGCCAGATCAGGCCTGCAAAGAAACTGCGTTTCACAGGCCTTTGGAAGAGATGTTCCCGGGTGGCCGTAAGAGCACTCTGCAGAGGGAGTGGTTTCGTAGCTTCCCAAAGAGCTGGAAGCAAGATGCTGTGGGGCCCAACTCGCCCTTTGGAAAGAAGCCTGCACGTTGTGCCTTTCAGCTCTAGGGCAACGTAGCACACCCAGACAAGAAGTCCTACATCAGCCAGATCAGGCCTTCAAAGAAACTGCGTTTCACGGGCCTTTGGAAGAGATGTTCCCACTAGGCTGTAAGAGCACTGTGCAGAGCGAGTTGTTTCTTAGGTTCCCAAAGAGCTGGAAGCAAGATGCTGTGGGGCCCAACTCGCCCTTTGGAAAGAAGCCTGCACGTTGTGCCTTTCAGCTCTAGGGCAAAGTAGCACACCCAGACCAGAAGACTTACTTCTGCACGATCAGGCCTGCAAAGAAACTGCGTTTCACATTCCTTTGGAAGAGATGAACTCACTTGGTTGGAAGAGCACTGTGCAGAGCGAGTTGTTTCTTAGGTTCCCAAAGAGCTGGAAGCAAGATGCTGTGGGGCCCAACTCGCCCTTTGGAAAGAAGCCTGCACGTTGTGCCTTTCAGCTCTAGGGCCATGTGGCACACCCAGAGCAGAAGTTCCACTTCAGCCAGATCAGGCCTGCAAAGGAAATGCGTTTCACAGGCCTTTGTAAGAGATGTTCCGGGTAGGCTGTAAGAGCACTGTGCAGAGCGAGTTGTTTCTTAGCTTCCCAAAGAGCTGGAAGCAAGATGCTGTGGGGCCCAACTCGCCCTTTGGAAAGAAGCCTGCACGTTGTGCCTTTCAGCTCTAGGTCAAACTAGCACCCCCAGACCAGAAGACTTACTTCTGCCAGATCAGGCCTGCAAAGAAACTGCGTTTCACATTCCTTTGGAAGAGATGAACTCACTTGGTTGGAAGAGCACTGTGCAGAGCGAGTTGTTTCTTAGGTTCCCAAAGAGCTGGAAGCAAGATGCTGTGGGGCCCAACTCGCCCTTTGGAAAGAAGCCTGCACGTTGTGCCTTTCAGCTCTAGGGCCATGTGGCACACCCAGAGCAGAAGTTCCACTTCAGCCAGATCAGGCCTGCAAAGAAAATGCGTTTCACAGGACTTTGTAAGAGATGTTCCGGGTAGGCTGTAAGAGCACTGTGCAGAGCGAGTTGTTTCTTAGCTTCCCAAAGAGCTGGAAGCAAGATGCTTTGGGGCCCAACTCGCCCTTTGGAAAGAAGACTGAGGGTTGTGCCTTTCAGCTCTAGGGCAATGTGGCACACCCAGAGCAGAAGTTCTACTTCAGCCAGATCAGGCCTGCAAAGAAACTGCCTTTCAAGGCCTTTGTAAGAGATGTTCCCGGTAGGCTGTAAGAGCACTGTGCAGAGCGAGTTGTTTCTTCGCTTCCCAAAGAGCTGGAAGCAAGATGCTCTGAGGCCCAACTCGCCCTTTGGAAAGAAGCCTGCACGTTGTGCCTTTCAGCTCTAGGGCAAAGTAGCACACCCAGACCAGAAGACTTACTTCTGCCAGATCAGGCCTGCAAAGAAACTGCGTTTCACATTCCTTTGGAAGAGATGTTCTCACTTGGTTGGAAGAGCACTGTGCAGAGCGAGTTGTTTCTTAGGTTCCCAAAGAGCTGGAAGCAAGATGCTGTGGGGCCCAACTCGCCCTTTGGAAAGAAGCCTGCACGTTGTGCCTTTCAGCTCTAGGGCGATGTGGCACACCCAGAGCAGAAGTTCCACTTCAGCCAGATCAGGCCTGCAAAGAAAATGCGTTTCACAGGACTTTGTAAGAGATGTTCCGGGTAGGCTGTAAGAGCACTGTGCAGAGCGAGTTGTTTCTTAGCTTCCCAAAGAGCTGCAAGCAAGATGCTTTGGGGCCCAACTCGCCCTTTGGAAAGAAGCTTGCACCTTGTGCCTTTCAGCTCTAGGGCAATACGGCACACCCAGAGCAGAAGTTCTACTTCAGCCAGATCAGGCCTGCAAAGAAACTGCATTTCACAGGCCTTTGTAAGAGATGTTCCCGGTAGGCTGTAAGAGCACTATGCAGAGCGAGTTGTTTCTTTGCTTCCCAAAGAGCTGGAAGCAAGATTCTTTGGGGCCCAACTCGCTTTTTGGCAAGGAGACAGCACGTTGTCCCTTTCAGCTCTAGGACAATGTAGCACCTCGAGAGCAGAAGTTCTACTTCAGGCAAATCAAGCCTGCAAAGAAACTGCGTTTCACAGGCCTTTGTAAGAGTTGTTCCCAGTAGGCTGTAAGAGCACTATGCAGAGCGAATTGTTTCTTAGCTTCCCAAAGAGCTGGAAGCAAGATGCTTTGGGGCCAAACTCGCCCTTTGGAAACAAGCCTGCACGTTGTACATTTCAGCTCTAGGGCCATGTGGCACACCCAAAGCAGAAGTTCTTCTTCAGCCAGATCAGGGCTGGGAAGAAACTGCGTTTCACAGTCCGTTTTAAGACATGTTCCCGGTAGGCTGTAAGAGCCCTATGCAGAGCGAGTTGTTTCTTAGCTGCCGAAAGAGCTGGATGCTGGACTTGAGGGACTTGTCTACCCTTGTGGAATCAAGGCAGGACTTTGTGCCTTGCAGCTCTAGCGCCATGTAGGACCCGGCAGAGCAGAATTTCTACTTCAGCCAGATCAGGGCTGGGAAGAAACGGCATTTCACAGGCCTTTGTAAGACTCGTTCCCTGTAGGCTGTAAAACACCAGTGCAGAGCAAGTTGTTTCTTAGCTGCCCAAAGAGGTGGAAGCCCCACGCTGTGGGGCCTGTCTGCCCTTGAGGAGTCAAGGCAGGACTTTGAGCCTTGCAACTCTAGGCCGATGTAGGACACGGCATAGCAGCAGTTCTACCTCAGCGAGATAAGGCCTGCAAGGAAACTGTATTTCTCAGGCCTTTGCAAGAGATGTTCCCGGTTGGCTTTAAGAGAGGTCTGCAGAGCGAGTTGTTTCTTAGCTTCCCAAAGAGCTGGAAGCAAGATGCTTTGGGGCCCAACTCGCCCTTTGGAAAGAACACTGAGGGTTGTGCCTTTCAGCTCCACGGCAATGTGGCACACCCAGAGCAGAAGTTCTACTTCAGCCAGATCAGGCCTGCAAAGAAACCGCCTTTCACAGGCCTTTGTAAGAGATGTTCCCGGTAGGCTGTAAGAGCACTGTGCAGAGCGAGTTGTTTCTTCGCTTCCCAAAGAGCTGGAAGCAAGATGCTCTGAGGCCCAACTCGCCCTTTGGAAAGAAGTCTGCACGTTGTGCCTTTCAGCTCTAGTGTCATGTGGCACACCCAGAGCAGAAGTTCTACTTCAGCCAGATCAGGGCTGGGAAGAAACTGCGTTTCACAGTCCGTTTTAAGACGTGTTCCCGGTAGGCTGTAAGAGCCCTATGCAGAGCGAGTTGTTTCTTAGCTGCTGAAAGAGCTGGAATCTGGACCTGAGGGACTTGTCTACCCTTGTGGAAACAAGGCAGGACTTTGTGCCTTGCAGCTCTAGCGCCATGTAGGACTCGGCAGAGCACAAGTTCTACTTCAGCCAGATCAGGGCTGGGAAGAAACTGCGTTTCACAGGCCTTTGGAAGAGATGTTCCCGGTAGGCTGTAAGAGCACTGTGCAGAGCGAGTTTTTTTTCGCTTCCCAAAGAGCTGGAAGCAAGATGCTCTGAGGCCCAACTCGCCCTTGGGAAAGAAGCCTGCACGTTGTGCCTTTCAGCTCTAGGGCAATGTGGCACACCCAGAGCAGAAGTTCTACTTCAGCCAGATCAGGCCTGCAAAGAAACTGCGTTTCACAGGCCTTTGTAAGTCATGTTCCCGGTAGGCTGTAAGAGCACTGTGCAGAGCGAGTTGTCTCTCAGCTTCCAAAGAGCTGGAAGCAAGATGCTTTGGGGACCAACTCGCCCTTTGGATAGGGGACTGCACGTTGTGTCTTTCAGCTCTTGGGCTATGTAGCACACCCGGAGCAGAATTCTACTTCAGATACATCAGGACTGCAAAGAAACTGCGTTTCACAGGCCTTCGTAAGAGATGTTCCCGGTAGGCTGTAAGAGCACTGTGCAGAGCGAGTTGTTTCTTAGCTTCCCAAAGAGCTGGAAGCAAGATGCTCTGGGTCCCACCTCGCCCTTTTTTAAGAAGCCTGCACGTTGTGCCTTTGAGCTCTAGGTCAATGTGGCACATCCAGAGCAGAAGTTCCACTTCAGCCAGATCAGGCCTGCAAAGAAACTGTGTTTCACAGGCCTTTGGAAGAGATGTTCCCGGTAGGCTGTAAGAGCACTGTGCAGAGCGAGTTGTTTCTTAGCTTCCCAAAGAGCTGGAAGCAAGATGCTGTGGGGCCCAACTCGCCCTTTGGAAAGAAGCCTGCACGTTGTGCCTTTCAGCTCTAGGGCAAAGTGGCACACCCAGAGCAGAAGTTCCACTTCAGCCAGATCAGGCCTGCAAAGAAAATGCGTTTCTCTGGCCTTTGTAAGAGATGTTCCCGGTAGGCTGTAAGAGCACTGTGCAGAGCGAGTTGTTTCTTAGCTTCCCAAAGAGCTGGAAGCAAGATGCTGTTGGGCCCAACTCGCCCTTTGGAAAGTAGCCTGCACGTTGTGCCTTTCAGCTCTAGGGCCATGTGGCACACCCAGAGCAGAAGTCCTACTTCAGCCAGATCAGGCCTGCAAAGAAACTGCGTTTCACAGGCCTTTGGAAGAGATGTTCCCGGGTGGCCGTAAGAGCACTCTGCAGAGCGAGTGGTTTCGTAGCTTCCCAAAGAGCTGGAAGCAAGATGCTGTGGGGCCCAACTCGCCCTTTGGAAAGAAGCCTGCACGTTGTGCCTTTCAGCTCTAGGGCAACGTAGCACACCCAGACAAGAAGTCCTACATCAGCCAGATCAGGCCTTCAAAGAAACTGCGTTTCACGGGCCTTTGGAAGAGATGTTCCCACTAGGCTGTAAGAGCACTGTGCAGAGCGAGTTGTTTCTTAGGTTCCCAAAGAGCTGGAAGCAAGATGCTGTGGGGCCCAACTCGCCCTTTGGAAAGAAGCCTGCACGTTGTGCCTTTCAGCTCTAGGGCAAAGTAGCACACCCAGACCAGAAGACTTACTTCTGCCCGATCAGGCCTGCAAAGAAACTGCGTTTCACATTCCTTTGGAAGAGATGAACTCACTTGGTTGGAAGAGCACTGTGCAGAGCGAGTTGTTTCTTAGGTTCCCAAAGAGCTGGAAGCAAGATGCTGTGGGGCCCAACTCGCCCTTTGGAAAGAAGCCTGCACGTTGTGCCTTTCAGCTCTAGGGCCATGTGGCACACCCAGAGCAGAAGTTCCACTTCAGCCAGATCAGGCCTGCAAAGAAAATGCGTTTCACAGGCCTTTGTAAGAGATGTTCCGGGTAGGCTGTAAGAGCACTGTGCAGAGCGAGTTGTTTCTTAGCTTCCCAAAGAGCTGGAAGCAAGATGCTGTGGGGCCCAACTCGCCCTTTGGATAGAAGACTGAGGGTTGTGCCTTTCAGCTCTAGGGCAATGTGGCACACCCAGAGCAGAAGTTCTACTTCAGCCAGATCAGGCCTGCAAAGAAACTGCCTTTCAAGGCCTTTGTAAGAGATGTTCCCGGTAGGCTGTAAGAGCACTGTGCAGAGCGAGTTGTTTCTTCGCTTCCCAAAGAGCTGGAAGCAAGATGCTCTGAGGCCCAACTCGCCCTTTGGAAAGAAGCCTGCACGTTGTGCCTTTCAGCTCTAGGGCAAAGTAGCACACCCAGACCAGAAGACTTACTTCTGCCAGATCAGGCCTGCAAAGAAACTGCGTTTCACATTCCTTTGGAAGAGATGTTCTCACTTGGTTGGAAGAGCACTGTGCAGAGCGAGTTGTTTCTTAGGTTCCCAAAGAGCTGGAAGCAAGATGCTGTGGGGCCCAACTCGCCCTTTGGAAAGAAGCCTGCACGTTGTGCCTTTCAGCTCTAGGGCGATGTGGCACACCCAGAGCAGAAGTTCCACTTCAGCCAGATCAGGCCTGCAAAGAAAATGCGTTTCACAGGACTTTGTAAGAGATGTTCCGGGTAGGCTGTAAGAGCACTGTGCAGAGCGAGTTGTTTCTTAGCTTCCCAAAGAGCTGCAAGCAAGATGCTTTGGGGCCCAACTCGCCCTTTGGAAAGAAGCTTGCACCTTGTGCCTTTCAGCTCTAGGGCAATACGGCACACCCAGAGCAGAAGTTCTACTTCAGCCAGATCAGGCCTGCAAAGAAACTGCATTTCACAGGCCTTTGTAAGAGATGTTCCCGGTAGGCTGTAAGAGCACTATGCAGAGCGAGTTGTTTCTTTGCTTCCCAAAGAGCTGGAAGCAAGATTCTTTGGGGCCCAACTCGCTTTTTGGCAAGGAGACAGCACGTTGTCCCTTTCAGCTCTAGGACAATGTAGCACACCGAGAGCAGAAGTTCTACTTCAGGCAAATCAAGCCTGCAAAGAAACTGCGTTTCACAGGCCTTTGTAAGAGTTGTTCCCAGTAGGCTGTAAGAGCACTATGCAGAGCGAATTGTTTCTTAGCTTACCAAAGAGCTGGAAGCAAGATGCTTTGGGGCCAAACTCGCCCTTTGGAAACAAGCCTGCACGTTGTACATTTCAGCTCTAGGGCCATGTGGCACACCCAAAGCAGAAGTTCTTCTTCAGCCAGATCAGGGCTGGGAAGAAACTGCGTTTCACAGTCCGTTTTAAGACATGTTCCCGGTAGGCTGTAAGAGCCCTATGCAGAGCGAGTTGTTTCTTAGCTGCCGAAAGAGCTGGATGCTGGACTTGAGGGACTTGTCTACCCTTGTGGAATCAAGGCAGGACTTTGTGCCTTGCAGCTCTAGCGCCATGTAGGACCCGGCAGAGCAGAATTTCTACTTCAGCCAGATCAGGGCTGGGAAGAAACGGCATTTCACAGGCCTTTGTAAGACTCGTTCCCTGTAGGCTGTAAAACACCAGTGCAGAGCAAGTTGTTTCTTAGCTGCCCAAAGAGGTGGAAGCCCCACGCTGTGGGGCCTGTCTGCCCTTGAGGAGTCAAGGCAGGACTTTGAGCCTTGCAACTCTAGGCCGATGTAGGACACGGCATAGCAGCAGTTCTACCTCAGCGAGATAAGGCCTGCAAGGAAACTGTATTTCTCAGGCCTTTGCAAGAGATGTTCCCGGTTGGCTTTAAGAGAGGTCTGCAGAGCGAGTTGTTTCTTAGCTTCCCAAAGAGCTGGAAGCAAGATGCTTTGGGGCCCAACTCGCCCTTTGGAAAGAACACTGAGGGTTGTGCCTTTCAGCTCCACGGCAATGTGGCACACCCAGAGCAGAAGTTCTACTTCAGCCAGATCAGGCCTGCAAAGAAACCGCCTTTCACAGGCCTTTGTAAGAGATGTTCCCGGTAGGCTGTAAGAGCACTGTGCAGAGCGAGTTGTTTCTTCGCTTCCCAAAGAGCTGGAAGCAAGATGCTCTGAGGCCCAACTCGCCCTTTGGAAAGAAGTCTGCACGTTGTGCCTTTCAGCTCTAGTGTCATGTGGCACACCCAGAGCAGAAGTTCTACTTCAGCCAGATCAGGGCTGGGAAGAAACTGCGTTTCACAGTCCGTTTTAAGACGTGTTCCCGGTAGGCTGTAAGAGCCCTATGCAGAGCGAGTTGTTTCTTAGCTGCTGAAAGAGCTGGAATCTGGACCTGAGGGACTTGTCTACCCTTGTGGAAACAAGGCAGGACTTTGTGCCTTGCAGCTCTAGCGCCATGTAGGACTCGGCAGAGCAGAAGTTCTACTTCAGCCAGATCAGGGCTGGGAAGAAACTGCGTTTCACAGGCCTTTGGAAGAGATGTTCCCGGTAGGCTGTAAGAGCACTGTGCAGAGCGAGTTTTTTTTCGCTTCCCAAAGAGCTGGAAGCAAGATGCTCTGAGGCCCAACTCGCCCTTGGGAAAGAAGCCTGCACGTTGTGCCTTTCAGCTCTAGGGCAATGTGGCACACCCAGAGCAGAAGTTCTACTTCAGCCAGATCAGGCCTGCAAAGAAACTGCGTTTCACAGGCCTTTGTAAGTCATGTTCCCGGTAGGCTGTAAGAGCACTGTGCAGAGCGAGTTGTCTCTCAGCTTCCAAAGAGCTGGAAGCAAGATGCTTTGGGGACCAACTCGCCCTTTGGATAGGGGACTGCACGTTGTGTCTTTCAGCTCTTGGGCTATGTAGCACACCCGGAGCAGAATTCTACTTCAGATACATCAGGACTGCAAAGAAACTGCGTTTCACAGGCCTTCGTAAGAGATGTTCCCGGTAGGCTGTAAGAGCACTGTGCAGAGCGAGTTGTTTCTTAGCTTCCCAAAGAGCTGGAAGCAAGATGCTCTGGGTCCCACCTCGCCCTTTTTTAAGAAGCCTGCACGTTGTGCCTTTGAGCTCTAGGTCAATGTGGCACATCCAGAGCAGAAGTTCCACTTCAGCCAGATCAGGCCTGCAAAGAAACTGTGTTTCACAGGCCTTTGGAAGAGATGTTCCCGGTAGGCTGTAAGAGCACTGTGCAGAGCGAGTTGTTTCTTAGCTTCCCAAAGAGCTGGAAGCAAGATGCTGTGGGGCCCAACTCGCCCTTTGGAAAGAAGCCTGCACGTTGTGCCTTTCAGCTCTAGGGCCATGTGGCACACCCAGAGCAGAAGTTCCACTTCAGCCAGATCAGGCCTGCAAAGAAAATGCGTTTCTCTGGCCTTTGTAAGAGATGTTCCCGGTAGGCTGTAAGAGCACTGTGCAGAGCGAGTTGTTTCTTAGCTTCCCAAAGAGCTGGAAGCAAGATGCTGTTGGGCCCAACTCGCCCTTTGGAAAGTAGCCTGCACGTTGTGCCTTTCAGCTCTAGGGCCATGTGGCACACCCAGAGCAGAAGTCCTACTTCAGCCAGATCAGGCCTGCAAAGAAACTGCGTTTCACAGGCCTTTGGAAGAGATGTTCCCGGGTGGCCGTAAGAGCACTCTGCAGAGCGAGTGGTTTCGTAGCTTCCCAAAGAGCTGGAAGCAAGATGCTGTGGGGCCCAACTCGCCCTTTGGAAAGAAGCCTGCACGTTGTGCCTTTCAGCTCTAGGGCAACGTAGCACACCCAGACAAGAAGTCCTACATCAGCCAGATCAGGCCTTCAAAGAAACTGCGTTTCATGGACCTTTGGAAGAGATGTTCCCACTAGGCTGTAAGAGCACTGTGCAGAGCGAGTTGTTTCTTAGGTTCCCAAAGAGCTGGAAGCAAGATGCTGTGGGGCCCAACTCGCCCTTTGGAAAGAAGCCTGCACGTTGTGCCTTTCAGCTCTAGGGCGATGTGGCACACCCAGAGCAGAAGTTCCACTTCAGCCAGATCAGGCCTGCAAAGAAAATGCGTTTCACAGGACTTTGTAAGAGATGTTCCGGGTAGGCTGTAAGAGCACTGTGCAGAGCGAGTTGTTTCTTAGCTTCCCAAAGAGCTGCAAGCAAGATGCTTTGGGGCCCAACTCGCCCTTTGGAAAGAAGCTTGCACCTTGTGCCTTTCAGCTCTAGGGCAATACGGCACACCCAGAGCAGAAGTTCTACTTCAGCCAGATCAGGCCTGCAAAGAAACTGCATTTCACAGGCCTTTGTAAGAGATGTTCCCGGTAGGCTGTAAGAGCACTATGCAGAGCGAGTTGTTTCTTTGCTTCCCAAAGAGCTGGAAGCAAGATTCTTTGGGGCCCAACTCGCTTTTTGGCAAGGAGACAGCACGTTGTCCCTTTCAGCTCTAGGACAATGTAGCACACCGAGAGCAGAAGTTCTACTTCAGGCAAATCAAGCCTGCAAAGAAACTGCGTTTCACAGGCCTTTGTAAGAGTTGTTCCCAGTAGGCTGTAAGAGCACTATGCAGAGCGAATTGTTTCTTAGCTTCCCAAAGAGCTGGAAGCAAGATGCTTTGGGGCCAAACTCGCCCTTTGGAAACAAGCCTGCACGTTGTACATTTCAGCTCTAGGGCCATGTGGCACACCCAAAGCAGAAGTTCTTCTTCAGCCAGATCAGGGCTGGGAAGAAACTGCGTTTCACAGTCCGTTTTAAGACATGTTCCCGGTAGGCTGTAAGAGCCCTATGCAGAGCGAGTTGTTTCTTAGCTGCCGAAAGAGCTGGATGCTGGACTTGAGGGACTTGTCTACCCTTGTGGAATCAAGGCAGGACTTTGTGCCTTGCAGCTCTAGCGCCATGTAGGACCCGGCAGAGCAGAATTTCTACTTCAGCCAGATCAGGGCTGGGAAGAAACGGCATTTCACAGGCCTTTGTAAGACTCGTTCCCTGTAGGCTGTAAAACACCAGTGCAGAGCAAGTTGTTTCTTAGCTGCCCAAAGAGGTGGAAGCCCCACGCTGTGGGGCCTGTCTGCCCTTGAGGAGTCAAGGCAGGACTTTGAGCCTTGCAACTCTAGGCCGATGTAGGACACGGCATAGCAGCAGTTCTACCTCAGCGAGATAAGGCCTGCAAGGAAACTGTATTTCTCAGGCCTTTGCAAGAGATGTTCCCGGTTGGCTTTAAGAGAGGTCTGCAGAGCGAGTTGTTTCTTAGCTTCCCAAAGAGCTGGAAGCAAGATGCTTTGGGGCCCAACTCGCCCTTTGGAAAGAACACTGAGGGTTGTGCCTTTCAGCTCCACGGCAATGTGGCACACCCAGAGCAGAAGTTCTACTTCAGCCAGATCAGGCCTGCAAAGAAACCGCCTTTCACAGGCCTTTGTAAGAGATGTTCCCGGTAGGCTGTAAGAGCACTGTGCAGAGCGAGTTGTTTCTTCGCTTCCCAAAGAGCTGGAAGCAAGATGCTCTGAGGCCCAACTCGCCCTTTGGAAAGAAGTCTGCACGTTGTGCCTTTCAGCTCTAGTGTCATGTGGCACACCCAGAGCAGAAGTTCTACTTCAGCCAGATCAGGGCTGGGAAGAAACTGCGTTTCACAGTCCGTTTTAAGACGTGTTCCCGGTAGGCTGTAAGAGCCCTATGCAGAGCGAGTTGTTTCTTAGCTGCTGAAAGAGCTGGAATCTGGACCTGAGGGACTTGTCTACCCTTGTGGAAACAAGGCAGGACTTTGTGCCTTGCAGCTCTAGCGCCATGTAGGACTCGGCAGAGCAGAAGTTCTACTTCAGCCAGATCAGGGCTGGGAAGAAACTGCGTTTCACAGGCCTTTGGAAGAGATGTTCCCGGTAGGCTGTAAGAGCACTGTGCAGAGCGAGTTTTTTTTCGCTTCCCAAAGAGCTGGAAGCAAGATGCTCTGAGGCCCAACTCGCCCTTGGGAAAGAAGCCTGCACGTTGTGCCTTTCAGCTCTAGGGCAATGTGGCACACCCAGAGCAGAAGTTCTACTTCAGCCAGATCAGGCCTGCAAAGAAACTGCGTTTCACAGGCCTTTGTAAGTCATGTTCCCGGTAGGCTGTAAGAGCACTGTGCAGAGCGAGTTGTCTCTCAGCTTCCAAAGAGCTGGAAGCAAGATGCTTTGGGGACCAACTCGCCCTTTGGATAGGGGACTGCACGTTGTGTCTTTCAGCTCTTGGGCTATGTAGCACACCCGGAGCAGAATTCTACTTCAGATACATCAGGACTGCAAAGAAACTGCGTTTCACAGGCCTTCGTAAGAGATGTTCCCGGTAGGCTGTAAGAGCACTGTGCAGAGCGAGTTGTTTCTTAGATTCCCAAAGAGCTGGAAGCAAGATGCTCTGGGTCCCACCTCGCCCTTTTTTAAGAAGCCTGCACGTTGTGCCTTTGAGCTCTAGGTCAATGTGGCACATCCAGAGCAGAAGTTCCACTTCAGCCAGATCAGGCCTGCAAAGAAACTGTGTTTCACAGGCCTTTGGAAGAGATGTTCCCGGTAGGCTGTAAGAGCACTGTGCAGAGCGAGTTGTTTCTTAGCTTCCCAAAGAGCTGGAAGCAAGATGCTGTGGGGCCCAACTCGCCCTTTGGAAAGAAGCCTGCACGTTGTGCCTTTCAGCTCTAGGGCCATGTGGCACACCCAGAGCAGAAGTTCCACTTCAGCCAGATCAGGCCTGCAAAGAAAATGCGTTTCTCTGGCCTTTGTAAGAGATGTTCCCGGTAGGCTGTAAGAGCACTGTGCAGAGCGAGTTGTTTCTTAGCTTCCCAAAGAGCTGGAAGCAAGATGCTGTGGGGCCCAACTCGCCCTTTGGAAAGAAGCCTGCACGTTGTGCCTTTCAGCTCTAGGGCCATGTGGCACACCCAGAGCAGAAGTCCTACTTCAGCCAGATCAGGCCTGCAAAGAAACTGCGTTTCACAGGCCTTTGGAAGAGATGTTCCCGGGTGGCCGTAAGAGCACTCTGCAGAGCGAGTGGTTTCGTAGCTTCCCAAAGAGCTGGAAGCAAGATGCTGTGGGGCCCAACTCGCCCTTTGGAAAGAAGCCTGCACGTTGTGCCTTTCAGCTCTAGGGCAACGTAGCACACCCAGACAAGAAGTCCTACATCAGCCAGATCAGGCCTTCAAAGAAACTGCGTTTCATGGACCTTTGGAAGAGATGTTCCCACTAGGCTGTAAGAGCACTGTGCAGAGCGAGTTGTTTCTTAGGTTCCCAAAGAGCTGGAAGCAAGATGCTGTGGGGCCCAACTCGCCCTTTGGAAAGAAGCCTGCACGTTGTGCCTTTCAGCTCTAGGGCGATGTGGCACACCCAGAGCAGAAGTTCCACTTCAGCCAGATCAGGCCTGCAAAGAAAATGCGTTTCACAGGACTTTGTAAGAGATGTTCCGGGTAGGCTGTAAGAGCACTGTGCAGAGCGAGTTGTTTCTTAGCTTCCCAAAGAGCTGCAAGCAAGATGCTTTGGGGCCCAACTCGCCCTTTGGAAAGAAGCTTGCACCTTGTGCCTTTCAGCTCTAGGGCAATACGGCACACCCAGAGCAGAAGTTCTACTTCAGCCAGATCAGGCCTGCAAAGAAACTGCATTTCACAGGCCTTTGTAAGAGATGTTCCCGGTAGGCTGTAAGAGCACTATGCAGAGCGAGTTGTTTCTTTGCTTCCCAAAGAGCTGGAAGCAAGATTCTTTGGGGCCCAACTCGCTTTTTGGCAAGGAGACAGCACGTTGTCCCTTTCAGCTCTAGGACAATGTAGCACACCGAGAGCAGAAGTTCTACTTCAGGCAAATCAAGCCTGCAAAGAAACTGCGTTTCACAGGCCTTTGTAAGAGTTGTTCCCAGTAGGCTGTAAGAGCACTATGCAGAGCGAATTGTTTCTTAGCTTCCCAAAGAGCTGGAAGCAAGATGCTTTGGGGCCAAACTCGCCCTTTGGAAACAAGCCTGCACGTTGTACATTTCAGCTCTAGGGCCATGTGGCACACCCAAAGCAGAAGTTCTTCTTCAGCCAGATCAGGGCTGGGAAGAAACTGCGTTTCACAGTCCGTTTTAAGACATGTTCCCGGTAGGCTGTAAGAGCCCTATGCAGAGCGAGTTGTTTCTTAGCTGCCGAAAGAGCTGGATGCTGGACTTGAGGGACTTGTCTACCCTTGTGGAATCAAGGCAGGACTTTGTGCCTTGCAGCTCTAGCGCCATGTAGGACCCGGCAGAGCAGAATTTCTACTTCAGCCAGATCAGGGCTGGGAAGAAACGGCATTTCACAGGCCTTTGTAAGACTCGTTCCCTGTAGGCTGTAAAACACCAGTGCAGAGCAAGTTGTTTCTTAGCTGCCCAAAGAGGTGGAAGCCCCACGCTGTGGGGCCTGTCTGCCCTTGAGGAGTCAAGGCAGGACTTTGAGCCTTGCAACTCTAGGCCGATGTAGGACACGGCATAGCAGCAGTTCTACCTCAGCGAGATAAGGCCTGCAAGGAAACTGTATTTCTCAGGCCTTTGCAAGAGATGTTCCCGGTTGGCTTTAAGAGAGGTCTGCAGAGCGAGTTGTTTCTTAGCTTCCCAAAGAGCTGGAAGCAAGATGCTTTGGGGCCCAACTCGCCCTTTGGAAAGAACACTGAGGGTTGTGCCTTTCAGCTCCACGGCAATGTGGCACACCCAGAGCAGAAGTTCTACTTCAGCCAGATCAGGCCTGCAAAGAAACCGCCTTTCACAGGCCTTTGTAAGAGATGTTCCCGGTAGGCTGTAAGAGCACTGTGCAGAGCGAGTTGTTTCTTCGCTTCCCAAAGAGCTGGAAGCAAGATGCTCTGAGGCCCAACTCGCCCTTTGGAAAGAAGCCTGCACGTTGTGCCTTTCAGCTCTAGTGTCATGTGGCACACCCAGAGCAGAAGTTCTACTTCAGCCAGATCAGGGCTGGGAAGAAACTGCGTTTCACAGTCCGTTTTAAGACGTGTTCCCGGTAGGCTGTAAGAGCCCTATGCAGAGCGAGTTGTTTCTTAGCTGCTGAAAGAGCTGGAATCTGGACCTGAGGGACTTGTCTACCCTTGTGGAAACAAGGCAGGACTTTGTGCCTTGCAGCTCTAGCGCCATGTAGGACTCGGCAGAGCAGAAGTTCTACTTCAGCCAGATCAGGGCTGGGAAGAAACTGCGTTTCACAGGCCTTTGGAAGAGATGTTCCCGGTAGGCTGTAAGAGCACTGTGCAGAGCGAGTTTTTTTTCGCTTCCCAAAGAGCTGGAAGCAAGATGCTCTGAGGCCCAACTCGCCCTTGGGAAAGAAGCCTGCACGTTGTGCCTTTCAGCTCTAGGGCAATGTGGCACACCCAGAGCAGAAGTTCTACTTCAGCCAGATCAGGCCTGCAAAGAAACTGCGTTTCAC
The DNA here is from genome assembly GCF_041296265.1 of Equus caballus. Lineage (NCBI taxonomy): Eukaryota > Metazoa > Chordata > Mammalia > Perissodactyla > Equidae > Equus > Equus caballus. The sequence goes on along the minus strand of NC_091700.1, from coordinate 134,137 downwards.
AGGCCTTTGTAAGTCATGTTCCCGGTAGGCTGTAAGAGCACTGTGCAGAGCGAGTTGTCTCTCAGCTTCCAAAGAGCTGGAAGCAAGATGCTTTGGGGACCAACTCGCCCTTTGGATAGGGGACTGCACGTTGTGTCTTTCAGCTCTTGGGCTATGTAGCACACCCGGAGCAGAATTCTACCTCAGATACATCAGGACTGCAAAGAAACTGCGTTTCACAGGCCTTCGTAAGAGATGTTCCCGGTAGGCTGTAAGAGCACTGTGCAGAGCGAGTTGTTTCTTAGCTTCCCAAAGAGCTGGAAGCAAGATGCTCTGGGTCCCACCTCGCCCTTTTTTAAGAAGCCTGCACGTTGTGCCTTTGAGCTCTAGGTCAATGTGGCACATCCAGAGCAGAAGTTCCACTTCAGCCAGATCAGGCCTGCAAAGAAACTGTGTTTCACAGGCCTTTGGAAGAGATGTTCCCGGTAGGCTGTAAGAGCACTGTGCAGAGCGAGTTGTTTCTTAGCTTCCCAAAGAGCTGGAAGCAAGATGCTGTGGGGCCCAACTCGCCCTTTGGAAAGAAGCCTGCACGTTGTGCCTTTCAGCTCTAGGGCCATGTGGCACACCCAGAGCAGAAGTTCCACTTCAGCCAGATCAGGCCTGCAAAGAAAATGCGTTTCTCTGGCCTTTGTAAGAGATGTTCCCGGTAGGCTGTAAGAGCACTGTGCAGAGCGAGTTGTTTCTTAGCTTCCCAAAGAGCTGGAAGCAAGATGCTGTTGGGCCCAACTCGCCCTTTGGAAAGTAGCCTGCACGTTGTGCCTTTCAGCTCTAGGGCCATGTGGCACACCCAGAGCAGAAGTCCTACTTCAGCCAGATCAGGCCTGCAAAGAAACTGCGTTTCACAGGCCTTTGGAAGAGATGTTCCCGGGTGGCCGTAAGAGCACTCTGCAGAGCGAGTGGTTTCGTAGCTTCCCAAAGAGCTGGAAGCAAGATGCTGTGGGGCCCAACTCGCCCTTTGGAAAGAAGCCTGCACGTTGTGCCTTTCAGCTCTAGGGCAACGTAGCACACCCAGACAAGAAGTCCTACATCAGCCAGATCAGGCCTTCAAAGAAACTGCGTTTCACGGGCCTTTGGAAGAGATGTTCCCACTAGGCTGTAAGAGCACTGTGCAGAGCGAGTTGTTTCTTAGGTTCCCAAAGAGCTGGAAGCAAGATGCTGTGGGGCCCAACTCGCCCTTTGGAAAGAAGCCTGCACGTTGTGCCTTTCAGCTCTAGGGCAAAGTAGCACACCCAGACCAGAAGACTTACTTCTGCCCGATCAGGCCTGCAAAGAAACTGCGTTTCACATTCCTTTGGAAGAGATGAACTCACTTGGTTGGAAGAGCACTGTGCAGAGCGAGTTGTTTCTTAGGTTCCCAAAGAGCTGGAAGCAAGATGCTGTGGGGCCCAACTCGCCCTTTGGAAAGAAGCCTGCACGTTGTGCCTTTCAGCTCTAGGGCCATGTGGCACACCCAGAGCAGAAGTTCCACTTCAGCCAGATCAGGCCTGCAAAGAAAATGCGTTTCTCTGGCCTTTGTAAGAGATGTTCCCGGTAGGCTGTAAGAGCACTGTGCAGAGCGAGTTGTTTCTTAGCTTCCCAAAGAGCTGGAAGCAAGATGCTGTTGGGCCCAACTCGCCCTTTGGAAAGTAGCCTGCACGTTGTGCCTTTCAGCTCTAGGGCCATGTGGCACACCCAGAGCAGAAGTCCTACTTCAGCCAGATCAGGCCTGCAAAGAAACTGCGTTTCACAGGCCTTTGGAAGAGATGTTCCCGGGTGGCCGTAAGAGCACTCTGCAGAGCGAGTGGTTTCGTAGCTTCCCAAAGAGCTGGAAGCAAGATGCTGTGGGGCCCAACTCGCCCTTTGGAAAGAAGCCTGCACGTTGTGCCTTTCAGCTCTAGGGCAACGTAGCACACCCAGACAAGAAGTCCTACATCAGCCAGATCAGGCCTTCAAAGAAACTGCGTTTCACGGGCCTTTGGAAGAGATGTTCCCACTAGGCTGTAAGAGCACTGTGCAGAGCGAGTTGTTTCTTAGGTTCCCAAAGAGCTGGAAGCAAGATGCTGTGGGGCCCAACTCGCCCTTTGGAAAGAAGCCTGCACGTTGTGCCTTTCAGCTCTAGGGCAAAGTAGCACACCCAGACCAGAAGACTTACTTCTGCACGATCAGGCCTGCAAAGAAACTGCGTTTCACATTCCTTTGGAAGAGATGAACTCACTTGGTTGGAAGAGCACTGTGCAGAGCGAGTTGTTTCTTAGGTTCCCAAAGAGCTGGAAGCAAGATGCTGTGGGGCCCAACTCGCCCTTTGGAAAGAAGCCTGCACGTTGTGCCTTTCAGCTCTAGGGCCATGTGGCACACCCAGAGCAGAAGTTCCACTTCAGCCAGATCAGGCCTGCAAAGGAAATGCGTTTCACAGGCCTTTGTAAGAGATGTTCCGGGTAGGCTGTAAGAGCACTGTGCAGAGCGAGTTGTTTCTTAGCTTCCCAAAGAGCTGGAAGCAAGATGCTGTGGGGCCCAACTCGCCCTTTGGAAAGTAGCCTGCACGTTGTGCCTTTCAGCTCTAGGGCCATGTGGCACACCCAGAGCAGAAGTCCTACTTCAGCCAGATCAGGCCTGCAAAGAAACTGCGTTTCACAGGCCTTTGGAAGAGATGTTCCCGGGTGGCCGTAAGAGCACTCTGCAGAGCGAGTGGTTTCGTAGCTTCCCAAAGAGCTGGAAGCAAGATGCTGTGGGGCCCAACTCGCCCTTTGGAAAGAAGCCTGCACGTTGTGCCTTTCAGCTCTAGGGCAACTTAGCACACCCAGACAAGAAGTCCTACATCAGCCAGATCAGGCCTTCAAAGAAACTGCGTTTCACGGGCCTTTGGAAGAGATGTTCCCACTAGGCTGTAAGAGCACTGTGCAGAGCGAGTTGTTTCTTAGGTTCCCAAAGAGCTGGAAGCAAGATGCTGTGGGGCCCAACTCGCCCTTTGGAAAGAAGCCTGCACGTTGTGCCTTTCAGCTCTAGGGCAAAGTAGCACACCCAGACCAGAAGACTTACTTCTGCCCGATCAGGCCTGCAAAGAAACTGCGTTTCACATTCCTTTGGAAGAGATGAACTCACTTGGTTGGAAGAGCACTGTGCAGAGCGAGTTGTTTCTTAGGTTCCCAAAGAGCTGGAAGCAAGATGCTGTGGGGCCCAACTCGCCCTTTGGAAAGAAGCCTGCACGTTGTGCCTTTCAGCTCTAGGGCCATGTGGCACACCCAGAGCAGAAGTTCCACTTCAGCCAGATCAGGCCTGCAAAGGAAATGCGTTTCACAGGCCTTTGTAAGAGATGTTCCGGGTAGGCTGTAAGAGCACTGTGCAGAGCGAGTTGTTTCTTAGCTTCCCAAAGAGCTGGAAGCAAGATGCTGTGGGGCCCAACTCACCCTTTGGAAAGAAGCCTGCACGTTGTGCCTTTCAGCTCTAGGGCAAACTAGCACCCCCAGACCAGAAGACTTACTTCTGCCAGATCAGGCCTGCAAAGAAACTGCGTTTCACATTCCTTTGGAAGAGATGAACTCACTTGGTTGGAAGAGCACTGTGCAGAGCGAGTTGTTTCTTAGGTTCCCAAAGAGCTGGAAGCAAGATGCTGTGGGTCCCAACTCGCCCTTTGGAAAGAAGCCTGCACGTTGTGCCTTTCAGCTCTAGGGCCATGTGGCACACCCAGAGCAGAAGTTCCACTTCAGCCAGATCAGGCCTGCAAAGAAAATGCGTTTCACAGGACTTTGTAAGAGATGTTCCGGGTAGGCTGTAAGAGCACTGTGCAGAGCGAGTTGTTTCTTAGCTTCCCAAAGAGCTGGAAGCAAGATGCTTTGGGGCCCAACTCGCCCTTTGGAAAGAAGACTGAGGGTTGTGCCTTTCAGCTCTAGGGCAATGTGGCACACCCAGAGCAGAAGTTCTACTTCAGCCAGATCAGGCCTGCAAAGAAACTGCCTTTCAAGGCCTTTGTAAGAGATGTTCCCGGTAGGCTGTAAGAGCACTGTGCAGAGCGAGTTGTTTCTTCGCTTCCCAAAGAGCTGGAAGCAAGATGCTCTGAGGCCCAACTCGCCCTTTGGAAAGAAGCCTGCACGTTGTGCCTTTCAGCTCTAGGGCAAAGTAGCACACCCAGACCAGAAGACTTACTTCTGCCAGATCAGGCCTGCAAAGAAACTGCGTTTCACATTCCTTTGGAAGAGATGTTCTCACTTGGTTGGAAGAGCACTGTGCAGAGCGAGTTGTTTCTTAGGTTCCCAAAGAGCTGGAAGCAAGATGCTGTGGGGCCCAACTCGCCCTTTGGAAAGAAGCCTGCACGTTGTGCCTTTCAGCTCTAGGGCGATGTGGCACACCCAGAGCAGAAGTTCCACTTCAGCCAGATCAGGCCTGCAAAGAAAATGCGTTTCACAGGACTTTGTAAGAGATGTTCCGGGTAGGCTGTAAGAGCACTGTGCAGAGCGAGTTGTTTCTTAGCTTCCCAAAGAGCTGCAAGCAAGATGCTTTGGGGCCCAACTCGCCCTTTGGAAAGAAGCTTGCACCTTGTGCCTTTCAGCTCTAGGGCAATACGGCACACCCAGAGCAGAAGTTCTACTTCAGCCAGATCAGGCCTGCAAAGAAACTGCATTTCACAGGCCTTTGTAAGAGATGTTCCCGGTAGGCTGTAAGAGCACTATGCAGAGCGAGTTGTTTCTTTGCTTCCCAAAGAGCTGGAAGCAAGATTCTTTGGGGCCCAACTCGCTTTTTGGCAAGGAGACAGCACGTTGTCCCTTTCAGCTCTAGGACAATGTAGCACACCGAGAGCAGAAGTTCTACTTCAGGCAAATCAAGCCTGCAAAGAAACTGCGTTTCACAGGCCTTTGTAAGAGTTGTTCCCAGTAGGCTGTAAGAGCACTATGCAGAGCGAATTGTTTCTTAGCTTCCCAAAGAGCTGGAAGCAAGATGCTTTGGGGCCAAACTCGCCCTTTGGAAACAAGCCTGCACGTTGTACATTTCAGCTCTAGGGCCATGTGGCACACCCAAAGCAGAAGTTCTTCTTCAGCCAGATCAGGGCTGGGAAGAAACTGCGTTTCACAGTCCGTTTTAAGACATGTTCCCGGTAGGCTGTAAGAGCCCTATGCAGAGCGAGTTGTTTCTTAGCTGCCGAAAGAGCTGGATGCTGGACTTGAGGGACTTGTCTACCCTTGTGGAATCAAGGCAGGACTTTGTGCCTTGCAGCTCTAGCGCCATGTAGGACCCGGCAGAGCAGAATTTCTACTTCAGCCAGATCAGGGCTGGGAAGAAACGGCATTTCACAGGCCTTTGTAAGACTCGTTCCCTGTAGGCTGTAAAACACCAGTGCAGAGCAAGTTGTTTCTTAGCTGCCCAAAGAGGTGGAAGCCCCACGCTGTGGGGCCTGTCTGCCCTTGAGGAGTCAAGGCAGGACTTTGAGCCTTGCAACTCTAGGCCGATGTAGGACACGGCATAGCAGCAGTTCTACCTCAGCGAGATAAGGCCTGCAAGGAAACTGTATTTCTCAGGCCTTTGCAAGAGATGTTCCCGGTTGGCTTTAAGAGAGGTCTGCAGAGCGAGTTGTTTCTTAGCTTCCCAAAGAGCTGGAAGCAAGATGCTTTGGGGCCCAACTCGCCCTTTGGAAAGAACACTGAGGGTTGTGCCTTTCAGCTCCACGGCAATGTGGCACACCCAGAGCAGAAGTTCTACTTCAGCCAGATCAGGCCTGCAAAGAAACCGCCTTTCACAGGCCTTTGTAAGAGATGTTCCCGGTAGGCTGTAAGAGCACTGTGCAGAGCGAGTTGTTTCTTCGCTTCCCAAAGAGCTGGAAGCAAGATGCTCTGAGGCCCAACTCGCCCTTTGGAAAGAAGTCTGCACGTTGTGCCTTTCAGCTCTAGTGTCATGTGGCACACCCAGAGCAGAAGTTCTACTTCAGCCAGATCAGGGCTGGGAAGAAACTGCGTTTCACAGTCCGTTTTAAGACGTGTTCCCGGTAGGCTGTAAGAGCCCTATGCAGAGCGAGTTGTTTCTTAGCTGCTGAAAGAGCTGGAATCTGGACCTGAGGGACTTGTCTACCCTTGTGGAAACAAGGCAGGACTTTGTGCCTTGCAGCTCTAGCGCCATGTAGGACTCGGCAGAGCACAAGTTCTACTTCAGCCAGATCAGGGCTGGGAAGAAACTGCGTTTCACAGGCCTTTGGAAGAGATGTTCCCGGTAGGCTGTAAGAGCACTGTGCAGAGCGAGTTTTTTTTCGCTTCCCAAAGAGCTGGAAGCAAGATGCTCTGAGGCCCAACTCGCCCTTGGGAAAGAAGCCTGCACGTTGTGCCTTTCAGCTCTAGGGCAATGTGGCACACCCAGAGCAGAAGTTCTACTTCAGCCAGATCAGGCCTGCAAAGAAACTGCGTTTCACAGGCCTTTGTAAGTCATGTTCCCGGTAGGCTGTAAGAGCACTGTGCAGAGCGAGTTGTCTCTCAGCTTCCAAAGAGCTGGAAGCAAGATGCTTTGGGGACCAACTCGCCCTTTGGATAGGGGACTGCACGTTGTGTCTTTCAGCTCTTGGGCTATGTAGCACACCCGGAGCAGAATTCTACTTCAGATACATCAGGACTGCAAAGAAACTGCGTTTCACAGGCCTTCGTAAGAGATGTTCCCGGTAGGCTGTAAGAGCACTGTGCAGAGCGAGTTGTTTCTTAGCTTCCCAAAGAGCTGGAAGCAAGATGCTCTGGGTCCCACCTCGCCCTTTTTTAAGAAGCCTGCACGTTGTGCCTTTGAGCTCTAGGTCAATGTGGCACATCCAGAGCAGAAGTTCCACTTCAGCCAGATCAGGCCTGCAAAGAAACTGTGTTTCACAGGCCTTTGGAAGAGATGTTCCCGGTAGGCTGTAAGAGCACTGTGCAGAGCGAGTTGTTTCTTAGCTTCCCAAAGAGCTGGAAGCAAGATGCTGTGGGGCCCAACTCGCCCTTTGGAAAGAAGCCTGCACGTTGTGCCTTTCAGCTCTAGGGCAAAGTGGCACACCCAGAGCAGAAGTTCCACTTCAGCCAGATCAGGCCTGCAAAGAAAATGCGTTTCTCTGGCCTTTGTAAGAGATGTTCCCGGTAGGCTGTAAGAGCACTGTGCAGAGCGAGTTGTTTCTTAGCTTCCCAAAGAGCTGGAAGCAAGATGCTGTTGGGCCCAACTCGCCCTTTGGAAAGTAGCCTGCACGTTGTGCCTTTCAGCTCTAGGGCCATGTGGCACACCCAGAGCAGAAGTCCTACTTCAGCCAGATCAGGCCTGCAAAGAAACTGCGTTTCACAGGCCTTTGGAAGAGATGTTCCCGGGTGGCCGTAAGAGCACTCTGCAGAGCGAGTGGTTTCGTAGCTTCCCAAAGAGCTGGAAGCAAGATGCTGTGGGGCCCAACTCGCCCTTTGGAAAGAAGCCTGCACGTTGTGCCTTTCAGCTCTAGGGCAACGTAGCACACCCAGACAAGAAGTCCTACATCAGCCAGATCAGGCCTTCAAAGAAACTGCGTTTCACGGGCCTTTGGAAGAGATGTTCCCACTAGGCTGTAAGAGCACTGTGCAGAGCGAGTTGTTTCTTAGGTTCCCAAAGAGCTGGAAGCAAGATGCTGTGGGGCCCAACTCGCCCTTTGGAAAGAAGCCTGCACGTTGTGCCTTTCAGCTCTAGGGCAAAGTAGCACACCCAGACCAGAAGACTTACTTCTGCCCGATCAGGCCTGCAAAGAAACTGCGTTTCACATTCCTTTGGAAGAGATGAACTCACTTGGTTGGAAGAGCACTGTGCAGAGCGAGTTGTTTCTTAGGTTCCCAAAGAGCTGGAAGCAAGATGCTGTGGGGCCCAACTCGCCCTTTGGAAAGAAGCCTGCACGTTGTGCCTTTCAGCTCTAGGGCCATGTGGCACACCCAGAGCAGAAGTTCCACTTCAGCCAGATCAGGCCTGCAAAGGAAATGCGTTTCACAGGCCTTTGTAAGAGATGTTCCGGGTAGGCTGTAAGAGCACTGTGCAGAGCGAGTTGTTTCTTAGCTTCCCAAAGAGCTGGAAGCAAGATGCTGTGGGGCCCAACTCGCCCTTTGGAAAGTAGCCTGCACGTTGTGCCTTTCAGCTCTAGGGCCATGTGGCACACCCAGAGCAGAAGTCCTACTTCAGCCAGATCAGGCCTGCAAAGAAACTGCGTTTCACAGGCCTTTGGAAGAGATGTTCCCGGGTGGCCGTAAGAGCACTCTGCAGAGCGAGTGGTTTCGTAGCTTCCCAAAGAGCTGGAAGCAAGATGCTGTGGGGCCCAACTCGCCCTTTGGAAAGAAGCCTGCACGTTGTGCCTTTCAGCTCTAGGGCAACTTAGCACACCCAGACAAGAAGTCCTACATCAGCCAGATCAGGCCTTCAAAGAAACTGCGTTTCACGGGCCTTTGGAAGAGATGTTCCCACTAGGCTGTAAGAGCACTGTGCAGAGCGAGTTGTTTCTTAGGTTCCCAAAGAGCTGGAAGCAAGATGCTGTGGGGCCCAACTCGCCCTTTGGAAAGAAGCCTGCACGTTGTGCCTTTCAGCTCTAGGGCAAAGTAGCACACCCAGACCAGAAGACTTACTTCTGCCAGATCAGGCCTGCAAAGAAACTGCGTTTCACATTCCTTTGGAAGAGATGAACTCACTTGGTTGGAAGAGCACTGTGCAGAGCGAGTTGTTTCTTAGGTTCCCAAAGAGCTGGAAGCAAGATGCTGTGGGGCCCAACTCGCCCTTTGGAAAGAAGCCTGCACGTTGTGCCTTTCAGCTCTAGGGCCATGTGGCACACCCAGAGCAGAAGTTCCACTTCAGCCAGATCAGGCCTGCAAAGGAAATGCGTTTCACAGGCCTTTGTAAGAGATGTTCCGGGTAGGCTGTAAGAGCACTGTGCAGAGCGAGTTGTTTCTTAGCTTCCCAAAGAGCTGGAAGCAAGATGCTGTGGGGCCCAACTCGCCCTTTGGAAAGAAGCCTGCACGTTGTGCCTTTCAGCTCTAGGGCAAACTAGCACCCCCAGACCAGAAGACTTACTTCTGCCAGATCAGGCCTGCAAAGAAACTGCGTTTCACATTCCTTTGGAAGAGATGAACTCACTTGGTTGGAAGAGCACTGTGCAGAGCGAGTTGTTTCTTAGGTTCCCAAAGAGCTGGAAGCAAGATGCTGTGGGGCCCAACTCGCCCTTTGGAAAGAAGCCTGCACGTTGTGCCTTTCAGCTCTAGGGCCATGTGGCACACCCAGAGCAGAAGTTCCACTTCAGCCAGATCAGGCCTGCAAAGAAAATGCGTTTCACAGGACTTTGTAAGAGATGTTCCGGGTAGGCTGTAAGAGCACTGTGCAGAGCGAGTTGTTTCTTAGCTTCCCAAAGAGCTGGAAGCAAGATGCTTTGGGGCCCAACTCGCCCTTTGGAAAGAAGACTGAGGGTTGTGCCTTTCAGCTCTAGGGCAATGTGGCACACCCAGAGCAGAAGTTCTACTTCAGCCAGATCAGGCCTGCAAAGAAACTGCCTTTCAAGGCCTTTGTAAGAGATGTTCCCGGTAGGCTGTAAGAGCACTGTGCAGAGCGAGTTGTTTCTTCGCTTCCCAAAGAGCTGGAAGCAAGATGCTCTGAGGCCCAACTCGCCCTTTGGAAAGAAGCCTGCACGTTGTGCCTTTCAGCTCTAGGGCAAAGTAGCACACCCAGACCAGAAGACTTACTTCTGCCAGATCAGGCCTGCAAAGAAACTGCGTTTCACATTCCTTTGGAAGAGATGTTCTCACTTGGTTGGAAGAGCACTGTGCAGAGCGAGTTGTTTCTTAGGTTCCCAAAGAGCTGGAAGCAAGATGCTGTGGGGCCCAACTCGCCCTTTGGAAAGAAGCCTGCACGTTGTGCCTTTCAGCTCTAGGGCGATGTGGCACACCCAGAGCAGAAGTTCCACTTCAGCCAGATCAGGCCTGCAAAGAAAATGCGTTTCACAGGACTTTGTAAGAGATGTTCCGGGTAGGCTGTAAGAGCACTGTGCAGAGCGAGTTGTTTCTTAGCTTCCCAAAGAGCTGCAAGCAAGATGCTTTGGGGCCCAACTCGCCCTTTGGAAAGAAGCTTGCACCTTGTGCCTTTCAGCTCTAGGGCAATACGGCACACCCAGAGCAGAAGTTCTACTTCAGCCAGATCAGGCCTGCAAAGAAACTGCATTTCACAGGCCTTTGTAAGAGATGTTCCCGGTAGGCTGTAAGAGCACTATGCAGAGCGAGTTGTTTCTTTGCTTCCCAAAGAGCTGGAAGCAAGATTCTTTGGGGCCCAACTCGCTTTTTGGCAAGGAGACAGCACGTTGTCCCTTTCAGCTCTAGGACAATGTAGCACACCGAGAGCAGAAGTTCTACTTCAGGCAAATCAAGCCTGCAAAGAAACTGCGTTTCACAGGCCTTTGTAAGAGTTGTTCCCAGTAGGCTGTAAGAGCACTATGCAGAGCGAATTGTTTCTTAGCTTCCCAAAGAGCTGGAAGCAAGATGCTTTGGGGCCAAACTCGCCCTTTGGAAACAAGCCTGCACGTTGTACATTTCAGCTCTAGGGCCATGTGGCACACCCAAAGCAGAAGTTCTTCTTCAGCCAGATCAGGGCTGGGAAGAAACTGCGTTTCACAGTCCGTTTTAAGACATGTTCCCGGTAGGCTGTAAGAGCCCTATGCAGAGCGAGTTGTTTCTTAGCTGCCGAAAGAGCTGGATGCTGGACTTGAGGGACTTGTCTACCCTTGTGGAATCAAGGCAGGACTTTGTGCCTTGCAGCTCTAGCGCCATGTAGGACCCGGCAGAGCAGAATTTCTACTTCAGCCAGATCAGGGCTGGGAAGAAACGGCATTTCACAGGCCTTTGTAAGACTCGTTCCCTGTAGGCTGTAAAACACCAGTGCAGAGCAAGTTGTTTCTTAGCTGCCCAAAGAGGTGGAAGCCCCACGCTGTGGGGCCTGTCTGCCCTTGAGGAGTCAAGGCAGGACTTTGAGCCTTGCAACTCTAGGCCGATGTAGGACACGGCATAGCAGCAGTTCTACCTCAGCGAGATAAGGCCTGCAAGGAAACTGTATTTCTCAGGCCTTTGCAAGAGATGTTCCCGGTTGGCTTTAAGAGAGGTCTGCAGAGCGAGTTGTTTCTTAGCTTCCCAAAGAGCTGGAAGCAAGATGCTTTGGGGCCCAACTCGCCCTTTGGAAAGAACACTGAGGGTTGTGCCTTTCAGCTCCACGGCAATGTGGCACACCCAGAGCAGAAGTTCTACTTCAGCCAGATCAGGCCTGCAAAGAAACCGCCTTTCACAGGCCTTTGTAAGAGATGTTCCCGGTAGGCTGTAAGAGCACTGTGCAGAGCGAGTTGTTTCTTCGCTTCCCAAAGAGCTGGAAGCAAGATGCTCTGAGGCCCAACTCGCCCTTTGGAAAGAAGTCTGCACGTTGTGCCTTTCAGCTCTAGTGTCATGTGGCACACCCAGAGCAGAAGTTCTACTTCAGCCAGATCAGGGCTGGGAAGAAACTGCGTTTCACAGTCCGTTTTAAGACGTGTTCCCGGTAGGCTGTAAGAGCCCTATGCAGAGCGAGTTGTTTCTTAGCTGCTGAAAGAGCTGGAATCTGGACCTGAGGGACTTGTCTACCCTTGTGGAAACAAGGCAGGACTTTGTGCCTTGCAGCTCTAGCGCCATGTAGGACTCGGCAGAGCAGAAGTTCTACTTCAGCCAGATCAGGGCTGGGAAGAAACTGCGTTTCACAGGCCTTTGGAAGAGATGTTCCCGGTAGGCTGTAAGAGCACTGTGCAGAGCGAGTTTTTTTTCGCTTCCCAAAGAGCTGGAAGCAAGATGCTCTGAGGCCCAACTCGCCCTTGGGAAAGAAGCCTGCACGTTGTGCCTTTCAGCTCTAGGGCAATGTGGCACACCCAGAGCAGAAGTTCTACTTCAGCCAGATCAGGCCTGCAAAGAAACTGCGTTTCACAGGCCTTTGTAAGTCATGTTCCCGGTAGGCTGTAAGAGCACTGTGCAGAGCGAGTTGTCTCTCAGCTTCCAAAGAGCTGGAAGCAAGATGCTTTGGGGACCAACTCGCCCTTTGGATAGGGGACTGCACGTTGTGTCTTACAGCTCTTGGGCTATGTAGCACACCCGGAGCAGAATTCTACTTCAGATACATCAGGACTGCAAAGAAACTGCGTTTCACAGGCCTTCGTAAGAGATGTTCCCGGTAGGCTGTAAGAGCACTGTGCAGAGCGAGTTGTTTCTTAGCTTCCCAAAGAGCTGGAAGCAAGATGCTCTGGGTCCCACCTCGCCCTTTTTTAAGAAGCCTGCACGTTGTGCCTTTGAGCTCTAGGTCAATGTGGCACATCCAGAGCAGAAGTTCCACTTCAGCCAGATCAGGCCTGCAAAGAAACTGTGTTTCACAGGCCTTTGGAAGAGATGTTCCCGGTAGGCTGTAAGAGCACTGTGCAGAGCGAGTTGTTTCTTAGCTTCCCAAAGAGCTGGAAGCAAGATGCTGTGGGGCCCAACTCGCCCTTTGGAAAGAAGCCTGCACGTTGTGCCTTTCAGCTCTAGGGCCATGTGGCACACCCAGAGCAGAAGTTCCACTTCAGCCAGATCAGGCCTGCAAAGAAAATGCGTTTCTCTGGCCTTTGTAAGAGATGTTCCCGGTAGGCTGTAAGAGCACTGTGCAGAGCGAGTTGTTTCTTAGCTTCCCAAAGAGCTGGAAGCAAGATGCTGTGGGGCCCAACTCGCCCTTTGGAAAGAAGCCTGCACGTTGTGCCTTTCAGCTCTAGGGCCATGTGGCACACCCAGAGCAGAAGTCCTACTTCAGCCAGATCAGGCCTGCAAAGAAACTGCGTTTCACAGGCCTTTGGAAGAGATGTTCCCGGGTGGCCGTAAGAGCACTCTGCAGAGCGAGTGGTTTCGTAGCTTCCCAAAGAGCTGGAAGCAAGATGCTGTGGGGCCCAACTCGCCCTTTGGAAAGAAGCCTGCACGTTGTGCCTTTCAGCTCTAGGGCAACGTAGCACACCCAGACAAGAAGTCCTACATCAGCCAGATCAGGCCTTCAAAGAAACTGCGTTTCATGGACCTTTGGAAGAGATGTTCCCACTAGGCTGTAAGAGCACTGTGCAGAGCGAGTTGTTTCTTAGGTTCCCAAAGAGCTGGAAGCAAGATGCTGTGGGGCCCAACTCGCCCTTTGGAAAGAAGCCTGCACGTTGTGCCTTTCAGCTCTAGGGCCATGTGGCACACCCAGAGCAGAAGTTCCACTTCAGCCAGATCAGGCCTGCAAAGAAAATGCGTTTCACAGGACTTTGTAAGAGATGTTCCGGGTAGGCTGTAAGAGCACTGTGCAGAGCGAGTTGTTTCTTAGCTTCCCAAAGAGCTGGAAGCAAGATGCTTTGGGGCCCAACTCGCCCTTTGGAAAGAACACTGAGGGTTGTGCCTTTCAGCTCTAGGGCAATGTGGCACACCCAGAGCAGAAGTTCTACTTCAGCCAGATCAGGCCTGCAAAGAAACTGCCTTTCAAGGCCTTTGTAAGAGATGTTCCCGGTAGGCTGTAAGAGCACTGTGCAGAGCGAGTTGTTTCTTCGCTTCCCAAAGAGCTGGAAGCAAGATGCTCTGAGGCCCAACTCGCCCTTTGGAAAGAAGCCTGCACGTTGTGCCTTTCAGCTCTAGGGCAAAGTAGCACACCCAGAGCAGAAGTTCTACTTCAGCCAGATCAGGGCTGGGAAGAAACTGCGTTTCACAGTCCGTTTTAAGACATGTTCCCGGTAGGCTGTAAGAGCCCTATGCAGAGCGAGTTGTTTCTTAGCTGCTGAAAGAGCTGGAATCTGGACCTGAGGGACTTGTCTACCCTTGTGGAAACAAGGCAAGACTTTGTGCCTTGCAGCTCTAGCGCCATGTAGGACTCGGCAGAGCAGAAGTTCTACTTCAGCCAGATCAGGGCTGGGAAGAAACTGCGTTTCACAGGCCTTTGGAAGAGATGTTCCCGGTAGGCTGTAAGAGCACTGTGCAGAGCGAGTTTTTTTTCGCTTCCCAAAGAGCTGGAAGCAAGATGCTCTGAGGCCCAACTCGCCCTTGGGAAAGAAGCCTGCACGTTGTGCCTTTCAGCTCTAGGGCCATGTGGCACACCCAGAGCAGAAGTCCTACTTCAGCCAGATCAGGCCTGCAAAGAAACTGCGTTTCACAGGCCTTTGGAAGAGATGTTCCTGGGTGGCCGTAAGAGCACTCTGCAGAGCGAGTGGTTTCGTAGCTTCCCAAAGAGCTGGAAGCAAGATGCTGTGGGGCCCAACTCGCCCTTTGGAAAGAAGCCTGCACGTTGTGCCTTTCAGCTCTAGGGCCATGTGGCACACCCAGAGCAGAAGTCCTACTTCAGCCAGATCAGGCCTGCAAAGAAACTGCGTTTCACAGGCCTTTGGAAGAGATGTTCCCGGGTGGCCGTAAGAGCACTCTGCAGAGCGAGTGGTTTCGTAGCTTCCCAAAGAGCTGGAAGCAAGATGCTGTGGGGCCCAACTCGCCCTTTGGAAAGAAGCCTCCACGTTGTGCCTTTCAGCTCTAGGGCAAAGTAGCACACCCAGACCAGAAGACTTACTTCTGCCAGATCAGGCCTGCAAAGAAACTGCGTTTCACATTCCTTTGGAAGAGATGTTCTCACTTGGTTGGAAGAGCACTGTGCAGAGCGAGTTGTTTCTTAGGTTCCCAAAGAGCTGGAAGCAAGATGCTGTGGGGCCCAACTCGCCCTTTGGAAAGAAGCCTGCACGTTGTGCCTTTCAGCTCTAGGGCGATGTGGCACACCCAGAGCAGAAGTTCCACTTCAGCCAGATCAGGCCTGCAAAGAAAATGCGTTTCACAGGACTTTGTAAGAGATGTTCCGGGTAGGCTGTAAGAGCACTGTGCAGAGCGAGTTGTTTCTTAGCTTCCCAAAGAGCTGGAAGCAAGATGCTGTGGGGCCCAACTCGCCCTTTGGAAAGAAGCTTGCACCTTGTGCCTTTCAGCTCTAGGGCAATACGGCACACCCAGAGCAGAAGTTCTACTTCAGCCAGATCAGGCCTGCAAAGAAACTGCATTTCACAGGCCTTTGTAAGAGATGTTCCCGGTAGGCTGTAAGAGCACTATGCAGAGCGAGTTGTTTCTTTGCTTCCCAAAGAGCTGGAAGCAAGATTCTTTGGGGCCCAACTCGCTTTTTGGCAAGGAGACAGCACGTTGTCCCTTTCAGCTCTAGGACAATGTAGCACACCGAGAGCAGAAGTTCTACTTCAGGCAAATCAAGCCTGCAAAGAAACTGCGTTTCACAGGCCTTTGTAAGAGTTGTTCCCAGTAGGCTGTAAGAGCACTATGCAGAGCGAATTGTTTCTTAGCTTCCCAAAGAGCTGGAAGCAAGATGCTTTGGGGCCAAACTCGCCCTTTGGAAACAAGCCTGCACGTTGTACATTTCAGCTCTAGGGCCATGTGGCACACCCAAAGCAGAAGTTCTTCTTCAGCCAGATCAGGGCTGGGAAGAAACTGCGTTTCACAGTCCGTTTTAAGACATGTTCCCGGTAGGCTGTAAGAGCCCTATGCAGAGCGAGTTGTTTCTTAGCTGCCGAAAGAGCTGGATGCTGGACTTGAGGGACTTGTCTACCCTTGTGGAATCAAGGCAGGACTTTGTGCCTTGCAGCTCTAGCGCCATGTAGGACCCGGCAGAGCAGAATTTCTACTTCAGCCAGATCAGGGCTGGGAAGAAACGGCATTTCACAGGCCTTTGTAAGACTCGTTCCCTGTAGGCTGTAAAACACCAGTGCAGAGCAAGTTGTTTCTTAGCTGCCCAAAGAGGTGGAAGCCCCACGCTGTGGGGCCTGTCTGCCCTTGAGGAGTCAAGGCAGGACTTTGAGCCTTGCAACTCTAGGCCGATGTAGGACACGGCATAGCAGCAGTTCTACCTCAGCGAGATAAGGCCTGCAAGGAAACTGTATTTCTCAGGCCTTTGCAAGAGATGTTCCCGGTTGGCTTTAAGAGAGGTCTGCAGAGCGAGTTGTTTCTTAGCTTCCCAAAGAGCTGGAAGCAAGATGCTTTGGGGCCCAACTCGCCCTTTGGAAAGAACACTGAGGGTTGTGCCTTTCAGCTCCACGGCAATGTGGCACACCCAGAGCAGAAGTTCTACTTCAGCCAGATCAGGCCTGCAAAGAAACCGCCTTTCACAGGCCTTTGTAAGAGATGTTCCCGGTAGGCTGTAAGAGCACTGTGCAGAGCGAGTTGTTTCTTCGCTTCCCAAAGAGCTGGAAGCAAGATGCTCTGAGGCCCAACTCGCCCTTTGGAAAGAAGCCTGCACGTTGTGCCTTTCAGCTCTAGTGTCATGTGGCACACCCAGAGCAGAAGTTCTACTTCAGCCAGATCAGGGCTGGGAAGAAACTGCGTTTCACAGTCCGTTTTAAGACGTGTTCCCGGTAGGCTGTAAGAGCCCTATGCAGAGCGAGTTGTTTCTTAGCTGCTGAAAGAGCTGGAATCTGGACCTGAGGGACTTGTCTACCCTTGTGGAAACAAGGCAGGACTTTGTGCCTTGCAGCTCTAGCGCCATGTAGGACTCGGCAGAGCAGAAGTTCTACTTCAGCCAGATCAGGGCTGGGAAGAAACTGCGTTTCACAGGCCTTTGGAAGAGATGTTCCCGGTAGGCTGTAAGAGCACTGTGCAGAGCGAGTTTTTTTTCGCTTCCCAAAGAGCTGGAAGCAAGATGCTCTGAGGCCCAACTCGCCCTTGGGAAAGAAGCCTGCACGTTGTGCCTTTCAGCTCTAGGGCAATGTGGCACACCCAGAGCAGAAGTTCTACTTCAGCCAGATCAGGCCTGCAAAGAAACTGCGTTTCACAGGCCTTTGTAAGTCATGTTCCCGGTAGGCTGTAAGAGCACTGTGCAGAGCGAGTTGTCTCTCAGCTTCCAAAGAGCTGGAAGCAAGATGCTTTGGGGACCAACTCGCCCTTTGGATAGGGGACTGCACGTTGTGTCTTTCAGCTCTTGGGCTATGTAGCACACCCGGAGCAGAATTCTACTTCAGATACATCAGGACTGCAAAGAAACTGCGTTTCACAGGCCTTCGTAAGAGATGTTCCCGGTAGGCTGTAAGAGCACTGTGCAGAGCGAGTTGTTTCTTAGCTTCCCAAAGAGCTGGAAGCAAGATGCTCTGGGTCCCACCTCGCCCTTTTTTAAGAAGCCTGCACGTTGTGCCTTTGAGCTCTAGGTCAATGTGGCACATCCAGAGCAGAAGTTCCACTTCAGCCAGATCAGGCCTGCAAAGAAACTGTGTTTCACAGGCCTTTGGAAGAGATGTTCCCGGTAGGCTGTAAGAGCACTGTGCAGAGCGAGTTGTTTCTTAGCTTCCCAAAGAGCTGGAAGCAAGATGCTGTGGGGCCCAACTCGCCCTTTGGAAAGAAGCCTGCACGTTGTGCCTTTCAGCTCTAGGGCCATGTGGCACACCCAGAGCAGAAGTTCCACTTCAGCCAGATCAGGCCTGCAAAGAAAATGCGTTTCTCTGGCCTTTGTAAGAGATGTTCCCGGTAGGCTGTAAGAGCACTGTGCAGAGCGAGTTGTTTCTTAGCTTCCCAAAGAGCTGGAAGCAAGATGCTGTGGGGCCCAACTCGCCCTTTGGAAAGAAGCCTGCACGTTGTGCCTTTCAGCTCTAGGGCCATGTGGCACACCCAGAGCAGAAGTCCTACTTCAGCCAGATCAGGCCTGCAAAGAAACTGCGTTTCACAGGCCTTTGGAAGAGATGTTCCCGGGTGGCCGTAAGAGCACTCTGCAGAGCGAGTGGTTTCGTAGCTTCCCAAAGAGCTGGAAGCAAGATGCTGTGGGGCCCAACTCGCCCTTTGGAAAGAAGCCTGCACGTTGTGCCTTTCAGCTCTAGGGCAACGTAGCACACCCAGACAAGAAGTCCTACATCAGCCAGATCAGGCCTTCAAAGAAACTGCGTTTCATGGGCCTTTGGAAGAGATGTTCCCACTAGGCTGTAAGAGCACTGTGCAGAGCGAGTTGTTTCTTAGGTTCCCAAAGAGCTGGAAGCAAGATGCTGTGGGGCCCAACTCGCCCTTTGGAAAGAAGCCTGCACGTTGTGCCTTTCAGCTCTAGGGCCATGTGGCACACCCAGAGCAGAAGTTCCACTTCAGCCAGATCAGGCCTGCAAAGAAAATGCGTTTCACAGGACTTTGTAAGAGATGTTCCGGGTAGGCTGTAAGAGCACTGTGCAGAGCGAGTTGTTTCTTAGCTTCCCAAAGAGCTGGAAGCAAGATGCTTTGGGGCCCAACTCGCCCTTTGGAAAGAACACTGAGGGTTGTGCCTTTCAGCTCTAGGGCAATGTGGCACACCCAGAGCAGAAGTTCTACTTCAGCCAGATCAGGCCTGCAAAGAAACTGCCTTTCAAGGCCTTTGTAAGAGATGTTCCCGGTAGGCTGTAAGAGCACTGTGCAGAGCGAGTTGTTTCTTCGCTTCCCAAAGAGCTGGAAGCAAGATGCTCTGAGGCCCAACTCGCCCTTTGGAAAGAAGCCTGCACGTTGTGCCTTTCAGCTCTAGGGCAAAGTAGCACACCCAGAGCAGAAGTTCTACTTCAGCCAGATCAGGGCTGGGAAGAAACTGCGTTTCACATTCCGTTTTAAGACATGTTCCCGGTAGGCTGTAAGAGCCCTATGCAGAGCGAGTTGTTTCTTAGCTGCTGAAAGAGCTGGAATCTGGACCTGAGGGACTTGTCTACCCTTGTGGAAACAAGGCAAGACTTTGTGCCTTGCAGCTCTAGCGCCATGTAGGACTCGGCAGAGCAGAAGTTCTACTTCAGCCAGATCAGGGCTGGGAAGAAACTGCGTTTCACAGGCCTTTGGAAGAGATGTTCCCGGTAGGCTGTAAGAGCACTGTGCAGAGCGAGTTTTTTTTCGCTTCCCAAAGAGCTGGAAGCAAGATGCTCTGAGGCCCAACTCGCCCTTGGGAAAGAAGCCTGCACGTTGTGCCTTTCAGCTCTAGGGCCATGTGGCACACCCAGAGCAGAAGTCCTACTTCAGCCAGATCAGGCCTGCAAAGAAACTGCGTTTCACAGGCCTTTGGAAGAGATGTTCCTGGGTGGCCGTAAGAGCACTCTGCAGAGCGAGTGGTTTCGTAGCTTCCCAAAGAGCTGGAAGCAAGATGCTGTGGGGCCCAACTCGCCCTTTGGAAAGAAGCCTGCACGTTGTGCCTTTCAGCTCTAGGGCCATGTGGCACACCCAGAGCAGAAGTCCTACTTCAGCCAGATCAGGCCTGCAAAGAAACTGCGTTTCACCGGCCTTTGGAAGAGATGTTCCCGGGTGGCCGTAAGAGCACTCTGCAGAGCGAGTGGTTTCGTAGCTTCCCAAAGAGCTGGAAGCAAGATGCTGTGGGGCCCAACTCGCCCTTTGGAAAGAAGCCTCCACGTTGTGCCTTTCAGCTCTAGGGCAAAGTAGCACACCCAGACCAGAAGACTTACTTCTGCCAGATCAGGCCTGCAAAGAAACTGCGTTTCACATTCCTTTGGAAGAGATGTTCTCACTTGGTTGGAAGAGCACTGTGCAGAGCGAGTTGTTTCTTAGGTTCCCAAAGAGCTGGAAGCAAGATGCTGTGGGGCCCAACTCGCCCTTTGGAAAGAAGCTTGCACCTTGTGCCTTTCAGCTCTAGGGCAATACGGCACACCCAGAGCAGAAGTTCCACTTCAGCCAGATCAGGCCTGCAAAGAAAATGCGTTTCACAGGACTTTGTAAGAGATGTTCCGGGTAGGCTGTAAGAGCACTGTGCAGAGCGAGTTGTTTCTTAGCTTCCCAAAGAGCTGGAAGCAAGATGCTGTGGGGCCCAACTCGCCCTTTGGAAAGAAGCTTGCACCTTGTGCCTTTCAGCTCTAGGGCAATACGGCACACCCAGAGCAGAAGTTCTACTTCAGCCAGATCAGGCCTGCAAAGAAACTGCATTTCACAGGCCTTTGTAAGAGATGTTCCCGGTAGGCTGTAAGAGCACTATGCAGAGCGAGTTGTTTCTTTGCTTCCCAAAGAGCTGGAAGCAAGATTCTTTGGGGCCCAACTCGCTTTTTGGCAAGGAGACAGCACGTTGTCCCTTTCAGCTCTAGGACAATGTAGCACACCGAGAGCAGAAGTTCTACTTCAGGCAAATCAAGCCTGCAAAGAAACTGCGTTTCACAGGCCTTTGTAAGAGTTGTTCCCAGTAGGCTGTAAGAGCACTATGCAGAGCGAATTGTTTCTTAGCTTCCCAAAGAGCTGGAAGCAAGATGCTTTGGGGCCAAACTCGCCCTTTGGAAACAAGCCTGCACGTTGTACATTTCAGCTCTAGGGCCATGTGGCACACCCAAAGCAGAAGTTCTTCTTCAGCCAGATCAGGGCTGGGAAGAAACTGCGTTTCACAGTCCGTTTTAAGACATGTTCCCGGTAGGCTGTAAGAGCCCTATGCAGAGCGAGTTGTTTCTTAGCTGCCGAAAGAGCTGGATGCTGGACTTGAGGGACTTGTCTACCCTTGTGGAATCAAGGCAGGACTTTGTGCCTTGCAGCTCTAGCGCCATGTAGGACCCGGCAGAGCAGAATTTCTACTTCAGCCAGATCAGGGCTGGGAAGAAACGGCATTTCACAGGCCTTTGTAAGACTCGTTCCCTGTAGGCTGTAAAACACCAGTGCAGAGCAAGTTGTTTCTTAGCTGCCCAAAGAGGTGGAAGCCCCACGCTGTGGGGCCTGTCTGCCCTTGAGGAGTCAAGGCAGGACTTTGAGCCTTGCAACTCTAGGCCGATGTAGGACACGGCATAGCAGCAGTTCTACCTCAGCGAGATAAGGCCTGCAAGGAAACTGTATTTCTCAGGCCTTTGCAAGAGATGTTCCCGGTTGGCTTTAAGAGAGGTCTGCAGAGCGAGTTGTTTCTTAGCTTCCCAAAGAGCTGGAAGCAAGATGCTTTGGGGCCCAACTCGCCCTTTGGAAAGAACACTGAGGGTTGTGCCTTTCAGCTCCACGGCAATGTGGCACACCCAGAGCAGAAGTTCTACTTCAGCCAGATCAGGCCTGCAAAGAAACCGCCTTTCACAGGCCTTTGTAAGAGATGTTCCCGGTAGGCTGTAAGAGCACTGTGCAGAGCGAGTTGTTTCTTCGCTTCCCAAAGAGCTGGAAGCAAGATGCTCTGAGGCCCAACTCGCCCTTTGGAAAGAAGCCTGCACGTTGTGCCTTTCAGCTCTAGTGTCATGTGGCACACCCAGAGCAGAAGTTCTACTTCAGCCAGATCAGGGCTGGGAAGAAACTGCGTTTCACAGTCCGTTTTAAGACGTGTTCCCGGTAGGCTGTAAGAGCCCTATGCAGAGCGAGTTGTTTCTTAGCTGCTGAAAGAGCTGGAATCTGGACCTGAGGGACTTGTCTACCCTTGTGGAAACAAGGCAGGACTTTGTGCCTTGCAGCTCTAGCGCCATGTAGGACTCGGCAGAGCAGAAGTTCTACTTCAGCCAGATCAGGGCTGGGAAGAAACTGCGTTTCACAGGCCTTTGGAAGAGATGTTCCCGGTAGGCTGTAAGAGCACTGTGCAGAGCGAGTTTTTTTTCGCTTCCCAAAGAGCTGGAAGCAAGATGCTCTGAGGCCCAACTCGCCCTTGGGAAAGAAGCCTGCACGTTGTGCCTTTCAGCTCTAGGGCAATGTGGCACACCCAGAGCAGAAGTTCTACTTCAGCCAGATCAGGCCTGCAAAGAAACTGCGTTTCACAGGCCTTTGTAAGTCATGTTCCCGGTAGGCTGTAAGAGCACTGTGCAGAGCGAGTTGTCTCTCAGCTTCCAAAGAGCTGGAAGCAAGATGCTTTGGGGACCAACTCGCCCTTTGGATAGGGGACTGCACGTTGTGTCTTTCAGCTCTTGGGCTATGTAGCACACCCGGAGCAGAATTCTACTTCAGATACATCAGGACTGCAAAGAAACTGCGTTTCACAGGCCTTCGTAAGAGATGTTCCCGGTAGGCTGTAAGAGCACTGTGCAGAGCGAGTTGTTTCTTAGCTTCCCAAAGAGCTGGAAGCAAGATGCTCTGGGTCCCACCTCGCCCTTTTTTAAGAAGCCTGCACGTTGTGCCTTTGAGCTCTAGGTCAATGTGGCACATCCAGAGCAGAAGTTCCACTTCAGCCAGATCAGGCCTGCAAAGAAACTGTGTTTCACAGGCCTTTGGAAGAGATGTTCCCGGTAGGCTGTAAGAGCACTGTGCAGAGCGAGTTGTTTCTTAGCTTCCCAAAGAGCTGGAAGCAAGATGCTGTGGGGCCCAACTCGCCCTTTGGAAAGAAGCCTGCACGTTGTGCCTTTCAGCTCTAGGGCCATGTGGCACACCCAGAGCAGAAGTTCCACTTCAGCCAGATCAGGCCTGCAAAGAAAATGCGTTTCTCTGGCCTTTGTAAGAGATGTTCCCGGTAGGCTGTAAGAGCACTGTGCAGAGCGAGTTGTTTCTTAGCTTCCCAAAGAGCTGGAAGCAAGATGCTGTGGGGCCCAACTCGCCCTTTGGAAAGAAGCCTGCACGTTGTGCCTTTCAGCTCTAGGGCCATGTGGCACACCCAGAGCAGAAGTCCTACTTCAGCCAGATCAGGCCTGCAAAGAAACTGCGTTTCACAGGCCTTTGGAAGAGATGTTCCCGGGTGGCCGTAAGAGCACTCTGCAGAGCGAGTGGTTTCGTAGCTTCCCAAAGAGCTGGAAGCAAGATGCTGTGGGGCCCAACTCGCCCTTTGGAAAGAAGCCTGCACGTTGTGCCTTTCAGCTCTAGGGCAACGTAGCACACCCAGACAAGAAGTCCTACATCAGCCAGATCAGGCCTTCAAAGAAACTGCGTTTCATGGGCCTTTGGAAGAGATGTTCCCACTAGGCTGTAAGAGCACTGTGCAGAGCGAGTTGTTTCTTAGGTTCCCAAAGAGCTGGAAGCAAGATGCTGTGGGGCCCAACTCGCCCTTTGGAAAGAAGCCTGCACGTTGTGCCTTTCAGCTCTAGGGCCATGTGGCACACCCAGAGCAGAAGTTCCACTTCAGCCAGATCAGGCCTGCAAAGAAAATGCGTTTCACAGGACTTTGTAAGAGATGTTCCGGGTAGGCTGTAAGAGCACTGTGCAGAGCGAGTTGTTTCTTAGCTTCCCAAAGAGCTGGAAGCAAGATGCTTTGGGGCCCAACTCGCCCTTTGGAAAGAACACTGAGGGTTGTGCCTTTCAGCTCTAGGGCAATGTGGCACACCCAGAGCAGAAGTTCTACTTCAGCCAGATCAGGCCTGCAAAGAAACTGCCTTTCAAGGCCTTTGTAAGAGATGTTCCCGGTAGGCTGTAAGAGCACTGTGCAGAGCGAGTTGTTTCTTCGCTTCCCAAAGAGCTGGAAGCAAGATGCTCTGAGGCCCAACTCGCCCTTTGGAAAGAAGCCTGCACGTTGTGCCTTTCAGCTCTAGGGCAAAGTAGCACACCCAGAGCAGAAGTTCTACTTCAGCCAGATCAGGGCTGGGAAGAAACTGCGTTTCACATTCCGTTTTAAGACATGTTCCCGGTAGGCTGTAAGAGCCCTATGCAGAGCGAGTTGTTTCTTAGCTGCTGAAAGAGCTGGAATCTGGACCTGAGGGACTTGTCTACCCTTGTGGAAACAAGGCAAGACTTTGTGCCTTGCAGCTCTAGCGCCATGTAGGACTCGGCAGAGCAGAAGTTCTACTTCAGCCAGATCAGGGCTGGGAAGAAACTGCGTTTCACAGGCCTTTGGAAGAGATGTTCCCGGTAGGCTGTAAGAGCACTGTGCAGAGCGAGTTTTTTTTCGCTTCCCAAAGAGCTGGAAGCAAGATGCTCTGAGGCCCAACTCGCCCTTGGGAAAGAAGCCTGCACGTTGTGCCTTTCAGCTCTAGGGCCATGTGGCACACCCAGAGCAGAAGTCCTACTTCAGCCAGATCAGGCCTGCAAAGAAACTGCGTTTCACAGGCCTTTGGAAGAGATGTTCCTGGGTGGCCGTAAGAGCACTCTGCAGAGCGAGTGGTTTCGTAGCTTCCCAAAGAGCTGGAAGCAAGATGCTGTGGGGCCCAACTCGCCCTTTGGAAAGAAGCCTGCACGTTGTGCCTTTCAGCTCTAGGGCCATGTGGCACACCCAGAGCAGAAGTCCTACTTCAGCCAGATCAGGCCTGCAAAGAAACTGCGTTTCACCGGCCTTTGGAAGAGATGTTCCCGGGTGGCCGTAAGAGCACTCTGCAGAGCGAGTGGTTTCGTAGCTTCCCAAAGAGCTGGAAGCAAGATGCTGTGGGGCCCAACTCGCCCTTTGGAAAGAAGCCTCCACGTTGTGCCTTTCAGCTCTAGGGCAAAGTAGCACACCCAGACCAGAAGACTTACTTCTGCCAGATCAGGCCTGCAAAGAAACTGCGTTTCACATTCCTTTGGAAGAGATGTTCTCACTTGGTTGGAAGAGCACTGTGCAGAGCGAGTTGTTTCTTAGGTTCCCAAAGAGCTGGAAGCAAGATGCTGTGGGGCCCAACTCGCCCTTTGGAAAGAAGCCTGCACGTTGTGCCTTTCAGCTCTAGGGCGATGTGGCACACCCAGAGCAGAAGTTCCACTTCAGCCAGATCAGGCCTGCAAAGAAAATGCGTTTCACAGGACTTTGTAAGAGATGTTCCGGGTAGGCTGTAAGAGCACTGTGCAGAGCGAGTTGTTTCTTAGCTTCCCAAAGAGCTGGAAGCAAGATGCTGTGGGGCCCAACTCGCCCTTTGGAAAGAAGCTTGCACCTTGTGCCTTTCAGCTCTAGGGCAATACGGCACACCCAGAGCAGAAGTTCTACTTCAGCCAGATCAGGCCTGCAAAGAAACTGCATTTCACAGGCCTTTGTAAGAGATGTTCCCGGTAGGCTGTAAGAGCACTATGCAGAGCGAGTTGTTTCTTTGCTTCCCAAAGAGCTGGAAGCAAGATTCTTTGGGGCCCAACTCGCTTTTTGGCAAGGAGACAGCACGTTGTCCCTTTCAGCTCTAGGACAATGTAGCACACCGAGAGCAGAAGTTCTACTTCAGGCAAATCAAGCCTGCAAAGAAACTGCGTTTCACAGGCCTTTGTAAGAGTTGTTCCCAGTAGGCTGTAAGAGCACTATGCAGAGCGAATTGTTTCTTAGCTTCCCAAAGAGCTGGAAGCAAGATGCTTTGGGGCCAAACTCGCCCTTTGGAAACAAGCCTGCACGTTGTACATTTCAGCTCTAGGGCCATGTGGCACACCCAAAGCAGAAGTTCTTCTTCAGCCAGATCAGGGCTGGGAAGAAACTGCGTTTCACAGTCCGTTTTAAGACATGTTCCCGGTAGGCTGTAAGAGCCCTATGCAGAGCGAGTTGTTTCTTAGCTGCCGAAAGAGCTGGATGCTGGACTTGAGGGACTTGTCTACCCTTGTGGAATCAAGGCAGGACTTTGTGCCTTGCAGCTCTAGCGCCATGTAGGACCCGGCAGAGCAGAATTTCTACTTCAGCCAGATCAGGGCTGGGAAGAAACGGCATTTCACAGGCCTTTGTAAGACTCGTTCCCTGTAGGCTGTAAAACACCAGTGCAGAGCAAGTTGTTTCTTAGCTGCCCAAAGAGGTGGAAGCCCCACGCTGTGGGGCCTGTCTGCCCTTGAGGAGTCAAGGCAGGACTTTGAGCCTTGCAACTCTAGGCCGATGTAGGACACGGCATAGCAGCAGTTCTACCTCAGCGAGATAAGGCCTGCAAGGAAACTGTATTTCTCAGGCCTTTGCAAGAGATGTTCCCGGTTGGCTTTAAGAGAGGTCTGCAGAGCGAGTTGTTTCTTAGCTTCCCAAAGAGCTGGAAGCAAGATGCTTTGGGGCCCAACTCGCCCTTTGGAAAGAACACTGAGGGTTGTGCCTTTCAGCTCCACGGCAATGTGGCACACCCAGAGCAGAAGTTCTACTTCAGCCAGATCAGGCCTGCAAAGAAACCGCCTTTCACAGGCCTTTGTAAGAGATGTTCCCGGTAGGCTGTAAGAGCACTGTGCAGAGCGAGTTGTTTCTTCGCTTCCCAAAGAGCTGGAAGCAAGATGCTCTGAGGCCCAACTCGCCCTTTGGAAAGAAGCCTGCACGTTGTGCCTTTCAGCTCTAGTGTCATGTGGCACACCCAGAGCAGAAGTTCTACTTCAGCCAGATCAGGGCTGGGAAGAAACTGCGTTTCACAGTCCGTTTTAAGACGTGTTCCCGGTAGGCTGTAAGAGCCCTATGCAGAGCGAGTTGTTTCTTAGCTGCTGAAAGAGCTGGAATCTGGACCTGAGGGACTTGTCTACCCTTGTGGAAACAAGGCAGGACTTTGTGCCTTGCAGCTCTAGCGCCATGTAGGACTCGGCAGAGCAGAAGTTCTACTTCAGCCAGATCAGGGCTGGGAAGAAACTGCGTTTCACAGGCCTTTGGAAGAGATGTTCCCGGTAGGCTGTAAGAGCACTGTGCAGAGCGAGTTTTTTTTCGCTTCCCAAAGAGCTGGAAGCAAGATGCTCTGAGGCCCAACTCGCCCTTGGGAAAGAAGCCTGCACGTTGTGCCTTTCAGCTCTAGGGCAATGTGGCACACCCAGAGCAGAAGTTCTACTTCAGCCAGATCAGGCCTGCAAAGAAACTGCGTTTCACAGGCCTTTGTAAGTCATGTTCCCGGTAGGCTGTAAGAGCACTGTGCAGAGCGAGTTGTCTCTCAGCTTCCAAAGAGCTGGAAGCAAGATGCTTTGGGGACCAACTCGCCCTTTGGATAGGGGACTGCACGTTGTGTCTTTCAGCTCTTGGGCTATGTAGCACACCCGGAGCAGAATTCTACTTCAGATACATCAGGACTGCAAAGAAACTGCGTTTCACAGGCCTTCGTAAGAGATGTTCCCGGTAGGCTGTAAGAGCACTGTGCAGAGCGAGTTGTTTCTTAGCTTCCCAAAGAGCTGGAAGCAAGATGCTCTGGGTCCCACCTCGCCCTTTTTTAAGAAGCCTGCACGTTGTGCCTTTGAGCTCTAGGTCAATGTGGCACATCCAGAGCAGAAGTTCCACTTCAGCCAGATCAGGCCTGCAAAGAAACTGTGTTTCACAGGCCTTTGGAAGAGATGTTCCCGGTAGGCTGTAAGAGCACTGTGCAGAGCGAGTTGTTTCTTAGCTTCCCAAAGAGCTGGAAGCAAGATGCTGTGGGGCCCAACTCGCCCTTTGGAAAGAAGCCTGCACGTTGTGCCTTTCAGCTCTAGGGCCATGTGGCACACCCAGAGCAGAAGTTCCACTTCAGCCAGATCAGGCCTGCAAAGAAAATGCGTTTCTCTGGCCTTTGTAAGAGATGTTCCCGGTAGGCTGTAAGAGCACTGTGCAGAGCGAGTTGTTTCTTAGCTTCCCAAAGAGCTGGAAGCAAGATGCTGTGGGGCCCAACTCGCCCTTTGGAAAGAAGCCTGCACGTTGTGCCTTTCAGCTCTAGGGCCATGTGGCACACCCAGAGCAGAAGTCCTACTTCAGCCAGATCAGGCCTGCAAAGAAACTGCGTTTCACAGGCCTTTGGAAGAGATGTTCCCGGGTGGCCGTAAGAGCACTCTGCAGAGCGAGTGGTTTCGTAGCTTCCCAAAGAGCTGGAAGCAAGATGCTGTGGGGCCCAACTCGCCCTTTGGAAAGAAGCCTGCACGTTGTGCCTTTCAGCTCTAGGGCAACGTAGCACACCCAGACAAGAAGTCCTACATCAGCCAGATCAGGCCTTCAAAGAAACTGCGTTTCATGGGCCTTTGGAAGAGATGTTCCCACTAGGCTGTAAGAGCACTGTGCAGAGCGAGTTGTTTCTTAGGTTCCCAAAGAGCTGGAAGCAAGATGCTGTGGGGCCCAACTCGCCCTTTGGAAAGAAGCCTGCACGTTGTGCCTTTCAGCTCTAGGGCCATGTGGCACACCCAGAGCAGAAGTTCCACTTCAGCCAGATCAGGCCTGCAAAGAAAATGCGTTTCACAGGACTTTGTAAGAGATGTTCCGGGTAGGCTGTAAGAGCACTGTGCAGAGCGAGTTGTTTCTTAGCTTCCCAAAGAGCTGGAAGCAAGATGCTTTGGGGCCCAACTCGCCCTTTGGAAAGAACACTGAGGGTTGTGCCTTTCAGCTCTAGGGCAATGTGGCACACCCAGAGCAGAAGTTCTACTTCAGCCAGATCAGGCCTGCAAAGAAACTGCCTTTCAAGGCCTTTGTAAGAGATGTTCCCGGTAGGCTGTAAGAGCACTGTGCAGAGCGAGTTGTTTCTTCGCTTCCCAAAGAGCTGGAAGCAAGATGCTCTGAGGCCCAACTCGCCCTTTGGAAAGAAGCCTGCACGTTGTGCCTTTCAGCTCTAGGGCAAAGTAGCACACCCAGAGCAGAAGTTCTACTTCAGCCAGATCAGGGCTGGGAAGAAACTGCGTTTCACATTCCGTTTTAAGACATGTTCCCGGTAGGCTGTAAGAGCCCTATGCAGAGCGAGTTGTTTCTTAGCTGCTGAAAGAGCTGGAATCTGGACCTGAGGGACTTGTCTACCCTTGTGGAAACAAGGCAAGACTTTGTGCCTTGCAGCTCTAGCGCCATGTAGGACTCGGCAGAGCAGAAGTTCTACTTCAGCCAGATCAGGGCTGGGAAGAAACTGCGTTTCACAGGCCTTTGGAAGAGATGTTCCCGGTAGGCTGTAAGAGCACTGTGCAGAGCGAGTTTTTTTTCGCTTCCCAAAGAGCTGGAAGCAAGATGCTCTGAGGCCCAACTCGCCCTTGGGAAAGAAGCCTGCACGTTGTGCCTTTCAGCTCTAGGGCCATGTGGCACACCCAGAGCAGAAGTCCTACTTCAGCCAGATCAGGCCTGCAAAGAAACTGCGTTTCACAGGCCTTTGGAAGAGATGTTCCTGGGTGGCCGTAAGAGCACTCTGCAGAGCGAGTGGTTTCGTAGCTTCCCAAAGAGCTGGAAGCAAGATGCTGTGGGGCCCAACTCGCCCTTTGGAAAGAAGCCTGCACGTTGTGCCTTTCAGCTCTAGGGCCATGTGGCACACCCAGAGCAGAAGTCCTACTTCAGCCAGATCAGGCCTGCAAAGAAACTGCGTTTCACAGGCCTTTGGAAGAGATGTTCCCGGGTGGCCGTAAGAGCACTCTGCAGAGCGAGTGGTTTCGTAGCTTCCCAAAGAGCTGGAAGCAAGATGCTGTGGGGCCCAACTCGCCCTTTGGAAAGAAGCCTCCACGTTGTGCCTTTCAGCTCTAGGGCAAAGTAGCACACCCAGACCAGAAGACTTACTTCTGCCAGATCAGGCCTGCAAAGAAACTGCGTTTCACATTCCTTTGGAAGAGATGTTCTCACTTGGTTGGAAGAGCACTGTGCAGAGCGAGTTGTTTCTTAGGTTCCCAAAGAGCTGGAAGCAAGATGCTGTGGGGCCCAACTCGCCCTTTGGAAAGAAGCCTGCACGTTGTGCCTTTCAGCTCTAGGGCGATGTGGCACACCCAGAGCAGAAGTTCCACTTCAGCCAGATCAGGCCTGCAAAGAAAATGCGTTTCACAGGACTTTGTAAGAGATGTTCCGGGTAGGCTGTAAGAGCACTGTGCAGAGCGAGTTGTTTCTTAGCTTCCCAAAGAGCTGGAAGCAAGATGCTGTGGGGCCCAACTCGCCCTTTGGAAAGAAGCTTGCACCTTGTGCCTTTCAGCTCTAGGGCAATACGGCACACCCAGAGCAGAAGTTCTACTTCAGCCAGATCAGGCCTGCAAAGAAACTGCATTTCACAGGCCTTTGTAAGAGATGTTCCCGGTAGGCTGTAAGAGCACTATGCAGAGCGAGTTGTTTCTTTGCTTCCCAAAGAGCTGGAAGCAAGATTCTTTGGGGCCCAACTCGCTTTTTGGCAAGGAGACAGCACGTTGTCCCTTTCAGCTCTAGGACAATGTAGCACACCGAGAGCAGAAGTTCTACTTCAGGCAAATCAAGCCTGCAAAGAAACTGCGTTTCACAGGCCTTTGTAAGAGTTGTTCCCAGTAGGCTGTAAGAGCACTATGCAGAGCGAATTGTTTCTTAGCTTCCCAAAGAGCTGGAAGCAAGATGCTTTGGGGCCAAACTCGCCCTTTGGAAACAAGCCTGCACGTTGTACATTTCAGCTCTAGGGCCATGTGGCACACCCAAAGCAGAAGTTCTTCTTCAGCCAGATCAGGGCTGGGAAGAAACTGCGTTTCACAGTCCGTTTTAAGACATGTTCCCGGTAGGCTGTAAGAGCCCTATGCAGAGCGAGTTGTTTCTTAGCTGCCGAAAGAGCTGGATGCTGGACTTGAGGGACTTGTCTACCCTTGTGGAATCAAGGCAGGACTTTGTGCCTTGCAGCTCTAGCGCCATGTAGGACCCGGCAGAGCAGAATTTCTACTTCAGCCAGATCAGGGCTGGGAAGAAACGGCATTTCACAGGCCTTTGTAAGACTCGTTCCCTGTAGGCTGTAAAACACCAGTGCAGAGCAAGTTGTTTCTTAGCTGCCCAAAGAGGTGGAAGCCCCACGCTGTGGGGCCTGTCTGCCCTTGAGGAGTCAAGGCAGGACTTTGAGCCTTGCAACTCTAGGCCGATGTAGGACACGGCATAGCAGCAGTTCTACCTCAGCGAGATAAGGCCTGCAAGGAAACTGTATTTCTCAGGCCTTTGCAAGAGATGTTCCCGGTTGGCTTTAAGAGAGGTCTGCAGAGCGAGTTGTTTGTTAGCTTCCCAAAGAGCTGGAAGCAAGATGCTTTGGGGCCCAACTCGCCCTTTGGAAAGAACACTGAGGGTTGTGCCTTTCAGCTCCACGGCAATGTGGCACACCCAGAGCAGAAGTTCTACTTCAGCCAGATCAGGCCTGCAAAGAAACCGCCTTTCACAGGCCTTTGTAAGAG
Organism: Equus caballus; assembly: GCF_041296265.1. Classification (NCBI taxonomy): domain Eukaryota; kingdom Metazoa; phylum Chordata; class Mammalia; order Perissodactyla; family Equidae; genus Equus; species Equus caballus. The sequence continues at coordinate 103,424 of NC_091700.1, read as the reverse complement.
ATGTTCCCGGTAGGCTGTAAGAGCACTGTGCAGAGCGAGTTGTTTCTTCGCTTCCCAAAGAGCTGGAAGCAAGATGCTCTGAGGCCCAACTCGCCCTTTGGAAAGAAGCCTGCACGTTGTGCCTTTCAGCTCTAGTGTCATGTGGCACACCCAGAGCAGAAGTTCTACTTCAGCCAGATCAGGGCTGGGAAGAAACTGCGTTTCACAGTCCGTTTTAAGACGTGTTCCCGGTAGGCTGTAAGAGCCCTATGCAGAGCGAGTTGTTTCTTAGCTGCTGAAAGAGCTGGAATCTGGACCTGAGGGACTTGTCTACCCTTGTGGAAACAAGGCAGGACTTTGTGCCTTGCAGCTCTAGCGCCATGTAGGACTCGGCAGAGCAGAAGTTCTACTTCAGCCAGATCAGGGCTGGGAAGAAACTGCGTTTCACAGGCCTTTGGAAGAGATGTTCCCGGTAGGCTGTAAGAGCACTGTGCAGAGCGAGTTTTTTTTCGCTTCCCAAAGAGCTGGAAGCAAGATGCTCTGAGGCCCAACTCGCCCTTGGGAAAGAAGCCTGCACGTTGTGCCTTTCAGCTCTAGGGCAATGTGGCACACCCAGAGCAGAAGTTCTACTTCAGCCAGATCAGGCCTGCAAAGAAACTGCGTTTCACAGGCCTTTGTAAGTCATGTTCCCGGTAGGCTGTAAGAGCACTGTGCAGAGCGAGTTGTCTCTCAGCTTCCAAAGAGCTGGAAGCAAGATGCTTTGGGGACCAACTCGCCCTTTGGATAGGGGACTGCACGTTGTGTCTTTCAGCTCTTGGGCTATGTAGCACACCCGGAGCAGAATTCTACTTCAGATACATCAGGACTGCAAAGAAACTGCGTTTCACAGGCCTTCGTAAGAGATGTTCCCGGTAGGCTGTAAGAGCACTGTGCAGAGCGAGTTGTTTCTTAGCTTCCCAAAGAGCTGGAAGCAAGATGCTCTGGGTCCCACCTCGCCCTTTTTTAAGAAGCCTGCACGTTGTGCCTTTGAGCTCTAGGTCAATGTGGCACATCCAGAGCAGAAGTTCCACTTCAGCCAGATCAGGCCTGCAAAGAAACTGTGTTTCACAGGCCTTTGGAAGAGATGTTCCCGGTAGGCTGTAAGAGCACTGTGCAGAGCGAGTTGTTTCTTAGCTTCCCAAAGAGCTGGAAGCAAGATGCTGTGGGGCCCAACTCGCCCTTTGGAAAGAAGCCTGCACGTTGTGCCTTTCAGCTCTAGGGCCATGTGGCACACCCAGAGCAGAAGTTCCACTTCAGCCAGATCAGGCCTGCAAAGAAAATGCGTTTCTCTGGCCTTTGTAAGAGATGTTCCCGGTAGGCTGTAAGAGCACTGTGCAGAGCGAGTTGTTTCTTAGCTTCCCAAAGAGCTGGAAGCAAGATGCTGTGGGGCCCAACTCGCCCTTTGGAAAGAAGCCTGCACGTTGTGCCTTTCAGCTCTAGGGCCATGTGGCACACCCAGAGCAGAAGTCCTACTTCAGCCAGATCAGGCCTGCAAAGAAACTGCGTTTCACAGGCCTTTGGAAGAGATGTTCCCGGGTGGCCGTAAGAGCACTCTGCAGAGCGAGTGGTTTCGTAGCTTCCCAAAGAGCTGGAAGCAAGATGCTGTGGGGCCCAACTCGCCCTTTGGAAAGAAGCCTGCACGTTGTGCCTTTCAGCTCTAGGGCAACGTAGCACACCCAGACAAGAAGTCCTACATCAGCCAGATCAGGCCTTCAAAGAAACTGCGTTTCATGGGCCTTTGGAAGAGATGTTCCCACTAGGCTGTAAGAGCACTGTGCAGAGCGAGTTGTTTCTTAGGTTCCCAAAGAGCTGGAAGCAAGATGCTGTGGGGCCCAACTCGCCCTTTGGAAAGAAGCCTGCACGTTGTGCCTTTCAGCTCTAGGGCCATGTGGCACACCCAGAGCAGAAGTTCCACTTCAGCCAGATCAGGCCTGCAAAGAAAATGCGTTTCACAGGACTTTGTAAGAGATGTTCCGGGTAGGCTGTAAGAGCACTGTGCAGAGCGAGTTGTTTCTTAGCTTCCCAAAGAGCTGGAAGCAAGATGCTTTGGGGCCCAACTCGCCCTTTGGAAAGAACACTGAGGGTTGTGCCTTTCAGCTCTAGGGCAATGTGGCACACCCAGAGCAGAAGTTCTACTTCAGCCAGATCAGGCCTGCAAAGAAACTGCCTTTCAAGGCCTTTGTAAGAGATGTTCCCGGTAGGCTGTAAGAGCACTGTGCAGAGCGAGTTGTTTCTTCGCTTCCCAAAGAGCTGGAAGCAAGATGCTCTGAGGCCCAACTCGCCCTTTGGAAAGAAGCCTGCACGTTGTGCCTTTCAGCTCTAGGGCAAAGTAGCACACCCAGAGCAGAAGTTCTACTTCAGCCAGATCAGGGCTGGGAAGAAACTGCGTTTCACATTCCGTTTTAAGACATGTTCCCGGTAGGCTGTAAGAGCCCTATGCAGAGCGAGTTGTTTCTTAGCTGCTGAAAGAGCTGGAATCTGGACCTGAGGGACTTGTCTACCCTTGTGGAAACAAGGCAAGACTTTGTGCCTTGCAGCTCTAGCGCCATGTAGGACTCGGCAGAGCAGAAGTTCTACTTCAGCCAGATCAGGGCTGGGAAGAAACTGCGTTTCACAGGCCTTTGGAAGAGATGTTCCCGGTAGGCTGTAAGAGCACTGTGCAGAGCGAGTTTTTTTTCGCTTCCCAAAGAGCTGGAAGCAAGATGCTCTGAGGCCCAACTCGCCCTTGGGAAAGAAGCCTGCACGTTGTGCCTTTCAGCTCTAGGGCCATGTGGCACACCCAGAGCAGAAGTCCTACTTCAGCCAGATCAGGCCTGCAAAGAAACTGCGTTTCACAGGCCTTTGGAAGAGATGTTCCTGGGTGGCCGTAAGAGCACTCTGCAGAGCGAGTGGTTTCGTAGCTTCCCAAAGAGCTGGAAGCAAGATGCTGTGGGGCCCAACTCGCCCTTTGGAAAGAAGCCTGCACGTTGTGCCTTTCAGCTCTAGGGCCATGTGGCACACCCAGAGCAGAAGTCCTACTTCAGCCAGATCAGGCCTGCAAAGAAACTGCGTTTCACAGGCCTTTGGAAGAGATGTTCCCGGGTGGCCGTAAGAGCACTCTGCAGAGCGAGTGGTTTCGTAGCTTCCCAAAGAGCTGGAAGCAAGATGCTGTGGGGCCCAACTCGCCCTTTGGAAAGAAGCCTCCACGTTGTGCCTTTCAGCTCTAGGGCAAAGTAGCACACCCAGACCAGAAGACTTACTTCTGCCAGATCAGGCCTGCAAAGAAACTGCGTTTCACATTCCTTTGGAAGAGATGTTCTCACTTGGTTGGAAGAGCACTGTGCAGAGCGAGTTGTTTCTTAGGTTCCCAAAGAGCTGGAAGCAAGATGCTGTGGGGCCCAACTCGCCCTTTGGAAAGAAGCCTGCACGTTGTGCCTTTCAGCTCTAGGGCGATGTGGCACACCCAGAGCAGAAGTTCCACTTCAGCCAGATCAGGCCTGCAAAGAAAATGCGTTTCACAGGACTTTGTAAGAGATGTTCCGGGTAGGCTGTAAGAGCACTGTGCAGAGCGAGTTGTTTCTTAGCTTCCCAAAGAGCTGGAAGCAAGATGCTGTGGGGCCCAACTCGCCCTTTGGAAAGAAGCTTGCACCTTGTGCCTTTCAGCTCTAGGGCAATACGGCACACCCAGAGCAGAAGTTCTACTTCAGCCAGATCAGGCCTGCAAAGAAACTGCATTTCACAGGCCTTTGTAAGAGATGTTCCCGGTAGGCTGTAAGAGCACTATGCAGAGCGAGTTGTTTCTTTGCTTCCCAAAGAGCTGGAAGCAAGATTCTTTGGGGCCCAACTCGCTTTTTGGCAAGGAGACAGCACGTTGTCCCTTTCAGCTCTAGGACAATGTAGCACACCGAGAGCAGAAGTTCTACTTCAGGCAAATCAAGCCTGCAAAGAAACTGCGTTTCACAGGCCTTTGTAAGAGTTGTTCCCAGTAGGCTGTAAGAGCACTATGCAGAGCGAATTGTTTCTTAGCTTCCCAAAGAGCTGGAAGCAAGATGCTTTGGGGCCAAACTCGCCCTTTGGAAACAAGCCTGCACGTTGTACATTTCAGCTCTAGGGCCATGTGGCACACCCAAAGCAGAAGTTCTTCTTCAGCCAGATCAGGGCTGGGAAGAAACTGCGTTTCACAGTCCGTTTTAAGACATGTTCCCGGTAGGCTGTAAGAGCCCTATGCAGAGCGAGTTGTTTCTTAGCTGCCGAAAGAGCTGGATGCTGGACTTGAGGGACTTGTCTACCCTTGTGGAATCAAGGCAGGACTTTGTGCCTTGCAGCTCTAGCGCCATGTAGGACCCGGCAGAGCAGAATTTCTACTTCAGCCAGATCAGGGCTGGGAAGAAACGGCATTTCACAGGCCTTTGTAAGACTCGTTCCCTGTAGGCTGTAAAACACCAGTGCAGAGCAAGTTGTTTCTTAGCTGCCCAAAGAGGTGGAAGCCCCACGCTGTGGGGCCTGTCTGCCCTTGAGGAGTCAAGGCAGGACTTTGAGCCTTGCAACTCTAGGCCGATGTAGGACACGGCATAGCAGCAGTTCTACCTCAGCGAGATAAGGCCTGCAAGGAAACTGTATTTCTCAGGCCTTTGCAAGAGATGTTCCCGGTTGGCTTTAAGAGAGGTCTGCAGAGCGAGTTGTTTGTTAGCTTCCCAAAGAGCTGGAAGCAAGATGCTTTGGGGCCCAACTCGCCCTTTGGAAAGAACACTGAGGGTTGTGCCTTTCAGCTCCACGGCAATGTGGCACACCCAGAGCAGAAGTTCTACTTCAGCCAGATCAGGCCTGCAAAGAAACCGCCTTTCACAGGCCTTTGTAAGAGATGTTCCCGGTAGGCTGTAAGAGCACTGTGCAGAGCGAGTTGTTTCTTCGCTTCCCAAAGAGCTGGAAGCAAGATGCTCTGAGGCCCAACTCGCCCTTTGGAAAGAAGCCTGCACGTTGTGCCTTTCAGCTCTAGTGTCATGTGGCACACCCAGAGCAGAAGTTCTACTTCAGCCAGATCAGGGCTGGGAAGAAACTGCGTTTCACAGTCCGTTTTAAGACGTGTTCCCGGTAGGCTGTAAGAGCCCTATGCAGAGCGAGTTGTTTCTTAGCTGCTGAAAGAGCTGGAATCTGGACCTGAGGGACTTGTCTACCCTTGTGGAAACAAGGCAGGACTTTGTGCCTTGCAGCTCTAGCGCCATGTAGGACTCGGCAGAGCAGAAGTTCTACTTCAGCCAGATCAGGGCTGGGAAGAAACTGCGTTTCACAGGCCTTTGGAAGAGATGTTCCCGGTAGGCTGTAAGAGCACTGTGCAGAGCGAGTTTTTTTTCGCTTCCCAAAGAGCTGGAAGCAAGATGCTCTGAGGCCCAACTCGCCCTTGGGAAAGAAGCCTGCACGTTGTGCCTTTCAGCTCTAGGGCAATGTGGCACACCCAGAGCAGAAGTTCTACTTCAGCCAGATCAGGCCTGCAAAGAAACTGCGTTTCACAGGCCTTTGTAAGTCATGTTCCCGGTAGGCTGTAAGAGCACTGTGCAGAGCGAGTTGTCTCTCAGCTTCCAAAGAGCTGGAAGCAAGATGCTTTGGGGACCAACTCGCCCTTTGGATAGGGGACTGCACGTTGTGTCTTTCAGCTCTTGGGCTATGTAGCACACCCGGAGCAGAATTCTACTTCAGATACATCAGGACTGCAAAGAAACTGCGTTTCACAGGCCTTCGTAAGAGATGTTCCCGGTAGGCTGTAAGAGCACTGTGCAGAGCGAGTTGTTTCTTAGCTTCCCAAAGAGCTGGAAGCAAGATGCTCTGGGTCCCACCTCGCCCTTTTTTAAGAAGCCTGCACGTTGTGCCTTTGAGCTCTAGGTCAATGTGGCACATCCAGAGCAGAAGTTCCACTTCAGCCAGATCAGGCCTGCAAAGAAACTGTGTTTCACAGGCCTTTGGAAGAGATGTTCCCGGTAGGCTGTAAGAGCACTGTGCAGAGCGAGTTGTTTCTTAGCTTCCCAAAGAGCTGGAAGCAAGATGCTGTGGGGCCCAACTCGCCCTTTGGAAAGAAGCCTGCACGTTGTGCCTTTCAGCTCTAGGGCCATGTGGCACACCCAGAGCAGAAGTTCCACTTCAGCCAGATCAGGCCTGCAAAGAAAATGCGTTTCTCTGGCCTTTGTAAGAGATGTTCCCGGTAGGCTGTAAGAGCACTGTGCAGAGCGAGTTGTTTCTTAGCTTCCCAAAGAGCTGGAAGCAAGATGCTGTGGGGCCCAACTCGCCCTTTGGAAAGAAGCCTGCACGTTGTGCCTTTCAGCTCTAGGGCCATGTGGCACACCCAGAGCAGAAGTCCTACTTCAGCCAGATCAGGCCTGCAAAGAAACTGCGTTTCACAGGCCTTTGGAAGAGATGTTCCCGGGTGGCCGTAAGAGCACTCTGCAGAGCGAGTGGTTTCGTAGCTTCCCAAAGAGCTGGAAGCAAGATGCTGTGGGGCCCAACTCGCCCTTTGGAAAGAAGCCTGCACGTTGTGCCTTTCAGCTCTAGGGCAACGTAGCACACCCAGACAAGAAGTCCTACATCAGCCAGATCAGGCCTTCAAAGAAACTGCGTTTCATGGGCCTTTGGAAGAGATGTTCCCACTAGGCTGTAAGAGCACTGTGCAGAGCGAGTTGTTTCTTAGGTTCCCAAAGAGCTGGAAGCAAGATGCTGTGGGGCCCAACTCGCCCTTTGGAAAGAAGCCTGCACATTGTGCCTTTCAGCTCTAGGGCCATGTGGCACACCCAGAGCAGAAGTTCCACTTCAGCCAGATCAGGCCTGCAAAGAAAATGCGTTTCACAGGACTTTGTAAGAGATGTTCCGGGTAGGCTGTAAGAGCACTGTGCAGAGCGAGTTGTTTCTTAGCTTCCCAAAGAGCTGGAAGCAAGATGCTTTGGGGCCCAACTCGCCCTTTGGAAAGAACACTGAGGGTTGTGCCTTTCAGCTCTAGGGCAATGTGGCACACCCAGAGCAGAAGTTCTACTTCAGCCAGATCAGGCCTGCAAAGAAACTGCCTTTCAAGGCCTTTGTAAGAGATGTTCCCGGTAGGCTGTAAGAGCACTGTGCAGAGCGAGTTGTTTCTTCGCTTCCCAAAGAGCTGGAAGCAAGATGCTCTGAGGCCCAACTCGCCCTTTGGAAAGAAGCCTGCACGTTGTGCCTTTCAGCTCTAGGGCAAAGTAGCACACCCAGAGCAGAAGTTCTACTTCAGCCAGATCAGGGCTGGGAAGAAACTGCGTTTCACAGTCCGTTTTAAGACATGTTCCCGGTAGGCTGTAAGAGCCCTATGCAGAGCGAGTTGTTTCTTAGCTGCTGAAAGAGCTGGAATCTGGACCTGAGGGACTTGTCTACCCTTGTGGAAACAAGGCAAGACTTTGTGCCTTGCAGCTCTAGCGCCATGTAGGACTCGGCAGAGCAGAAGTTCTACTTCAGCCAGATCAGGGCTGGGAAGAAACTGCGTTTCACAGGCCTTTGGAAGAGATGTTCCCGGTAGGCTGTAAGAGCACTGTGCAGAGCGAGTTTTTTTTCGCTTCCCAAAGAGCTGGAAGCAAGATGCTCTGAGGCCCAACTCGCCCTTGGGAAAGAAGCCTGCACGTTGTGCCTTTCAGCTCTAGGGCCATGTGGCACACCCAGAGCAGAAGTCCTACTTCAGCCAGATCAGGCCTGCAAAGAAACTGCGTTTCACAGGCCTTTGGAAGAGATGTTCCTGGGTGGCCGTAAGAGCACTCTGCAGAGCGAGTGGTTTCGTAGCTTCCCAAAGAGCTGGAAGCAAGATGCTGTGGGGCCCAACTCGCCCTTTGGAAAGAAGCCTGCACGTTGTGCCTTTCAGCTCTAGGGCCATGTGGCACACCCAGAGCAGAAGTCCTACTTCAGCCAGATCAGGCCTGCAAAGAAACTGCGTTTCACAGGCCTTTGGAAGAGATGTTCCCGGGTGGCCGTAAGAGCACTCTGCAGAGCGAGTGGTTTCGTAGCTTCCCAAAGAGCTGGAAGCAAGATGCTGTGGGGCCCAACTCGCCCTTTGGAAAGAAGCCTCCACGTTGTGCCTTTCAGCTCTAGGGCAAAGTAGCACACCCAGACCAGAAGACTTACTTCTGCCAGATCAGGCCTGCAAAGAAACTGCGTTTCACATTCCTTTGGAAGAGATGTTCTCACTTGGTTGGAAGAGCACTGTGCAGAGCGAGTTGTTTCTTAGGTTCCCAAAGAGCTGGAAGCAAGATGCTGTGGGGCCCAACTCGCCCTTTGGAAAGAAGCCTGCACGTTGTGCCTTTCAGCTCTAGGGCGATGTGGCACACCCAGAGCAGAAGTTCCACTTCAGCCAGATCAGGCCTGCAAAGAAAATGCGTTTCACAGGACTTTGTAAGAGATGTTCCGGGTAGGCTGTAAGAGCACTGTGCAGAGCGAGTTGTTTCTTAGCTTCCCAAAGAGCTGGAAGCAAGATGCTGTGGGGCCCAACTCGCCCTTTGGAAAGAAGCTTGCACCTTGTGCCTTTCAGCTCTAGGGCAATACGGCACACCCAGAGCAGAAGTTCTACTTCAGCCAGATCAGGCCTGCAAAGAAACTGCATTTCACAGGCCTTTGTAAGAGATGTTCCCGGTAGGCTGTAAGAGCACTATGCAGAGCGAGTTGTTTCTTTGCTTCCCAAAGAGCTGGAAGCAAGATTCTTTGGGGCCCAACTCGCTTTTTGGCAAGGAGACAGCACGTTGTCCCTTTCAGCTCTAGGACAATGTAGCACACCGAGAGCAGAAGTTCTACTTCAGGCAAATCAAGCCTGCAAAGAAACTGCGTTTCACAGGCCTTTGTAAGAGTTGTTCCCAGTAGGCTGTAAGAGCACTATGCAGAGCGAATTGTTTCTTAGCTTCCCAAAGAGCTGGAAGCAAGATGCTTTGGGGCCAAACTCGCCCTTTGGAAACAAGCCTGCACGTTGTACATTTCAGCTCTAGGGCCATGTGGCACACCCAAAGCAGAAGTTCTTCTTCAGCCAGATCAGGGCTGGGAAGAAACTGCGTTTCACAGTCCGTTTTAAGACATGTTCCCGGTAGGCTGTAAGAGCCCTATGCAGAGCGAGTTGTTTCTTAGCTGCCGAAAGAGCTGGATGCTGGACTTGAGGGACTTGTCTACCCTTGTGGAATCAAGGCAGGACTTTGTGCCTTGCAGCTCTAGCGCCATGTAGGACCCGGCAGAGCAGAATTTCTACTTCAGCCAGATCAGGGCTGGGAAGAAACGGCATTTCACAGGCCTTTGTAAGACTCGTTCCCTGTAGGCTGTAAAACACCAGTGCAGAGCAAGTTGTTTCTTAGCTGCCCAAAGAGGTGGAAGCCCCACGCTGTGGGGCCTGTCTGCCCTTGAGGAGTCAAGGCAGGACTTTGAGCCTTGCAACTCTAGGCCGATGTAGGACACGGCATAGCAGCAGTTCTACCTCAGCGAGATAAGGCCTGCAAGGAAACTGTATTTCTCAGGCCTTTGCAAGAGATGTTCCCGGTTGGCTTTAAGAGAGGTCTGCAGAGCGAGTTGTTTCTTAGCTTCCCAAAGAGCTGGAAGCAAGATGCTTTGGGGCCCAACTCGCCCTTTGGAAAGAACACTGAGGGTTGTGCCTTTCAGCTCCACGGCAATGTGGCACACCCAGAGCAGAAGTTCTACTTCAGCCAGATCAGGCCTGCAAAGAAACTGCCTTTCACAGGCCTTTGTAAGAGATGTTCCCGGTAGGCTGTAAGAGCACTGTGCAGAGCGAGTTGTTTCTTCGCTTCCCAAAGAGCTGGAAGCAAGATGCTCTGAGGCCCAACTCGCCCTTTGGAAAGAAGCCTGCACGTTGTGCCTTTCAGCTCTAGTGTCATGTGGCACACCCAGAGCAGAAGTTCTACTTCAGCCAGATCAGGGCTGGGAAGAAACTGCGTTTCACAGTCCGTTTTAAGACGTGTTCCCGGTAGGCTGTAAGAGCCCTATGCAGAGCGAGTTGTTTCTTAGCTGCTGAAAGAGCTGGAATCTGGACCTGAGGGACTTGTCTACCCTTGTGGAAACAAGGCAGGACTTTGTGCCTTGCAGCTCTAGCGCCATGTAGGACTCGGCAGAGCACAAGTTCTACTTCAGCCAGATCAGGGCTGGGAAGAAACTGCGTTTCACAGGCCTTTGGAAGAGATGTTCCCGGTAGGCTGTAAGAGCACTGTGCAGAGCGAGTTTTTTTTCGCTTCCCAAAGAGCTGGAAGCAAGATGCTCTGAGGCCCAACTCGCCCTTGGGAAAGAAGCCTGCACGTTGTGCCTTTCAGCTCTAGGGCAATGTGGCACACCCAGAGCAGAAGTTCTACTTCAGCCAGATCAGGCCTGCAAAGAAACTGCGTTTCACAGGCCTTTGTAAGTCATGTTCCCGGTAGGCTGTAAGAGCACTGTGCAGAGCGAGTTGTCTCTCAGCTTCCAAAGAGCTGGAAGCAAGATGCTTTGGGGACCAACTCGCCCTTTGGATAGGGGACTGCACGTTGTGTCTTTCAGCTCTTGGGCTATGTAGCACACCCGGAGCAGAATTCTACTTCAGATACATCAGGACTGCAAAGAAACTGCGTTTCACAGGCCTTCGTAAGAGATGTTCCCGGTAGGCTGTAAGAGCACTGTGCAGAGCGAGTTGTTTCTTAGCTTCCCAAAGAGCTGGAAGCAAGATGCTCTGGGTCCCACCTCGCCCTTTTTTAAGAAGCCTGCACGTTGTGCCTTTGAGCTCTAGGTCAATGTGGCACATCCAGAGCAGAAGTTCCACTTCAGCCAGATCAGGCCTGCAAAGAAACTGTGTTTCACAGGCCTTTGGAAGAGATGTTCCCGGTAGGCTGTAAGAGCACTGTGCAGAGCGAGTTGTTTCTTAGCTTCCCAAAGAGCTGGAAGCAAGATGCTGTGGGGCCCAACTCGCCCTTTGGAAAGAAGCCTGCACGTTGTGCCTTTCAGCTCTAGGGCCATGTGGCACACCCAGAGCAGAAGTTCCACTTCAGCCAGATCAGGCCTGCAAAGAAAATGCGTTTCTCTGGCCTTTGTAAGAGATGTTCCCGGTAGGCTGTAAGAGCACTGTGCAGAGCGAGTTGTTTCTTAGCTTCCCAAAGAGCTGGAAGCAAGATGCTGTGGGGCCCAACTCGCCCTTTGGAAAGAAGCCTGCACGTTGTGCCTTTCAGCTCTAGGGCCATGTGGCACACCCAGAGCAGAAGTCCTACTTCAGCCAGATCAGGCCTGCAAAGAAACTGCGTTTCACAGGCCTTTGGAAGAGATGTTCCCGGGTGGCCGTAAGAGCACTGTGCAGAGCGAGTGGTTTCGTAGCTTCCCAAAGAGCTGGAAGCAAGATGCTGTGGGGCCCAACTCGCCCTTTGGAAAGAAGCCTGCACGTTGTGCCTTTCAGCTCTAGGGCAACGTAGCACACCCAGACAAGAAGTCCTACATCAGCCAGATCAGGCCTTCAAAGAAACTGCGTTTCATGGGCCTTTGGAAGAGATGTTCCCACTAGGCTGTAAGAGCACTGTGCAGAGCGAGTTGTTTCTTAGGTTCCCAAAGAGCTGGAAGCAAGATGCTGTGGGGCCCAACTCGCCCTTTGGAAAGAAGCCTGCACGTTGTGCCTTTCAGCTCTAGGGCCATGTGGCACACCCAGAGCAGAAGTTCCACTTCAGCCAGATCAGGCCTGCAAAGAAAATGCGTTTCACAGGACTTTGTAAGAGATGTTCCGGGTAGGCTGTAAGAGCACTGTGCAGAGCGAGTTGTTTCTTAGCTTCCCAAAGAGCTGGAAGCAAGATGCTTTGGGGCCCAACTCGCCCTTTGGAAAGAACACTGAGGGTTGTGCCTTTCAGCTCTAGGGCAATGTGGCACACCCAGAGCAGAAGTTCTACTTCAGCCAGATCAGGCCTGCAAAGAAACTGCCTTTCAAGGCCTTTGTAAGAGATGTTCCCGGTAGGCTGTAAGAGCACTGTGCAGAGCGAGTTGTTTCTTCGCTTCCCAAAGAGCTGGAAGCAAGATGCTCTGAGGCCCAACTCGCCCTTTGGAAAGAAGCCTGCACGTTGTGCCTTTCAGCTCTAGGGCCATGTGGCACACCCAGAGCAGAAGTTCTACTTCAGCCAGATCAGGGCTGGGAAGAAACTGCGTTTCACATTCCGTTTTAAGACATGTTCCCGGTAGGCTGTAAGAGCCCTATGCAGAGCGAGTTGTTTCTTAGCTGCTGAAAGAGCTGGAATCTGGACCTGAGGGACTTGTCTACCCTTGTGGAAACAAGGCAAGACTTTGTGCCTTGCAGCTCTAGCGCCATGTAGGACTCGGCAGAGCAGAAGTTCTACTTCAGCCAGATCAGGGCTGGGAAGAAACTGCGTTTCACAGGCCTTTGGAAGAGATGTTCCCGGTAGGCTGTAAGAGCACTGTGCAGAGCGAGTTTTTTTTCGCTTCCCAAAGAGCTGGAAGCAAGATGCTCTGAGGCCCAACTCGCCCTTGGGAAAGAAGCCTGCACGTTGTGCCTTTCAGCTCTAGGGCCATGTGGCACACCCAGAGCAGAAGTCCTACTTCAGCCAGATCAGGCCTGCAAAGAAACTGCGTTTCACAGGCCTTTGGAAGAGATGTTCCTGGGTGGCCGTAAGAGCACTCTGCAGAGCGAGTGGTTTCGTAGCTTCCCAAAGAGCTGGAAGCAAGATGCTGTGGGGCCCAACTCGCCCTTTGGAAAGAAGCCTGCACGTTGTGCCTTTCAGCTCTAGGGCCATGTGGCACACCCAGAGCAGAAGTCCTACTTCAGCCAGATCAGGCCTGCAAAGAAACTGCGTTTCACAGGCCTTTGGAAGAGATGTTCCCGGGTGGCCGTAAGAGCACTCTGCAGAGCGAGTGGTTTCGTAGCTTCCCAAAGAGCTGGAAGCAAGATGCTGTGGGGCCCAACTCGCCCTTTGGAAAGAAGCCTCCACGTTGTGCCTTTCAGCTCTAGGGCAAAGTAGCACACCCAGACCAGAAGACTTACTTCTGCCAGATCAGGCCTGCAAAGAAACTGCGTTTCACATTCCTTTGGAAGAGATGTTCTCACTTGGTTGGAAGAGCACTGTGCAGAGCGAGTTGTTTCTTAGGTTCCCAAAGAGCTGGAAGCAAGATGCTGTGGGGCCCAACTCGCCCTTTGGAAAGAAGCCTGCACGTTGTGCCTTTCAGCTCTAGGGCGATGTGGCACACCCAGAGCAGAAGTTCCACTTCAGCCAGATCAGGCCTGCAAAGAAAATGCGTTTCACAGGACTTTGTAAGAGATGTTCCGGGTAGGCTGTAAGAGCACTGTGCAGAGCGAGTTGTTTCTTAGCTTCCCAAAGAGCTGGAAGCAAGATGCTGTGGGGCCCAACTCGCCCTTTGGAAAGAAGCTTGCACCTTGTGCCTTTCAGCTCTAGGGCAATACGGCACACCCAGAGCAGAAGTTCTACTTCAGCCAGATCAGGCCTGCAAAGAAACTGCATTTCACAGGCCTTTGTAAGAGATGTTCCCGGTAGGCTGTAAGAGCACTATGCAGAGCGAGTTGTTTCTTTGCTTCCCAAAGAGCTGGAAGCAAGATTCTTTGGGGCCCAACTCGCTTTTTGGCAAGGAGACAGCACGTTGTCCCTTTCAGCTCTAGGACAATGTAGCACACCGAGAGCAGAAGTTCTACTTCAGGCAAATCAAGCCTGCAAAGAAACTGCGTTTCACAGGCCTTTGTAAGAGTTGTTCCCAGTAGGCTGTAAGAGCACTATGCAGAGCGAATTGTTTCTTAGCTTCCCAAAGAGCTGGAAGCAAGATGCTTTGGGGCCAAACTCGCCCTTTGGAAACAAGCCTGCACGTTGTACATTTCAGCTCTAGGGCCATGTGGCACACCCAAAGCAGAAGTTCTTCTTCAGCCAGATCAGGGCTGGGAAGAAACTGCGTTTCACAGTCCGTTTTAAGACATGTTCCCGGTAGGCTGTAAGAGCCCTATGCAGAGCGAGTTGTTTCTTAGCTGCCGAAAGAGCTGGATGCTGGACTTGAGGGACTTGTCTACCCTTGTGGAATCAAGGCAGGACTTTGTGCCTTGCAGCTCTAGCGCCATGTAGGACCCGGCAGAGCAGAATTTCTACTTCAGCCAGATCAGGGCTGGGAAGAAACGGCATTTCACAGGCCTTTGTAAGACTCGTTCCCTGTAGGCTGTAAAACACCAGTGCAGAGCAAGTTGTTTCTTAGCTGCCCAAAGAGGTGGAAGCCCCACGCTGTGGGGCCTGTCTGCCCTTGAGGAGTCAAGGCAGGACTTTGAGCCTTGCAACTCTAGGCCGATGTAGGACACGGCATAGCAGCAGTTCTACCTCAGCGAGATAAGGCCTGCAAGGAAACTGTATTTCTCAGGCCTTTGCAAGAGATGTTCCCGGTTGGCTGTAAGAGAGGTCTGCAGAGCGAGTTGTTTCTTAGCTTCCCAAAGAGCTGGAAGCAAGATGCTTTGGGGCCCAACTCGCCCTTTGGAAAGAAGACTGAGGGTTGTGCCTTTCAGCTCCACGGCAATGTAGCACACCCAGAGCAGAAGTTCTACTTCAGCCAGATCAGGCCTGCAAAGAAACCGCCTTTCACAGGCCTTTGTAAGAGATGTTCCCGGTAGGCTGTAAGAGCACTGTGCAGAGCGAGTTGTTTCTTCGCTTCCCAAAGAGCTGGAAGCAAGATGCTCTGAGGCCCAACTCGCCCTTTGGAAAGAAGCCTGCACGTTGTGCCTTTCAGCTCTAGGGCCATGTGGCACACCCAGAGCAGAAGTTCTACTTCAGCCAGATCAGGGCTGGGAAGAAACTGCGTTTCACAGTCCGTTTTAAGACGTGTTCCCGGTAGGCTGTAAGAGCCCTATGCAGAGCGAGTTGTTTCTTAGCTGCTGAAAGAGCTGGAATCTGGACCTGAGGGACTTGTCTACCCTTGTGGAAACAAGGCAAGACTTTGTGCCTTGCAGCTCTAGCGCCATGTAGGACTCGGCAGAGCAGAAGTTCTACTTCAGCCAGATCAGGGCTGGGAAGAAACTGCGTTTCACAGGCCTTTGGAAGAGATGTTCCCGGTAGGCTGTAAGAGCACTGTGCAGAGCGAGTTTTTTTTCGCTTCCCAAAGAGCTGGAAGCAAGATGCTCTGAGGCCCAACTCGCCCTTGGGAAAGAAGCCTGCACGTTGTGCCTTTCAGCTCTAGGGCCATGTGGCACACCCAGAGCAGAAGTCCTACTTCAGCCAGATCAGGCCTGCAAAGAAACTGCGTTTCACAGGCCTTTGGAAGAGATGTTCCTGGGTGGCCGTAAGAGCACTCTGCAGAGCGAGTGGTTTCGTAGCTTCCCAAAGAGCTGGAAGCAAGATGCTGTGGGGCCCAACTCGCCCTTTGGAAAGAAGCCTGCACGTTGTGCCTTTCAGCTCTAGGGCCATGTGGCACACCCAGAGCAGAAGTCCTACTTCAGCCAGATCAGGCCTGCAAAGAAACTGCGTTTCACAGGCCTTTGGAAGAGATGTTCCCGGGTGGCCGTAAGAGCACTCTGCAGAGCGAGTGGTTTCGTAGCTTCCCAAAGAGCTGGAAGCAAGATGCTGTGGGGCCCAACTCGCCCTTTGGAAAGAAGCCTCCACGTTGTGCCTTTCAGCTCTAGGGCAAAGTAGCACACCCAGACCAGAAGACTTACTTCTGCCAGATCAGGCCTGCAAAGAAACTGCGTTTCACATTCCTTTGGAAGAGATGTTCTCACTTGGTTGGAAGAGCACTGTGCAGAGCGAGTTGTTTCTTAGGTTCCCAAAGAGCTGGAAGCAAGATGCTGTGGGGCCCAACTCGCCCTTTGGAAAGAAGCCTGCACGTTGTGCCTTTCAGCTCTAGGGCGATGTGGCACACCCAGAGCAGAAGTTCCACTTCAGCCAGATCAGGCCTGCAAAGAAAATGCGTTTCACAGGACTTTGTAAGAGATGTTCCGGGTAGGCTGTAAGAGCACTGTGCAGAGCGAGTTGTTTCTTAGCTTCCCAAAGAGCTGGAAGCAAGATGCTGTGGGGCCCAACTCGCCCTTTGGAAAGAAGCTTGCACCTTGTGCCTTTCAGCTCTAGGGCAATACGGCACACCCAGAGCAGAAGTTCTACTTCAGCCAGATCAGGCCTGCAAAGAAACTGCATTTCACAGGCCTTTGTAAGAGATGTTCCCGGTAGGCTGTAAGAGCACTGTGCAGAGCGAGTTTTTTTTCGCTTCCCAAAGAGCTGGAAGCAAGATGCTCTGAGGCCCAACTCGCCCTTGGGAAAGAAGCCTGCACGTTGTGCCTTTCAGCTCTAGGGCCATGTGGCACACCCAGAGCAGAAGTCCTACTTCAGCCAGATCAGGCCTGCAAAGAAACTGCGTTTCACAGGCCTTTGGAAGAGATGTTCCTGGGTGGCCGTAAGAGCACTCTGCAGAGCGAGTGGTTTCGTAGCTTCCCAAAGAGCTGGAAGCAAGATGCTGTGGGGCCCAACTCGCCCTTTGGAAAGAAGCCTGCACGTTGTGCCTTTCAGCTCTAGGGCCATGTGGCACACCCAGAGCAGAAGTCCTACTTCAGCCAGATCAGGCCTGCAAAGAAACTGCGTTTCACAGGCCTTTGGAAGAGATGTTCCCGGGTGGCCGTAAGAGCACTCTGCAGAGCGAGTGGTTTCGTAGCTTCCCAAAGAGCTGGAAGCAAGATGCTGTGGGGCCCAACTCGCCCTTTGGAAAGAAGCCTCCACGTTGTGCCTTTCAGCTCTAGGGCAAAGTAGCACACCCAGACCAGAAGACTTACTTCTGCCAGATCAGGCCTGCAAAGAAACTGCGTTTCACATTCCTTTGGAAGAGATGTTCTCACTTGGTTGGAAGAGCACTGTGCAGAGCGAGTT
The DNA here is from genome assembly GCF_041296265.1 of Equus caballus. Taxonomy (NCBI): domain Eukaryota; kingdom Metazoa; phylum Chordata; class Mammalia; order Perissodactyla; family Equidae; genus Equus; species Equus caballus. The sequence continues at coordinate 86,601 of NC_091700.1, read as the reverse complement.
GTTTCTTAGGTTCCCAAAGAGCTGGAAGCAAGATGCTGTGGGGCCCAACTCGCCCTTTGGAAAGAAGCCTGCACGTTGTGCCTTTCAGCTCTAGGGCGATGTGGCACACCCAGAGCAGAAGTTCCACTTCAGCCAGATCAGGCCTGCAAAGAAAATGCGTTTCACAGGACTTTGTAAGAGATGTTCCGGGTAGGCTGTAAGAGCACTGTGCAGAGCGAGTTGTTTCTTAGCTTCCCAAAGAGCTGGAAGCAAGATGCTGTGGGGCCCAACTCGCCCTTTGGAAAGAAGCTTGCACCTTGTGCCTTTCAGCTCTAGGGCAATACGGCACACCCAGAGCAGAAGTTCTACTTCAGCCAGATCAGGCCTGCAAAGAAACTGCATTTCACAGGCCTTTGTAAGAGATGTTCCCGGTAGGCTGTAAGAGCACTGTGCAGAGCGAGTTTTTTTTCGCTTCCCAAAGAGCTGGAAGCAAGATGCTCTGAGGCCCAACTCGCCCTTGGGAAAGAAGCCTGCACGTTGTGCCTTTCAGCTCTAGGGCCATGTGGCACACCCAGAGCAGAAGTCCTACTTCAGCCAGATCAGGCCTGCAAAGAAACTGCGTTTCACAGGCCTTTGGAAGAGATGTTCCTGGGTGGCCGTAAGAGCACTCTGCAGAGCGAGTGGTTTCGTAGCTTCCCAAAGAGCTGGAAGCAAGATGCTGTGGGGCCCAACTCGCCCTTTGGAAAGAAGCCTGCACGTTGTGCCTTTCAGCTCTAGGGCCATGTGGCACACCCAGAGCAGAAGTCCTACTTCAGCCAGATCAGGCCTGCAAAGAAACTGCGTTTCACAGGCCTTTGGAAGAGATGTTCCCGGGTGGCCGTAAGAGCACTCTGCAGAGCGAGTGGTTTCTTTGCTTCCCAAAGAGCTGGAAGCAAGATTCTTTGGGGCCCAACTCGCTTTTTGGCAAGGAGACAGCACGTTGTCCCTTTCAGCTCTAGGACAATGTAGCACACCGAGAGCAGAAGTTCTACTTCAGGCAAATCAAGCCTGCAAAGAAACTGCGTTTCACAGGCCTTTGTAAGAGTTGTTCCCAGTAGGCTGTAAGAGCACTATGCAGAGCGAATTGTTTCTTAGCTTCCCAAAGAGCTGGAAGCAAGATGCTTTGGGGCCAAACTCGCCCTTTGGAAACAAGCCTGCACGTTGTACATTTCAGCTCTAGGGCCATGTGGCACACCCAAAGCAGAAGTTCTTCTTCAGCCAGATCAGGGCTGGGAAGAAACTGCGTTTCACAGTCCGTTTTAAGACATGTTCCCGGTAGGCTGTAAGAGCCCTATGCAGAGCGAGTTGTTTCTTAGCTGCCGAAAGAGCTGGATGCTGGACTTGAGGGACTTGTCTACCCTTGTGGAATCAAGGCAGGACTTTGTGCCTTGCAGCTCTAGCGCCATGTAGGACCCGGCAGAGCAGAATTTCTACTTCAGCCAGATCAGGGCTGGGAAGAAACGGCATTTCACAGGCCTTTGTAAGACTCGTTCCCTGTAGGCTGTAAAACACCAGTGCAGAGCAAGTTGTTTCTTAGCTGCCCAAAGAGGTGGAAGCCCCACGCTGTGGGGCCTGTCTGCCCTTGAGGAGTCAAGGCAGGACTTTGAGCCTTGCAACTCTAGGCCGATGTAGGACACGGCATAGCAGCAGTTCTACCTCAGCGAGATAAGGCCTGCAAGGAAACTGTATTTCTCAGGCCTTTGCAAGAGATGTTCCCGGTTGGCTTTAAGAGAGGTCTGCAGAGCGAGTTGTTTCTTAGCTTCCCAAAGAGCTGGAAGCAAGATGCTTTGGGGCCCAACTCGCCCTTTGGAAAGAACACTGAGGGTTGTGCCTTTCAGCTCCACGGCAATGTGGCACACCCAGAGCAGAAGTTCTACTTCAGCCAGATCAGGCCTGCAAAGAAACTGCCTTTCACAGGCCTTTGTAAGAGATGTTCCCGGTAGGCTGTAAGAGCACTGTGCAGAGCGAGTTGTTTCTTCGCTTCCCAAAGAGCTGGAAGCAAGATGCTCTGAGGCCCAACTCGCCCTTTGGAAAGAAGCCTGCACGTTGTGCCTTTCAGCTCTAGTGTCATGTGGCACACCCAGAGCAGAAGTTCTACTTCAGCCAGATCAGGGCTGGGAAGAAACTGCGTTTCACAGTCCGTTTTAAGACGTGTTCCCGGTAGGCTGTAAGAGCCCTATGCAGAGCGAGTTGTTTCTTAGCTGCTGAAAGAGCTGGAATCTGGACCTGAGGGACTTGTCTACCCTTGTGGAAACAAGGCAGGACTTTGTGCCTTGCAGCTCTAGCGCCATGTAGGACTCGGCAGAGCACAAGTTCTACTTCAGCCAGATCAGGGCTGGGAAGAAACTGCGTTTCACAGGCCTTTGGAAGAGATGTTCCCGGTAGGCTGTAAGAGCACTGTGCAGAGCGAGTTTTTTTTCGCTTCCCAAAGAGCTGGAAGCAAGATGCTCTGAGGCCCAACTCGCCCTTGGGAAAGAAGCCTGCACGTTGTGCCTTTCAGCTCTAGGGCAATGTGGCACACCCAGAGCAGAAGTTCTACTTCAGCCAGATCAGGCCTGCAAAGAAACTGCGTTTCACAGGCCTTTGTAAGTCATGTTCCCGGTAGGCTGTAAGAGCACTGTGCAGAGCGAGTTGTCTCTCAGCTTCCAAAGAGCTGGAAGCAAGATGCTTTGGGGACCAACTCGCCCTTTGGATAGGGGACTGCACGTTGTGTCTTTCAGCTCTTGGGCTATGTAGCACACCCGGAGCAGAATTCTACTTCAGATACATCAGGACTGCAAAGAAACTGCGTTTCACAGGCCTTCGTAAGAGATGTTCCCGGTAGGCTGTAAGAGCACTGTGCAGAGCGAGTTGTTTCTTAGCTTCCCAAAGAGCTGGAAGCAAGATGCTCTGGGTCCCACCTCGCCCTTTTTTAAGAAGCCTGCACGTTGTGCCTTTGAGCTCTAGGTCAATGTGGCACATCCAGAGCAGAAGTTCCACTTCAGCCAGATCAGGCCTGCAAAGAAACTGTGTTTCACAGGCCTTTGGAAGAGATGTTCCCGGTAGGCTGTAAGAGCACTGTGCAGAGCGAGTTGTTTCTTAGCTTCCCAAAGAGCTGGAAGCAAGATGCTGTGGGGCCCAACTCGCCCTTTGGAAAGAAGCCTGCACGTTGTGCCTTTCAGCTCTAGGGCCATGTGGCACACCCAGAGCAGAAGTTCCACTTCAGCCAGATCAGGCCTGCAAAGAAAATGCGTTTCTCTGGCCTTTGTAAGAGATGTTCCCGGTAGGCTGTAAGAGCACTGTGCAGAGCGAGTTGTTTCTTAGCTTCCCAAAGAGCTGGAAGCAAGATGCTGTGGGGCCCAACTCGCCCTTTGGAAAGAAGCCTGCACGTTGTGCCTTTCAGCTCTAGGGCCATGTGGCACACCCAGAGCAGAAGTCCTACTTCAGCCAGATCAGGCCTGCAAAGAAACTGCGTTTCACAGGCCTTTGGAAGAGATGTTCCCGGGTGGCCGTAAGAGCACTGTGCAGAGCGAGTGGTTTCGTAGCTTCCCAAAGAGCTGGAAGCAAGATGCTGTGGGGCCCAACTCGCCCTTTGGAAAGAAGCCTGCACGTTGTGCCTTTCAGCTCTAGGGCAACGTAGCACACCCAGACAAGAAGTCCTACATCAGCCAGATCAGGCCTTCAAAGAAACTGCGTTTCATGGGCCTTTGGAAGAGATGTTCCCACTAGGCTGTAAGAGCACTGTGCAGAGCGAGTTGTTTCTTAGGTTCCCAAAGAGCTGGAAGCAAGATGCTGTGGGGCCCAACTCGCCCTTTGGAAAGAAGCCTGCACGTTGTGCCTTTCAGCTCTAGGGCCATGTGGCACACCCAGAGCAGAAGTTCCACTTCAGCCAGATCAGGCCTGCAAAGAAAATGCGTTTCACAGGACTTTGTAAGAGATGTTCCGGGTAGGCTGTAAGAGCACTGTGCAGAGCGAGTTGTTTCTTAGCTTCCCAAAGAGCTGGAAGCAAGATGCTTTGGGGCCCAACTCGCCCTTTGGAAAGAACACTGAGGGTTGTGCCTTTCAGCTCTAGGGCAATGTGGCACACCCAGAGCAGAAGTTCTACTTCAGCCAGATCAGGCCTGCAAAGAAACTGCCTTTCAAGGCCTTTGTAAGAGATGTTCCCGGTAGGCTGTAAGAGCACTGTGCAGAGCGAGTTGTTTCTTCGCTTCCCAAAGAGCTGGAAGCAAGATGCTCTGAGGCCCAACTCGCCCTTTGGAAAGAAGCCTGCACGTTGTGCCTTTCAGCTCTAGGGCCATGTGGCACACCCAGAGCAGAAGTTCTACTTCAGCCAGATCAGGGCTGGGAAGAAACTGCGTTTCACATTCCGTTTTAAGACATGTTCCCGGTAGGCTGTAAGAGCCCTATGCAGAGCGAGTTGTTTCTTAGCTGCTGAAAGAGCTGGAATCTGGACCTGAGGGACTTGTCTACCCTTGTGGAAACAAGGCAAGACTTTGTGCCTTGCAGCTCTAGCGCCATGTAGGACTCGGCAGAGCAGAAGTTCTACTTCAGCCAGATCAGGGCTGGGAAGAAACTGCGTTTCACAGGCCTTTGGAAGAGATGTTCCCGGTAGGCTGTAAGAGCACTGTGCAGAGCGAGTTTTTTTTCGCTTCCCAAAGAGCTGGAAGCAAGATGCTCTGAGGCCCAACTCGCCCTTGGGAAAGAAGCCTGCACGTTGTGCCTTTCAGCTCTAGGGCCATGTGGCACACCCAGAGCAGAAGTCCTACTTCAGCCAGATCAGGCCTGCAAAGAAACTGCGTTTCACAGGCCTTTGGAAGAGATGTTCCTGGGTGGCCGTAAGAGCACTCTGCAGAGCGAGTGGTTTCGTAGCTTCCCAAAGAGCTGGAAGCAAGATGCTGTGGGGCCCAACTCGCCCTTTGGAAAGAAGCCTGCACGTTGTGCCTTTCAGCTCTAGGGCCATGTGGCACACCCAGAGCAGAAGTCCTACTTCAGCCAGATCAGGCCTGCAAAGAAACTGCGTTTCACAGGCCTTTGGAAGAGATGTTCCCGGGTGGCCGTAAGAGCACTCTGCAGAGCGAGTGGTTTCGTAGCTTCCCAAAGAGCTGGAAGCAAGATGCTGTGGGGCCCAACTCGCCCTTTGGAAAGAAGCCTCCACGTTGTGCCTTTCAGCTCTAGGGCAAAGTAGCACACCCAGACCAGAAGACTTACTTCTGCCAGATCAGGCCTGCAAAGAAACTGCGTTTCACATTCCTTTGGAAGAGATGTTCTCACTTGGTTGGAAGAGCACTGTGCAGAGCGAGTTGTTTCTTAGGTTCCCAAAGAGCTGGAAGCAAGATGCTGTGGGGCCCAACTCGCCCTTTGGAAAGAAGCCTGCACGTTGTGCCTTTCAGCTCTAGGGCGATGTGGCACACCCAGAGCAGAAGTTCCACTTCAGCCAGATCAGGCCTGCAAAGAAAATGCGTTTCACAGGACTTTGTAAGAGATGTTCCGGGTAGGCTGTAAGAGCACTGTGCAGAGCGAGTTGTTTCTTAGCTTCCCAAAGAGCTGGAAGCAAGATGCTGTGGGGCCCAACTCGCCCTTTGGAAAGAAGCTTGCACCTTGTGCCTTTCAGCTCTAGGGCAATACGGCACACCCAGAGCAGAAGTTCTACTTCAGCCAGATCAGGCCTGCAAAGAAACTGCATTTCACAGGCCTTTGTAAGAGATGTTCCCGGTAGGCTGTAAGAGCACTATGCAGAGCGAGTTGTTTCTTTGCTTCCCAAAGAGCTGGAAGCAAGATTCTTTGGGGCCCAACTCGCTTTTTGGCAAGGAGACAGCACGTTGTCCCTTTCAGCTCTAGGACAATGTAGCACACCGAGAGCAGAAGTTCTACTTCAGGCAAATCAAGCCTGCAAAGAAACTGCGTTTCACAGGCCTTTGTAAGAGTTGTTCCCAGTAGGCTGTAAGAGCACTATGCAGAGCGAATTGTTTCTTAGCTTCCCAAAGAGCTGGAAGCAAGATGCTTTGGGGCCAAACTCGCCCTTTGGAAACAAGCCTGCACGTTGTACATTTCAGCTCTAGGGCCATGTGGCACACCCAAAGCAGAAGTTCTTCTTCAGCCAGATCAGGGCTGGGAAGAAACTGCGTTTCACAGTCCGTTTTAAGACATGTTCCCGGTAGGCTGTAAGAGCCCTATGCAGAGCGAGTTGTTTCTTAGCTGCCGAAAGAGCTGGATGCTGGACTTGAGGGACTTGTCTACCCTTGTGGAATCAAGGCAGGACTTTGTGCCTTGCAGCTCTAGCGCCATGTAGGACCCGGCAGAGCAGAATTTCTACTTCAGCCAGATCAGGGCTGGGAAGAAACGGCATTTCACAGGCCTTTGTAAGACTCGTTCCCTGTAGGCTGTAAAACACCAGTGCAGAGCAAGTTGTTTCTTAGCTGCCCAAAGAGGTGGAAGCCCCACGCTGTGGGGCCTGTCTGCCCTTGAGGAGTCAAGGCAGGACTTTGAGCCTTGCAACTCTAGGCCGATGTAGGACACGGCATAGCAGCAGTTCTACCTCAGCGAGATAAGGCCTGCAAGGAAACTGTATTTCTCAGGCCTTTGCAAGAGATGTTCCCGGTTGGCTGTAAGAGAGGTCTGCAGAGCGAGTTGTTTCTTAGCTTCCCAAAGAGCTGGAAGCAAGATGCTTTGGGGCCCAACTCGCCCTTTGGAAAGAAGACTGAGGGTTGTGCCTTTCAGCTCCACGGCAATGTAGCACACCCAGAGCAGAAGTTCTACTTCAGCCAGATCAGGCCTGCAAAGAAACCGCCTTTCACAGGCCTTTGTAAGAGATGTTCCCGGTAGGCTGTAAGAGCACTGTGCAGAGCGAGTTGTTTCTTCGCTTCCCAAAGAGCTGGAAGCAAGATGCTCTGAGGCCCAACTCGCCCTTTGGAAAGAAGCCTGCACGTTGTGCCTTTCAGCTCTAGGGCCATGTGGCACACCCAGAGCAGAAGTTCTACTTCAGCCAGATCAGGGCTGGGAAGAAACTGCGTTTCACAGTCCGTTTTAAGACGTGTTCCCGGTAGGCTGTAAGAGCCCTATGCAGAGCGAGTTGTTTCTTAGCTGCTGAAAGAGCTGGAATCTGGACCTGAGGGACTTGTCTACCCTTGTGGAAACAAGGCAAGACTTTGTGCCTTGCAGCTCTAGCGCCATGTAGGACTCGGCAGAGCAGAAGTTCTACTTCAGCCAGATCAGGGCTGGGAAGAAACTGCGTTTCACAGGCCTTTGGAAGAGATGTTCCCGGTAGGCTGTAAGAGCACTGTGCAGAGCGAGTTTTTTTTCGCTTCCCAAAGAGCTGGAAGCAAGATGCTCTGAGGCCCAACTCGCCCTTGGGAAAGAAGCCTGCACGTTGTGCCTTTCAGCTCTAGGGCCATGTGGCACACCCAGAGCAGAAGTCCTACTTCAGCCAGATCAGGCCTGCAAAGAAACTGCGTTTCACAGGCCTTTGGAAGAGATGTTCCTGGGTGGCCGTAAGAGCACTCTGCAGAGCGAGTGGTTTCGTAGCTTCCCAAAGAGCTGGAAGCAAGATGCTGTGGGGCCCAACTCGCCCTTTGGAAAGAAGCCTGCACGTTGTGCCTTTCAGCTCTAGGGCCATGTGGCACACCCAGAGCAGAAGTCCTACTTCAGCCAGATCAGGCCTGCAAAGAAACTGCGTTTCACAGGCCTTTGGAAGAGATGTTCCCGGGTGGCCGTAAGAGCACTCTGCAGAGCGAGTGGTTTCGTAGCTTCCCAAAGAGCTGGAAGCAAGATGCTGTGGGGCCCAACTCGCCCTTTGGAAAGAAGCCTCCACGTTGTGCCTTTCAGCTCTAGGGCAAAGTAGCACACCCAGACCAGAAGACTTACTTCTGCCAGATCAGGCCTGCAAAGAAACTGCGTTTCACATTCCTTTGGAAGAGATGTTCTCACTTGGTTGGAAGAGCACTGTGCAGAGCGAGTTGTTTCTTAGGTTCCCAAAGAGCTGGAAGCAAGATGCTGTGGGGCCCAACTCGCCCTTTGGAAAGAAGCCTGCACGTTGTGCCTTTCAGCTCTAGGGCGATGTGGCACACCCAGAGCAGAAGTTCCACTTCAGCCAGATCAGGCCTGCAAAGAAAATGCGTTTCACAGGACTTTGTAAGAGATGTTCCGGGTAGGCTGTAAGAGCACTGTGCAGAGCGAGTTGTTTCTTAGCTTCCCAAAGAGCTGGAAGCAAGATGCTGTGGGGCCCAACTCGCCCTTTGGAAAGAAGCTTGCACCTTGTGCCTTTCAGCTCTAGGGCAATACGGCACACCCAGAGCAGAAGTTCTACTTCAGCCAGATCAGGCCTGCAAAGAAACTGCATTTCACAGGCCTTTGTAAGAGATGTTCCCGGTAGGCTGTAAGAGCACTATGCAGAGCGAGTTGTTTCTTTGCTTCCCAAAGAGCTGGAAGCAAGATTCTTTGGGGCCCAACTCGCTTTTTGGCAAGGAGACAGCACGTTGTCCCTTTCAGCTCTAGGACAATGTAGCACACCGAGAGCAGAAGTTCTACTTCAGGCAAATCAAGCCTGCAAAGAAACTGCGTTTCACAGGCCTTTGGAAGAGATGTTCCCGGTAGGCTGTAAGAGCACTGTGAAGAGCGAGTTGTTTCTTAGCTGCCGAAAGAGCTGGAAGCTGGACCAGAGGGACTTGTCTACCCTTGTGGAAACAAGGCAGGACTTTGTGCCTTGCAGCTCTAGCGCCATGTAGGACCCGGCAGAGCAGAAGTTCTACTTCAGCCACATCAGGGCTGGGAAGAAACTGCGTTTAACATGCCTTTGTAAGACTCGTTCCCTGTAGGCTGTAAAACACCAGTGCAGAGCAAGTTGTTTCTTAGCTGCCCAAAGCGGTGGAATCCCCACGCTGTGGGGCCTGTCTGCCCTTGAGGAGTCAAGGCAGGACTTTGAGCCTTGCAACTCTAGGCCGATGTGGGACACGGCACAGCAGCAGTTCTACCTCAGCGAGATAAGGCCTGCAAAGAAACTGCATTTCTCAGGCCTTTGCAAGAGATGCTCCCGGTTGGCTGTAAGAGAGGTCTGCAGAGCGAGTTGTTTCTTAGCTTCCCAAAGAGCTGGAAGCAAGATGCTGTGGGGCCCAACTCGCCCTTTGGAAAGAAGCCTGCACGTTGTGCCATTCAGCTCTAGGGCAAAGTAGCACACCGAGAGCAGAAGTCCTACTTCAGCCAGAACAGGCCTGCAAAGACACTGCGTTTCACAGGCTTTGGAAGAGATGTTCCCACTAGGCTGTAAGAGCACTGTGCAGAGCGAGTTGTTTCTTAGGTTCCCAAAGAGCTGGAAGCAAGATGCTGTGGGGCCCAACTCGCCCTTTGGAAAGAAGCCTGCACGTTGTGCCTTTCAGCTCTAGGGCAAAGTAATACACCCACCCAGAAGACTTACTTCAGCCAGATCAGGCCTGCAAAGAAACTGCGTTTCACATTCCTTTGGAAGAGATGTTCTCACTTGGTTGGAAGAGCACTGTGCAAGGCGAGTTGTTTCTTAGTTTCCCAAAGAGCTGGAAGCAAGATGCTGTGGGGTCCAACTCGCCCTTTGGAAAGAAGCCTGCACGTTGTGCCTTTCAGCTCTAGGGCAAAGTAGCACACCCAGAGCAGAAGTCCTACTTCAGCCAGATCAGGCCTGCAAAGAAACTGCGTTTCACAGGCCTTTGGAAGAGATGTTCCCGGTAGGCTGTAAGAGCACTGTGCAGAGCGAGTGGTTTCTTAGCTTCCCAAAGAGCTGGAAGCAAGATGCTGTGGGGCCCAACTCGCCCTTTGGAAAGAAGCCTGCACGTTGTGCCTTTCAGCTCTAGGGCAAAGTAGCACACCCAGAGCAGAAGTCCCACTTCAGCCAGATCAGGCCTGCAAAGAAACTGCGTTTCACAGGCCTTTGGAAGAGATGTTCCCGGTAGGCTGTAAGAGCACTGTGCAGAGCGAGTTGGTTCTTAGCTTCCCAAAGAGCTGGAAGCAAGATGCTGTGGGGCCCAACTCGCCCTTTGGAAAGAAGCCTGCACGTTGTGCCTTTCAGTTCTAGGGCAATGTAGCACACCCAGAGCAGAAGTCCAACTTCAGCCAGATCAGGCCTGCAAAGAAACTGCGTTTCACAGGCCTTTGGAAGAGATGCTCCCGGTTGGCTGTAAGAGAGGTCTGCAGAGCGAGTTGTTCTTAGCTTCCCAAAGAGCTGGAAGCAAGATGCTGTGGGGCCCAACTCGCCCTTTGGAAAGAAGCCTGCACGTAGTGCCTTTCAGCTCTAGGGCAACGTAGCACACCCAGAGCAGAAGTCCTACTTCAGCCAGATCAGGCCTGCAAAGAAACTGCATTTCACAGGCCTTTGGAAGAGATGTTCCCGGTAGGCTGTAAGAGCACTGTGCAGAGCGAGTTGTTTCTTAGCTTCCCAAAGAGCTGGAAGCAAGATGCTTTGCGGCCCAACTCGCCCTTTGGAAAGAAGACATCACTTTGAGCCTTTCAGCTCTAGGGCAATGTAGCACACCCAGAGCAGAAGTTCTACTTCAGCCAGCTCAGGCCTGCAAAGAAGCTGCGTTTCACAGGCCTTTGTAAGACTCGTTCCCTGTAGGCTGAAAAACACCTGTGCAGAGCCAGTTGCTTCTCAGCTGCCCAAAAAGCTGGAAGCTTGACACTGAGGGACCAGTTTTCCCTTGGGAAAACAAGGCAGGACTTTGTGCCTTGAAGCTCTAGTCCCATGTAGGACACGGCAGTGCAGAAGTTCTCCTTCAGGGAGATCAGCCCTGGGAAGAAACTGACTTTCACAGGCCTTTGGAAGAGATGTTCCCGGTAGGCTGTAAGAGCACTGTGCAGAGCGAGTTGTTTCTTAGCTGCCGAAAGAGCTGGAAGCTGGACCTGAGGGACTTGTCTACCCTTGTGGAAACAAGGCAGGACTTTGTGCCTTGCAGCTCTAGCGCCATGTAGGACCTGGCAGAGCAGAAGTTCTACTTCAGCCACATCAGGGCTGGGAAGAAACTGCGTTTCACAGGCCTTTGTAAGACTCGTTCCCTGTAGGCTGTAAAACACCAGTGCAGAGCAAGTTGTTTCTTAGCTGCCCAAAGATGTGGAAGCCCAACGCTGTGGGGCCTGTCTGCCCTTGAGGAGTCAAGGCAGGACTTTGAGCCTTGCAACTCTAGGCCGATGTGGGACACGGCATAGCAGCAGTTCTACCTCAGCGAGATAAGGCCTGCAAAGAAACTGCATTTCTCAGGCCTTTGCAAGAGATGCTCCCGGTTGGCTGTAAGAGAGGTCTGCAGAGCGAGTTGTTTCTCAGCTTCCCAAAGAGCTGGAAGGAAGATGCTGTGGGGCCCAACTCGCCCTTTGGAAAGAAGCCTGCACGTTGTGCCATTCAGCTCTAGGGCAAAGTAGCACACCGAGAGCAGAAGTCCTACTTCAGCCAGATCAGGCCTGCAAAGAAACTGCGTTTCACAGGCTTTGAAAGAGATGTTCCCACTAGGCTGTAAGAGCACTGTGCAGAGCGAGTTGTTTCTTAGGTTCCCAAAGAGCTGGCAGCAAGATGCTGTGGGGCCCAACTCGCCCTTTGGAAAGAAGCCTGCACGTTGTGCCTTTCAGCTCTAGGGCAAAGTAGCACACCCACCCAGAAGACTTACTTCTGCCAGATCAGGCCTGCAAAGAAACTGGGTTTCAAAGGCCTTTGGAAGAGATGTTCCCACTAGGCTGTAAGAGCACTGTCCAGAGCGAGTTGTTTCTTAGCTTCCCAAAGAGCTGGAAGCAAGATGCTGTGGGGCCCAACTCGCCCTTTGGAAAGAAGCCTGCACGTTGTGCCTTTCAGCTCTAGGGCAAAGTAGCACACCCAGAGCAGAAGTCCTACTTCAGCCAGATCAGGCCTGCAAAGAAACTGCGTTTAACAGGCCTTTGGAAGACATGTTCCCACTAGGCTGTAAGAGCACTGTGCAGAGCGAGTTGTTTCCTAGCTTCCCAAAGAGCTGGAAGCAAGATGCTGTGGGGCCCAACTCGCCCTTTGGAAAGAAGCCTGCACGTTGTGCCTTTCAGCTCTAGGGCAAAGTAGCACACCCAGAGCAGAAGTCCTACTTCGGCCAGATCAGGCCTGCAAAGAAACTGCGTTTCACAGGCCTTTGGAAGAGATGTTCCCGGTAGGCCGTAAGAGCACTGTGCAGAGCGAGTTGTTTCTTAGCTGCCGAAAGAGCTGGAAGCTGGACCTGAGGGACTTGTCTACCCTTGTGGAAACAAGGCAGGACTTTGTGCCTTGCAGCTCTAGCGCCATGTAGGACCTGGCAGAGCAGAAGTTCTACTTCAGCCACATCAGGGCTGGGAAGAAACTGCGTTTCACAGGCCTTTGTAAGACTCGTTCCCTGTAGGCTGTAAAACACCAGTGCAGAGCAAGTTGTTTCTTAGCTGCCCAAAGATGTGGAAGCCCAACGCTGTGGGGCCTGTCTGCCCTTGAGGAGTCAAGGCAGGACTTTGAGCCTTGCAACTCTAGGCCGATGTGGGACACGGCATAGCAGCAGTTCTACCTCAGCGAGATAAGGCCTGCAAAGAAACTGCATTTCTCAGGCCTTTGCAAGAGATGCTCCCGGTTGGCTGTAAGAGAGGTCTGCAGAGCGAGTTGTTTCTTAGCTTCCCAAAGAGCTGGAAGCAAGATGCTGTGGGGCCCAACTCGCCCTTTGGAAAGAAGCCTGCACGTTGTGCCTTTCAGCTCTAGGGTAAAGTAGCACACCCAGAGCAGAAGTCCTACTTCAGCCAGATCAGGCCTGCAAAGAAACTGCGTTTCACAGGCTTTGGAAGAGATGTTCCCACTAGGCTGTAAGAGCACTGTGCAGAGCGAGTTGTTTCTTAGCTTCCCAAAGAGCTGGAAGCAAGATGCTGTGGGGCCCAACTCGCCCTTTGGAAAGAAGCCTGCACGTTGTGCCTTTCATCTCTAGGGCAAAGTAGCACACCCACCCAGAAGACTTACTTCTGCCAGATCAGGCCTGCAAAGAAACTGCGTTTCACATTCCTTTGGAAGAGATGTTCTCACTTGGTTGGAAGAGCATTGTGCAAGGCGAGTTGTTTCTCAGTTTCCCAAAGAGCTGGAAGCAAGATGCTGTGGGGCCCAACTCGCCCTTTGGAAAGAAGCCTGCACGTTGTGCCTTTCAGCTCTAGGGCAAAGTAGCACACCCAGAGCAGAAGTCCTACTTCAGCCAGATCAGGCCTGCAAAGAAACTGCGTTTCACAGGCCTTTGGAAGAGATGTTCCCGGTAGGCTGTAAGAGAGGTCTGCAGAGCGAGTTGTTTCTTAGCTTCCCAAAGAGCTGGAAGCAAGATGCTGTGGGGCCCAACTCGCCCTTTGGAAAGAAGCCTGCACGTTGTGCCTTTCAGCTCTAGGGCAAAGTAGCACACCCAGAGCAGAAGTCCTACTTCAGCCAGATCAGGCCTGCAAAGAAACTGCGTTTCACAGGCCTTTGGAAGACATGTTCCCACTAGGCTGTAAGAGCACTGTGCAGAGCGAGTTGTTTCTTAGCTTCCCAAAGAGCTGGAAGCAAGATGCTGTGGGGCCCAACTCGCCCTTTGGAAAGAAGCCTGCACGTTGTGCCTTTCAGCTCTAGGGCAAAGTAGCACACCCAGAGCAGAAGTCCTACTTCAGCCAGATCAGGCCTGCAAAGAAACTGCGTTTCACAGGCCTTTGGAAGAGATGTTCCCGGTAGGCTGTAAGAGCACTGTGCAGAGCGAGTTGTTTCTTAGCTTCCCAAAGAGCTGGAAGCAAGATGCTTTGCGGCCCAACTCGCCCTTTGGAAAGAAGACATCACTTTGAGCCTTTCAGCTCTAGGGCAATGTAGCACACCCAGAGCAGAAGTTCTACTTCAGCCAGCTCAGGCCTGCAAAGAAGCTGCGTTTCACAGGCCTTTGTAAGACTCGTTCCCTGTAGGCTGAAAAACACCTGTGCAGAGCCAGTTGCTTCTCAGCTGCCCAAAAAGCTGGAAGCTTGACACTGAGGGACCAGTTTTCCCTTGGGAAAACAAGGCAGGACTTTGTGCCTTGAAGCTCTAGTCCCATGTAGGACACGGCAGTGCAGAAGTTCTCCTTCAGGGAGATCAGCCCTGGGAAGAAACTGACTTTCCCAGGCCTTTGGAAGAGATGTTCCCGGTAGGCTGTAAGAGCACTGTGCAGAGCGAGTTGTTTCTTAGCTGCCGAAAGAGCTGGAAGCTGGACCTGAGGGACTTGTCTACCCTTGTGGAAACAAGGCAGGACTTTGTGCCTTGCAGCTCTAGCGCCATGTAGGACCTGGCAGAGCAGAAGTTCTACTTCAGCCACATCAGGGCTGGGAAGAAACTGCGTTTCACAGGCCTTTGTAAGACTCGTTCCCTGTAGGCTGTAAAACACCAGTGCAGAGCAAGTTGTTTCTTAGCTGCCCAAAGATGTGGAAGCCCAACGCTGTGGGGCCTGTCTGCCCTTGAGGAGTCAAGGCAGGACTTTGAGCCTTGCAACTCTAGGCCGATGTGGGACACGGCATAGCAGCAGTTCTACCTCAGCGAGATAAGGCCTGCAAAGAAACTGCATTTCTCAGGCCTTTGCAAGAGATGCTCCCGGTTGGCTGTAAGAGAGGTCTGCAGAGCGAGTTGTTTCTTAGCTTCCCAAAGAGCTGGAAGCAAGATGCTGTGAGGCCCAACTCGCCCTTTGGAAAGAAGCCTGCACGTTGTGCCTTTCAGCTCTAGGGCAAAGTAGCACACCGAGAGCAGAAGTCCTACTTCAGCCAGATCAGGCCTGCAAAGAAACTGCGTTTCACAGGCTTTGAAAGAGATGTTCCCACTAGGCTGTAAGAGCACTGTGCAGAGCGAGTTGTTTCTTAGGTTCCCAAAGAGCTGGAAGCAAGATGCTGTGGGGCCCAACTCGCCCTTTGGAAAGAAGCCTGCACGTTGTGCCTTTCAGCTCTAGGGCAAAGTAGCACACCCACCCAGAAGACTTACTTCTGCCAGATCAGGCCTGCAAAGAAACTGGGTTTCAAAGGCCTTTGGAAGAGATGTTCCCACTAGGCTGTAAGAGCACTGTCCAGAGCGAGTTGTTTCTTAGCTTCCCAAAGAGCTGGAAGCAAGATGCTGTGGGGCCCAACTCGCCCTTTGGAAAGAAGCCTGCACGTTGTGCCTTTCAGCTCTAGGGCAAAGTAGCACACCCAGAGCAGAAGTCCTACTTCAGCCAGATCAGGCCTGCAAAGAAACTGCGTTTCACAGGCCTTTGGAAGACATGTTCCCACTAGGCTGTAAGAGCACTGTGCAGAGCGAGTTGTTTCCTAGCTTCCCAAAGAGCTGGAAGCAAGATGCTGTGGGGCCCAACTCGCCCTTTGGAAAGAAGCCTGCACGTTGTGCCTTTCAGCTCTAGGGCAAAGTAGCACACCCAGAGCAGAAGTCCTACTTCAGCCAGATCAGGCCTGCAAAGAAACTGCGTTTCACAGACCTTTGGAAGAGATGTTCCCGGTAGGCTGTAAGAGCACTGTGCAGAGCGACTTG
Organism: Equus caballus; assembly: GCF_041296265.1. Lineage (NCBI taxonomy): Eukaryota > Metazoa > Chordata > Mammalia > Perissodactyla > Equidae > Equus > Equus caballus. Next base: position 71,138 of record NC_091700.1, on the reverse strand, counting down.
TTTCTTAGCTTCCCAAAGAGCTGGAAGCAAGATGCTGTGGGGCCCAACTCGCCCTTTGGAAAGAAGCCTGCACGTTGTGCCTTTCAGCTCTAGGGCAAAGTAGCACACCCACAGCAGAAGTCCTACTTCAGCCAGATCAGGCCTGCAAAGAAACTGCGTTTCACAGGCCTTTGGAAGAGATGTTCCCGGTAGGCTGTAAGAGCACTGTGCAGAGCGAGTTGTTTCTTAGCTTCCCAAAGAGCTGGAAGCAAGATGCTGTGGGGCCCAACTCGCCCTTTGGAAAGAAGCCTGCACGTTGTGCCTTTCAGCTCTAGGGCAAAGTAGCACACCCAGAGCAGAAGTCCTACTTCGGCCAGATCAGGCCTGCAAAGAAACTGCGTTTCACAGGCCTTTGGAAGAGATGTTCCCGGTAGGCCGTAAGAGCACTGTGCAGAGCGAGTTGTTTCTTAGCTGCCGAAAGAGCTGGAAGCTGGACCTGAGGGACTTGTCTACCCTTGTGGAAACAAGGCAGGACTTTGTGCCTTGCAGCTCTAGCGCCATGTAGGACCTGGCAGAGCAGAAGTTCTACTTCAGCCACATCAGGGCTGGGAAGAAACTGCGTTTCACAGGCCTTTGTAAGACTCGTTCCCTGTAGGCTGTAAAACACCAGTGCAGAGCAAGTTGTTTCTTAGCTGCCCAAAGATGTGGAAGCCCAACGCTGTGGGGCCTGTCTGCCCTTGAGGAGTCAAGGCAGGACTTTGAGCCTTGCAACTCTAGGCCGATGTGGGACACGGCATAGCAGCAGTTCTACCTCAGCGAGATAAGGCCTGCAAAGAAACTGCATTTCTCAGGCCTTTGCAAGAGATGCTCCCGGTTGGCTGTAAGAGAGGTCTGCAGAGCGAGTTGTTTCTTAGCTTCCCAAAGAGCTGGAAGCAAGATGCTGTGGGGCCCAACTCGCCCTTTGGAAAGAAGCCTGCACGTTGTGCCTTTCAGCTCTAGGGCAAAGTAGCACACCCAGAGCAGAAGTCCTACTTCAGCCAGATCAGGCCTGCAAAGAAACTGCGTTTCACAGGCTTTGGAAGAGATGTTCCCACTAGGCTGTAAGAGCACTGTGCAGAGCGAGTTGTTTCTTAGGTTCCCAAAGAGCTGGAAGCAAGATGCTGTGGGGCCCAACTCGCCCTTTGGAAAGAAGCCTGCACGTTGTGCCTTTCAGCTCTAGGGCAAAGTAGCACACCCACCCAGAAGACTTACTTCTGCCAGATCAGGCCTGCAAAGAAACTGCGTTTCACATTCCTTTGGAAGAGATGTTCTCACTTGGTTGGAAGAGCATTGTGCAAGGCGAGTTGCTTCTCAGTTTCCCAAAGAGCTGGAAGCAAGATGCTGTGGGGCCCAACTCGCCCTTTGGAAAGAAGCCTGCACGTTGTGCCTTTCAGCTCTAGGGCAAAGTAGCACACCCAGAGCAGAAGTCCTACTTCAGCCAGATCAGGCCTGCAAAGAAACTGCGTTTCACAGGCCTTTGGAAGAGATGTTCCCGGTAGGCTGTAAGAGCACTGTGCAGAGCGAGTGGTTTCTTAGCTTCCCAAAGAGCTGGAAGCAAGATGCTGTGGGGCCCAACTCGCCCTTTGGAAAGAAGCCTGCACGTTGTGCCTTTCAGCTCTAGGGCAAAGTAGAACACCCAGACCAGAAGACTTACTTCTGCCAGATCAGGCCTGCAAAGAAACTGCGTTTCACATTCCTTTGGAAGAGATGTTCTCACTTGGTTGGAAGAGCACTGTGCAGAGCGAGTTGTTTCTTAGCTTCCCAAAGAGCTGGAAGCAAGATGCTGTGGGGCCCAACTCGCCCTTTGGAAAGAAGCCTGCACGTTGTGCCTTTCAGCTCTAGGGCAAAGTAGCACACCCAGAGCAGAAGTCCTACTCCAGCCAGATCAGGCCTGCAAAGAAACTGCGTTTCACAGGCCTTTGGAAGAGATGTTCCCGGTAGGCTGTAAGAGCACTGTGCAGAGCGAGTGGTTTCTTAGCTTCCCAAAGAGCTGGAAGCAAGATGCTGTGGGGCCCAACTCGCCCTTTGGAAAGAAGCCTGCACGTTGTGCCTTTCAGCTCTAGGGCAAAGTAGCACACCCAGAGCAGAAGTCCTACTTCAGCCAGATCAGGCCTGCAAAGAAACTGCGTTTCACAGGCCTTTGGAAGACATGTTCCCGGTAGGCTGTAAGAGCACTGTGCAGAGCGAGTTGTTTCCTAGCTTCCCAAAGAGCTGGAAGCAAGATGCTGTGGGGCCCAACTCGCCCTTTGGAAAGAAGCCTGCACGTTGTGCCTTTCAGCTCTAGGGCAAAGTAGCACACCCAGAGCAGAAGTCCTACTTCAGCCAGATCAGGCCTGCAAAGAAACTGCGTTTCACAGGCCTTTGGAAGAGATGTTCCCGGTAGGCTGTAAGAGCACTGTGCAGAGCGACTTGTTTCTTAGCTTCCCAAAGAGCTGGAAGCAAGATGCTGTGGGGCCCAACTCGCCCTTTGGAAAGAAGCCTGCACGTTGTGCCTTTCAGCTCTAGGGCAAAGTAGCACACCCACAGCAGAAGTCCTACTTCAGCCAGATCAGGCCTGCAAAGAAACTGCGTTTCACAGGCCTTTGGAAGAGATGTTCCCGGTAGGCTGTAAGAGCACTGTGCAGAGCGAGTTGTTTCTTAGCTTCCCAAAGAGCTGGAAGCAAGATGCTGTGGGGCCCAACTCGCCCTTTGGAAAGAAGCCTGCACGTTGTGCCTTTCAGCTCTAGGGCAAAGTAGCACACCCAGAGCAGAAGTCCTACTTCGGCCAGATCAGGCCTGCAAAGAAACTGCGTTTCACAGGCCTTTGGAAGAGATGTTCCCGGTAGGCCGTAAGAGCACTGTGCAGAGCGAGTTGTTTCTTAGCTGCCGAAAGAGCTGGAAGCTGGACCTGAGGGACTTGTCTACCCTTGTGGAAACAAGGCAGGACTTTGTGCCTTGCAGCTCTAGCGCCATGTAGGACCTGGCAGAGCAGAAGTTCTACTTCAGCCACATCAGGGCTGGGAAGAAACTGCGTTTCACAGGCCTTTGTAAGACTCGTTCCCTGTAGGCTGTAAAACACCAGTGCAGAGCAAGTTGTTTCTTAGCTGCCCAAAGATGTGGAAGCCCAACGCTGTGGGGCCTGTCTGCCCTTGAGGAGTCAAGGCAGGACTTTGAGCCTTGCAACTCTAGGCCGATGTGGGACACGGCATAGCAGCAGTTCTACCTCAGCGAGATAAGGCCTGCAAAGAAACTGCATTTCTCAGGCCTTTGCAAGAGATGCTCCCGGTTGGCTGTAAGAGAGGTCTGCAGAGCGAGTTGTTTCTTAGCTTCCCAAAGAGCTGGAAGCAAGATGCTGTGGGGCCCAACTCGCCCTTTGGAAAGAAGCCTGCACGTTGTGCCATTCAGCTCTAGGGCAAAGTAGCACACCGAGAGCAGAAGTCCTACTTCAGCCAGATCAGGCCTGCAAAGAAACTGCGTTTCACAGGCTTTGGAAGAGATGTTCCCACTAGGCTGTAAGAGCACTGTGCAGAGCGAGTGGTTTCTTAGCTTCCCAAAGAGCTGGAAGCAAGATGCTGTGGGGCCCAACTCGCCCTTTGGAAAGAAGCCTGCACGTTGTGCCTTTCAGCTCTAGGGCAAAGTAGTACACCCACCCAGAAGACTTACTTCAGCCAGATCAGGCCTGCAAAGAAACTGCGTTTCACATTCCTTTGGAAGAGATGTTCTCACTTGGTTGGAAGAGCACTGTGCAAGGCGAGTTGTTTCTTAGTTTCCCAAAGAGCTGGAAGCAAGATGCTGTGGGGCCCAACTCGCCCTTTGGAAAGAAGCCTGCACGTTGTGCCTTTCAGCTCTAGGGCAAAGTAGCACACCCAGAGCAGAAGTCCTACTTCGGCCAGATCAGGCCTGCAAAGAAACTGCGTTTCACAGGCCTTTGTAAGACTCGTTCCCTGTAGGCTGAAAAACACCTGTGCAGAGCCAGTTGCTTCTCAGCTGCCCAAAAAGCTGGAAGCTTGACACTGAGGGACCAGTTTTCCCTTGGGAAAACAAGGCAGGACTTTGTGCCTTGAAGCTCTAGTCCCATGTAGGACACGGCAGTGCAGAAGTTCTCCTTCAGGGAGATCAGCCCTGGGAAGAAACTGACTTTCACAGGCCTTTGGAAGAGATGTTCCCGGTAGGCTGTAAGAGCACTGTGCAGAGCGAGTTGTTTCTTAGCTGCCGAAAGAGCTGGAAGCTGGACCTGAGGGACTTGTCTACCCTTGTGGAAACAAGGCAGGACTTTGTGCCTTGCAGCTCTAGCGCCATGTAGGACCTGGCAGAGCAGAAGTTCTACTTCAGCCACATCAGGGCTGGGAAGAAACTGCGTTTCACAGGCCTTTGTAAGACTCGTTCCCTGTAGGCTGTAAAACACCAGTGCAGAGCAAGTTGTTTCTTAGCTGCCCAAAGATGTGGAAGCCCAACGCTGTGGGGCCTGTCTGCCCTTGAGGAGTCAAGGCAGGACTTTGAGCCTTGCAACTCTAGGCCGATGTGGGACACGGCATAGCAGCAGTTCTACCTCAGCGAGATAAGGCCTGCAAAGAAACTGCATTTCTCAGGCCTTTGCAAGAGATGCTCCCGGTTGGCTGTAAGAGAGGTCTGCAGAGCGAGTTGTTTCTCAGCTTCCCAAAGAGCTGGAAGGAAGATGCTGTGGGGCCCAACTCGCCCTTTGGAAAGAAGCCTGCACGTTGTGCCATTCAGCTCTAGGGCAAAGTAGCACACCGAGAGCAGAAGTCCTACTTCAGCCAGATCAGGCCTGCAAAGAAACTGCGTTTCACAGGCTTTGAAAGAGATGTTCCCACTAGGCTGTAAGAGCACTGTGCAGAGCGAGTTGTTTCTTAGGTTCCCAAAGAGCTGGCAGCAAGATGCTGTGGGGCCCAACTCGCCCTTTGGAAAGAAGCCTGCACGTTGTGCCTTTCAGCTCTAGGGCAAAGTAGCACACCCACCCAGAAGACTTACTTCTGCCAGATCAGGCCTGCAAAGAAACTGGGTTTCAAAGGCCTTTGGAAGAGATGTTCCCACTAGGCTGTAAGAGCACTGTCCAGAGCGAGTTGTTTCTTAGCTTCCCAAAGAGCTGGAAGCAAGATGCTGTGGGGCCCAACTCGCCCTTTGGAAAGAAGCCTGCACGTTGTGCCTTTCAGCTCTAGGGCAAAGTAGCACACCCAGAGCAGAAGTCCTACTTCAGCCAGATCAGGCCTGCAAAGAAACTGCGTTTAACAGGCCTTTGGAAGACATGTTCCCACTAGGCTGTAAGAGCACTGTGCAGAGCGAGTTGTTTCCTAGCTTCCCAAAGAGCTGGAAGCAAGATGCTGTGGGGCCCAACTCGCCCTTTGGAAAGAAGCCTGCACGTTGTGCCTTTCAGCTCTAGGGCAAAGTAGCACACCCAGAGCAGAAGTCCTACTTCGGCCAGATCAGGCCTGCAAAGAAACTGCGTTTCACAGGCCTTTGGAAGAGATGTTCCCGGTAGGCCGTAAGAGCACTGTGCAGAGCGAGTTGTTTCTTAGCTGCCGAAAGAGCTGGAAGCTGGACCTGAGGGACTTGTCTACCCTTGTGGAAACAAGGCAGGACTTTGTGCCTTGCAGCTCTAGCGCCATGTAGGACCTGGCAGAGCAGAAGTTCTACTTCAGCCACATCAGGGCTGGGAAGAAACTGCGTTTCACAGGCCTTTGTAAGACTCGTTCCCTGTAGGCTGTAAAACACCAGTGCAGAGCAAGTTGTTTCTTAGCTGCCCAAAGATGTGGAAGCCCAACGCTGTGGGGCCTGTCTGCCCTTGAGGAGTCAAGGCAGGACTTTGAGCCTTGCAACTCTAGGCCGATGTGGGACACGGCATAGCAGCAGTTCTACCTCAGCGAGATAAGGCCTGCAAAGAAACTGCATTTCTCAGGCCTTTGCAAGAGATGCTCCCGGTTGGCTGTAAGAGAGGTCTGCAGAGCGAGTTGTTTCTTAGCTTCCCAAAGAGCTGGAAGCAAGATGCTGTGGGGCCCAACTCGCCCTTTGGAAAGAAGCCTGCACGTTGTGCCTTTCAGCTCTAGGGTAAAGTAGCACACCCAGAGCAGAAGTCCTACTTCAGCCAGATCAGGCCTGCAAAGAAACTGCGTTTCACAGGCTTTGGAAGAGATGTTCCCACTAGGCTGTAAGAGCACTGTGCAGAGCGAGTTGTTTCTTAGGTTCCCAAAGAGCTGGAAGCAAGATGCTGTGGGGCCCAACTCGCCCTTTGGAAAGAAGCCTGCACGTTGTGCCTTTCAGCTCTAGGGCAAAGTAGCACACCCACCCAGAAGACTTACTTCTGCCAGATCAGGCCTGCAAAGAAACTGCGTTTCACATTCCTTTGGAAGAGATGTTCTCACTTGGTTGGAAGAGCATTGTGCAAGGCGAGTTGTTTCTCAGTTTCCCAAAGAGCTGGAAGCAAGATGCTGTGGGGCCCAACTCGCCCTTTGGAAAGAAGCCTGCACGTTGTGCCTTTCAGCTCTAGGGCAAAGTAGCACACCCAGAGCAGAAGTCCTATTTCAGCCAGATCAGGCCTGCAAAGAAACTGCGTTTCACAGGCCTTTGGAAGAGATGTTCCCGGTTGGCTGTAGGAGAGGTCTGCAGAGCGAGTTGTTTCTTAGCTTCCCAAAGAGCTGGAAGCAAGATGCTGTGGGGCCCAACTCGCCCTTTGGAAAGAAGCCTGCACGTTGTGCCTTTCAGCTCTAGGGCAAAGTAGCACACCCAGAGCAGAAGTCCTACTTCAGCCAGATCAGGCCTGCAAAGAAACTGCGTTTCACAGGCCTTTGGAAGACATGTTCCCACTAGGCTGTAAGAGCACTGTGCAGAGCGAGTTGTTTCTTAGCTTCCCAAAGAGCTGGAAGCAAGATGCTGTGGGGCCCAACTCGCCCTTTGGAAAGAAGCCTGCACGTTGTGCCTTTCAGCTCTAGGGCAAAGTAGCACACCCAGAGCAGAAGTCCTACTTCAGCCAGATCAGGCCTGCAAAGAAACTGCGTTTCACAGGCCTTTGGAAGAGATGTTCCCGGTAGGCTGTAAGAGCACTGTGCAGAGCGAGTTGTTTCTTAGCTTCCCAAAGAGCTGGAAGCAAGATGCTTTGCGGCCCAACTCGCCCTTTGGAAAGAAGACATCACTTTGAGCCTTTCAGCTCTAGGGCAATGTAGCACACCCAGAGCAGAAGTTCTACTTCAGCCAGCTCAGGCCTGCAAAGAAGCTGCGTTTCACAGGCCTTTGTAAGACTCGTTCCCTGTAGGCTGAAAAACACCTGTGCAGAGCCAGTTGCTTCTCAGCTGCCCAAAAAGCTGGAAGCTTGACACTGAGGGACCAGTTTTCCCTTGGGAAAACAAGGCAGGACTTTGTGCCTTGAAGCTCTAGTCCCATGTAGGACACGGCAGTGCAGAAGTTCTCCTTCAGGGAGATCAGCCCTGGGAAGAAACTGACTTTCCCAGGCCTTTGGAAGAGATGTTCCCGGTAGGCTGTAAGAGCACTGTGCAGAGCGAGTTGTTTCTTAGCTGCCGAAAGAGCTGGAAGCTGGACCTGAGGGACTTGTCTACCCTTGTGGAAACAAGGCAGGACTTTGTGCCTTGCAGCTCTAGCGCCATGTAGGACCTGGCAGAGCAGAAGTTCTACTTCAGCCACATCAGGGCTGGGAAGAAACTGCGTTTCACAGGCCTTTGTAAGACTCGTTCCCTGTAGGCTGTAAAACACCAGTGCAGAGCAAGTTGTTTCTTAGCTGCCCAAAGATGTGGAAGCCCAACGCTGTGGGGCCTGTCTGCCCTTGAGGAGTCAAGGCAGGACTTTGAGCCTTGCAACTCTAGGCCGATGTGGGACACGGCATAGCAGCAGTTCTACCTCAGCGAGATAAGGCCTGCAAAGAAACTGCATTTCTCAGGCCTTTGCAAGAGATGCTCCCGGTTGGCTGTAAGAGAGGTCTGCAGAGCGAGTTGTTTCTTAGCTTCCCAAAGAGCTGGAAGCAAGATGCTGTGAGGCCCAACTCGCCCTTTGGAAAGAAGCCTGCACGTTGTGCCTTTCAGCTCTAGGGCAAAGTAGCACACCGAGAGCAGAAGTCCTACTTCAGCCAGATCAGGCCTGCAAAGAAACTGCGTTTCACAGGCTTTGAAAGAGATGTTCCCACTAGGCTGTAAGAGCACTGTGCAGAGCGAGTTGTTTCTTAGGTTCCCAAAGAGCTGGAAGCAAGATGCTGTGGGGCCCAACTCGCCCTTTGGAAAGAAGCCTGCACGTTGTGCCTTTCAGCTCTAGGGCAAAGTAGCACACCCACCCAGAAGACTTACTTCTGCCAGATCAGGCCTGCAAAGAAACTGGGTTTCAAAGGCCTTTGGAAGAGATGTTCCCACTAGGCTGTAAGAGCACTGTCCAGAGCGAGTTGTTTCTTAGCTTCCCAAAGAGCTGGAAGCAAGATGCTGTGGGGCCCAACTCGCCCTTTGGAAAGAAGCCTGCACGTTGTGCCTTTCAGCTCTAGGGCAAAGTAGCACACCCAGAGCAGAAGTCCTACTTCAGCCAGATCAGGCCTGCAAAGAAACTGCGTTTCACAGGCCTTTGGAAGACATGTTCCCACTAGGCTGTAAGAGCACTGTGCAGAGCGAGTTGTTTCCTAGCTTCCCAAAGAGCTGGAAGCAAGATGCTGTGGGGCCCAACTCGCCCTTTGGAAAGAAGCCTGCACGTTGTGCCTTTCAGCTCTAGGGCAAAGTAGCACACCCAGAGCAGAAGTCCTACTTCAGCCAGATCAGGCCTGCAAAGAAACTGCGTTTCACAGACCTTTGGAAGAGATGTTCCCGGTAGGCTGTAAGAGCACTGTGCAGAGCGACTTGTTTCTTAGCTTCCCAAAGAGCTGGAAGCAAGATGCTGTGGGGCCCAACTCGCCCTTTGGAAAGAAGCCTGCACGTTGTGCCTTTCAGCTCTAGGGCAAAGTAGCACACCCACAGCAGAAGTCCTACTTCAGCCAGATCAGGCCTGCAAAGAAACTGCGTTTCACAGGCCTTTGGAAGAGATGTTCCCGGTAGGCTGTAAGAGCACTGTGCAGAGCGAGTTGTTTCTTAGCTTCCCAAAGAGCTGGAAGCAAGATGCTGTGGGGCCCAACTCGCCCTTTGGAAAGAAGCCTGCACGTTGTGCCTTTCAGCTCTAGGGCAAAGTAGCACACCCAGAGCAGAAGTCCTACTTCGGCCAGATCAGGCCTGCAAAGAAACTGCGTTTCACAGGCCTTTGGAAGAGATGTTCCCGGTAGGCCGTAAGAGCACTGTGCAGAGCGAGTTGTTTCTTAGCTGCCGAAAGAGCTGGAAGCTGGACCTGAGGGACTTGTCTACCCTTGTGGAAACAAGGCAGGACTTTGTGCCTTGCAGCTCTAGCGCCATGTAGGACCTGGCAGAGCAGAAGTTCTACTTCAGCCACATCAGGGCTGGGAAGAAACTGCGTTTCACAGGCCTTTGTAAGACTCGTTCCCTGTAGGCTGTAAAACACCAGTGCAGAGCAAGTTGTTTCTTAGCTGCCCAAAGATGTGGAAGCCCAACGCTGTGGGGCCTGTCTGCCCTTGAGGAGTCAAGGCAGGACTTTGAGCCTTGCAACTCTAGGCCGATGTGGGACACGGCATAGCAGCAGTTCTACCTCAGCGAGATAAGGCCTGCAAAGAAACTGCATTTCTCAGGCCTTTGCAAGAGATGCTCCCGGTTGGCTGTAAGAGAGGTCTGCAGAGCGAGTTGTTTCTTAGCTTCCCAAAGAGCTGGAAGCAAGATGCTGTGGGGCCCAACTCGCCCTTTGGAAAGAAGCCTGCACGTTGTGCCTTTCAGCTCTAGGGCAAAGTAGCACACCCAGAGCAGAAGTCCTACTTCAGCCAGATCAGGCCTGCAAAGAAACTGCGTTTCACAGGCTTTGGAAGAGATGTTCCCACTAGGCTGTAAGAGCACTGTGCAGAGCGAGTTGTTTCTTAGGTTCCCAAAGAGCTGGAAGCAAGATGCTGTGGGGCCCAACTCGCCCTTTGGAAAGAAGCCTGCACGTTGTGCCTTTCAGCTCTAGGGCAAAGTAGCACACCCACCCAGAAGACTTACTTCTGCCAGATCAGGCCTGCAAAGAAACTGCGTTTCACATTCCTTTGGAAGAGATGTTCTCACTTGGTTGGAAGAGCATTGTGCAAGGCGAGTTGCTTCTCAGTTTCCCAAAGAGCTGGAAGCAAGATGCTGTGGGGCCCAACTCGCCCTTTGGAAAGAAGCCTGCACGTTGTGCCTTTCAGCTCTAGGGCAAAGTAGCACACCCAGAGCAGAAGTCCTACTTCAGCCAGATCAGGCCTGCAAAGAAACTGCGTTTCACAGGCCTTTGGAAGAGATGTTCCCGGTAGGCTGTAAGAGCACTGTGCAGAGCGAGTGGTTTCTTAGCTTCCCAAAGAGCTGGAAGCAAGATGCTGTGGGGCCCAACTCGCCCTTTGGAAAGAAGCCTGCACGTTGTGCCTTTCAGCTCTAGGGCAAAGTAGAACACCCAGACCAGAAGACTTACTTCTGCCAGATCAGGCCTGCAAAGAAACTGCGTTTCACATTCCTTTGGAAGAGATGTTCTCACTTGGTTGGAAGAGCACTGTGCAGAGCGAGTTGTTTCTTAGCTTCCCAAAGAGCTGGAAGCAAGATGCTGTGGGGCCCAACTCGCCCTTTGGAAAGAAGCCTGCACGTTGTGCCTTTCAGCTCTAGGGCAAAGTAGCACACCCAGAGCAGAAGTCCTACTCCAGCCAGATCAGGCCTGCAAAGAAACTGCGTTTCACAGGCCTTTGGAAGAGATGTTCCCGGTAGGCTGTAAGAGCACTGTGCAGAGCGAGTGGTTTCTTAGCTTCCCAAAGAGCTGGAAGCAAGATGCTGTGGGGCCCAACTCGCCCTTTGGAAAGAAGCCTGCACGTTGTGCCTTTCAGCTCTAGGGCAAAGTAGCACACCCAGAGCAGAAGTCCTACTTCAGCCAGATCAGGCCTGCAAAGAAACTGCGTTTCACAGGCCTTTGGAAGACATGTTCCCGGTAGGCTGTAAGAGCACTGTGCAGAGCGAGTTGTTTCCTAGCTTCCCAAAGAGCTGGAAGCAAGATGCTGTGGGGCCCAACTCGCCCTTTGGAAAGAAGCCTGCACGTTGTGCCTTTCAGCTCTAGGGCAAAGTAGCACACCCAGAGCAGAAGTCCTACTTCAGCCAGATCAGGCCTGCAAAGAAACTGCGTTTCACAGGCCTTTGGAAGAGATGTTCCCGGTAGGCTGTAAGAGCACTGTGCAGAGCGACTTGTTTCTTAGCTTCCCAAAGAGCTGGAAGCAAGATGCTGTGGGGCCCAACTCGCCCTTTGGAAAGAAGCCTGCACGTTGTGCCTTTCAGCTCTAGGGCAAAGTAGCACACCCACAGCAGAAGTCCTACTTCAGCCAGATCAGGCCTGCAAAGAAACTGCGTTTCACAGGCCTTTGGAAGAGATGTTCCCGGTAGGCTGTAAGAGCACTGTGCAGAGCGAGTTGTTTCTTAGCTTCCCAAAGAGCTGGAAGCAAGATGCTGTGGGGCCCAACTCGCCCTTTGGAAAGAAGCCTGCACGTTGTGCCTTTCAGCTCTAGGGCAAAGTAGCACACCCAGAGCAGAAGTCCTACTTCGGCCAGATCAGGCCTGCAAAGAAACTGCGTTTCACAGGCCTTTGGAAGAGATGTTCCCGGTAGGCCGTAAGAGCACTGTGCAGAGCGAGTTGTTTCTTAGCTGCCGAAAGAGCTGGAAGCTGGACCTGAGGGACTTGTCTACCCTTGTGGAAACAAGGCAGGACTTTGTGCCTTGCAGCTCTAGCGCCATGTAGGACCTGGCAGAGCAGAAGTTCTACTTCAGCCACATCAGGGCTGGGAAGAAACTGCGTTTCACAGGCCTTTGTAAGACTCGTTCCCTGTAGGCTGTAAAACACCAGTGCAGAGCAAGTTGTTTCTTAGCTGCCCAAAGATGTGGAAGCCCAACGCTGTGGGGCCTGTCTGCCCTTGAGGAGTCAAGGCAGGACTTTGAGCCTTGCAACTCTAGGCCGATGTGGGACACGGCATAGCAGCAGTTCTACCTCAGCGAGATAAGGCCTGCAAAGAAACTGCATTTCTCAGGCCTTTGCAAGAGATGCTCCCGGTTGGCTGTAAGAGAGGTCTGCAGAGCGAGTTGTTTCTTAGCTTCCCAAAGAGCTGGAAGCAAGATGCTGTGGGGCCCAACTCGCCCTTTGGAAAGAAGCCTGCACGTTGTGCCATTCAGCTCTAGGGCAAAGTAGCACACCGAGAGCAGAAGTCCTACTTCAGCCAGATCAGGCCTGCAAAGAAACTGCGTTTCACAGGCTTTGGAAGAGATGTTCCCACTAGGCTGTAAGAGCACTGTGCAGAGCGAGTGGTTTCTTAGCTTCCCAAAGAGCTGGAAGCAAGATGCTGTGGGGCCCAACTCGCCCTTTGGAAAGAAGCCTGCACGTTGTGCCTTTCAGCTCTAGGGCAAAGTAGTACACCCACCCAGAAGACTTACTTCAGCCAGATCAGGCCTGCAAAGAAACTGCGTTTCACATTCCTTTGGAAGAGATGTTCTCACTTGGTTGGAAGAGCACTGTGCAAGGCGAGTTGTTTCTTAGTTTCCCAAAGAGCTGGAAGCAAGATGCTGTGGGGCCCAACTCGCCCTTTGGAAAGAAGCCTGCACGTTGTGCCTTTCAGCTCTAGGGCAAAGTAGCACACCCAGAGCAGAAGTCCTACTTCGGCCAGATCAGGCCTGCAAAGAAACTGCGTTTCACAGGCCTTTGTAAGACTCGTTCCCTGTAGGCTGAAAAACACCTGTGCAGAGCCAGTTGCTTCTCAGCTGCCCAAAAAGCTGGAAGCTTGACACTGAGGGACCAGTTTTCCCTTGGGAAAACAAGGCAGGACTTTGTGCCTTGAAGCTCTAGTCCCATGTAGGACACGGCAGTGCAGAAGTTCTCCTTCAGGGAGATCAGCCCTGGGAAGAAACTGACTTTCACAGGCCTTTGGAAGAGATGTTCCCGGTAGGCTGTAAGAGCACTGTGCAGAGCGAGTTGTTTCTTAGCTGCCGAAAGAGCTGGAAGCTGGACCTGAGGGACTTGTCTACCCTTGTGGAAACAAGGCAGGACTTTGTGCCTTGCAGCTCTAGCGCCATGTAGGACCTGGCAGAGCAGAAGTTCTACTTCAGCCACATCAGGGCTGGGAAGAAACTGCGTTTCACAGGCCTTTGTAAGACTCGTTCCCTGTAGGCTGTAAAACACCAGTGCAGAGCAAGTTGTTTCTTAGCTGCCCAAAGATGTGGAAGCCCAACGCTGTGGGGCCTGTCTGCCCTTGAGGAGTCAAGGCAGGACTTTGAGCCTTGCAACTCTAGGCCGATGTGGGACACGGCATAGCAGCAGTTCTACCTCAGCGAGATAAGGCCTGCAAAGAAACTGCATTTCTCAGGCCTTTGCAAGAGATGCTCCCGGTTGGCTGTAAGAGAGGTCTGCAGAGCGAGTTGTTTCTCAGCTTCCCAAAGAGCTGGAAGGAAGATGCTGTGGGGCCCAACTCGCCCTTTGGAAAGAAGCCTGCACGTTGTGCCATTCAGCTCTAGGGCAAAGTAGCACACCGAGAGCAGAAGTCCTACTTCAGCCAGATCAGGCCTGCAAAGAAACTGCGTTTCACAGGCTTTGAAAGAGATGTTCCCACTAGGCTGTAAGAGCACTGTGCAGAGCGAGTTGTTTCTTAGGTTCCCAAAGAGCTGGCAGCAAGATGCTGTGGGGCCCAACTCGCCCTTTGGAAAGAAGCCTGCACGTTGTGCCTTTCAGCTCTAGGGCATAGTAGCACACCCACCCAGAAGACTTACTTCTGCCAGATCAGGCCTGCAAAGAAACTGGGTTTCAAAGGCCTTTGGAAGAGATGTTCCCACTAGGCTGTAAGAGCACTGTCCAGAGCGAGTTGTTTCTTAGCTTCCCAAAGAGCTGGAAGCAAGATGCTGTGGGGCCCAACTCGCCCTTTGGAAAGAAGCCTGCACGTTGTGCCTTTCAGCTCTAGGGCAAAGTAGCACACCCAGAGCAGAAGTCCTACTTCAGCCAGATCAGGCCTGCAAAGAAACTGCGTTTCACAGGCCTTTGGAAGACATGTTCCCACTAGGCTGTAAGAGCACTGTGCAGAGCGAGTTGTTTCCTAGCTTCCCAAAGAGCTGGAAGCAAGATGCTGTGGGGCCCAACTCGCCCTTTGGAAAGAAGCCTGCACGTTGTGCCTTTCAGCTCTAGGGCAAAGTAGCACACCCAGAGCAGAAGTCCTACTTCAGCCAGATCAGGCCTGCAAAGAAACTGCGTTTCACAGACCTTTGGAAGAGATGTTCCCGGTAGGCTGTAAGAGCACTGTGCAGAGCGACTTGTTTCTTAGCTTCCCAAAGAGCTGGAAGCAAGATGCTGTGGGGCCCAACTCGCCCTTTGGAAAGAAGCCTGCACGTTGTGCCTTTCAGCTCTAGGGCAAAGTAGCACACCCAGAGCAGAAGTCCTACTTCGGCCAGATCAGGCCTGCAAAGAAACTGCGTTTCACAGGCCTTTGGAAGAGATGTTCCCGGTAGGCCGTAAGAGCACTGTGCAGAGCGAGTTGTTTCTTAGCTGCCGAAAGAGCTGGAAGCTGGACCTGAGGGACTTGTCTACCCTTGTGGAAACAAGGCAGGACTTTGTGCCTTGCAGCTCTAGCGCCATGTAGGACCTGGCAGAGCAGAAGTTCTACTTCAGCCACATCAGGGCTGGGAAGAAACTGCGTTTCACAGGCCTTTGTAAGACTCGTTCCCTGTAGGCTGTAAAACACCAGTGCAGAGCAAGTTGTTTCTTAGCTGCCCAAAGATGTGGAAGCCCAACGCTGTGGGGCCTGTCTGCCCTTGAGGAGTCAAGGCAGGACTTTGAGCCTTGCAACTCTAGGCCGATGTGGGACACGGCATAGCAGCAGTTCTACCTCAGCGAGATAAGGCCTGCAAAGAAACTGCATTTCTCAGGCCTTTGCAAGAGATGCTCCCGGTTGGCTGTAAGAGAGGTCTGCAGAGCGAGTTGTTTCTTAGCTTCCCAAAGAGCTGGAAGCAAGATGCTGTGGGGCCCAACTCGCCCTTTGGAAAGAAGCCTGCACGTTGTGCCTTTCAGCTCTAGGGTAAAGTAGCACACCCAGAGCAGAAGTCCTACTTCAGCCAGATCAGGCCTGCAAAGAAACTGCGTTTCACAGGCTTTGGAAGAGATGTTCCCACTAGGCTGTAAGAGCACTGTGCAGAGCGAGTTGTTTCTTAGGTTCCCAAAGAGCTGGAAGCAAGATGCTGTGGGGCCCAACTCGCCCTTTGGAAAGAAGCCTGCACGTTGTGCCTTTCAGCTCTAGGGCAAAGTAGCACACCCACCCAGAAGACTTACTTCTGCCAGATCAGGCCTGCAAAGAAACTGCGTTTCACATTCCTTTGGAAGAGATGTTCTCACTTGGTTGGAAGAGCATTGTTCAAGGCGAGTTGTTTCTCAGTTTCCCAAAGAGCTGGAAGCAAGATGCTGTGGGGCCCAACTCGCCCTTTGGAAAGAAGCCTGCACGTTGTGCCTTTCAGCTCTAGGGCAAAGTAGCACACCCAGAGCAGAAGTCCTATTTCAGCCAGATCAGGCCTGCAAAGAAACTGCGTTTCACAGGCCTTTGGAAGAGATGTTCCCGGTTGGCTGTAGGAGAGGTCTGCAGAGCGAGTTGTTTCTTAGCTTCCCAAAGAGCTGGAAGCAAGATGCTGTGGGGCCCAACTCGCCCTTTGGAAAGAAGCCTGCACGTTGTGCCTTTCAGCTCTAGGGCAAAGTAGCACACCCAGAGCAGAAGTCCTACTTCAGCCAGATCAGGCCTGCAAAGAAACTGCGTTTCACAGGCCTTTGGAAGACATGTTCCCACTAGGCTGTAAGAGCACTGTGCAGAGCGAGTTGTTTCTTAGCTTCCCAAAGAGCTGGAAGCAAGATGCTGTGGGGCCCAACTCGCCCTTTGGAAAGAAGCCTGCACGTTGTGCCTTTCAGCTCTAGGGCAAAGTAGCACACCCAGAGCAGAAGTCCTACTTCAGCCAGATCAGGCCTGCAAAGAAACTGCGTTTCACAGGCCTTTGGAAGAGATGTTCCCGGTAGGCTGTAAGAGCACTGTGCAGAGCGAGTTGTTTCTTAGCTTCCCAAAGAGCTGGAAGCAAGATGCTTTGCGGCCCAACTCGCCCTTTGGAAAGAAGACATCACTTTGAGCCTTTCAGCTCTAGGCCAATGTAGCACACCCAGAGCAGAAGTTCTACTTCAGCCAGCTCAGGCCTGCAAAGAAGCTGCGTTTCACAGGCCTTTGTAAGACTCGTTCCCTGTAGGCTGAAAAACACCTGTGCAGAGCCAGTTGCTTCTCAGCTGCCCAAAAAGCTGGAAGCTTGACACTGAGGGACCAGTTTTCCCTTGGGAAAACAAGGCAGGACTTTGTGCCTTGAAGCTCTAGTCCCATGTAGGACACGGCAGTGCAGAAGTTCTCCTTCAGGGAGATCAGCCCTGGGAAGAAACTGACTTTCACAGGCCTTTGGAAGAGATGTTCCCGGTAGGCTGTAAGAGCACTGTGCAGAGCGAGTTGTTTCTTAGCTGCCGAAAGAGCTGGAAGCTGGACCTGAGGGACTTGTCTACCCTTGTGGAAACAAGGCAGGACTTTGTGCCTTGCAGCTCTAGCGCCATGTAGGACCTGGCAGAGCAGAAGTTCTACTTCAGCCACATCAGGGCTGGGAAGAAACTGCGTTTCACAGGCCTTTGTAAGACTCGTTCCCTGTAGGCTGTAAAACACCAGTGCAGAGCAAGTTGTTTCTTAGCTGCCCAAAGATGTGGAAGCCCAACGCTGTGGGGCCTGTCTGCCCTTGAGGAGTCAAGGCAGGACTTTGAGCCTTGCAACTCTAGGCCGATGTGGGACACGGCATAGCAGCAGTTCTACCTCAGCGAGATAAGGCCTGCAAAGAAACTGCATTTCTCAGGCCTTTGCAAGAGATGCTCCCGGTTGGCTGTAAGAGAGGTCTGCAGAGCGAGTTGTTTCTTAGCTTCCCAAAGAGCTGGAAGCAAGATGCTGTGGGGCCCAACTCGCCCTTTGGAAAGAAGCCTGCACGTTGTGCCTTTCAGCTCTAGGGCAAAGTAGCACACCGAGAGCAGAAGTCCTACTTCAGCCAGATCAGGCCTGCAAAGAAACTGCGTTTCACAGGCTTTGAAAGAGATGTTCCCACTAGGCTGTAAGAGCACTGTGCAGAGCGAGTTGTTTCTTAGGTTCCCAAAGAGCTGGCAGCAAGATGCTGTGGGGCCCAACTCGCCCTTTGGAAAGAAGCCTGCACGTTGTGCCTTTCAGCTCTAGGGCAAAGTAGCACACCCACCCAGAAGACTTACTTCTGCCAGATAAGGCCTGCAAAGAAACTGGGTTTCAAAGGCCTTTGGAAGAGATGTTCCC
The DNA here is from genome assembly GCF_041296265.1 of Equus caballus. NCBI lineage: Eukaryota > Metazoa > Chordata > Mammalia > Perissodactyla > Equidae > Equus > Equus caballus. Next base: position 53,719 of record NC_091700.1, on the reverse strand, counting down.
ACTAGGCTGTAAGAGCACTGTCCAGAGCGAGTTGTTTCTTAGCTTCCCAAAGAGCTGGAAGCAAGATGCTGTGGGGCCCAACTCGCCCTTTGGAAAGAAGCCTGCACGTTGTGCCTTTCAGCTCTAGGGCAAAGTAGCACACCCAGAGCAGAAGTCCTACTTCAGCCAGATCAGGCCTGCAAAGAAACTGCGTTTCACAGGCCTTTGGAAGACATGTTCCCACTAGGCTGTAAGAGCACTGTGCAGAGCGAGTTGTTTCCTAGCTTCCCAAAGAGCTGGAAGCAAGATGCTGTGGGGCCCAACTCGCCCTTTGGAAAGAAGCCTGCACGTTGTGCCTTTCAGCTCTAGGGCAAAGTAGCACACCCAGAGCAGAAGTCCTACTTCAGCCAGATCAGGCCTGCAAAGAAACTGCGTTTCACAGACCTTTGGAAGAGATGTTCCCGGTAGGCTGTAAGAGCACTGTGCAGAGCGACTTGTTTCTTAGCTTCCCAAAGAGCTGGAAGCAAGATGCTGTGGGGCCCAACTCGCCCTTTGGAAAGAAGCCTGCACGTTGTGCCTTTCAGCTCTAGGGCAAAGTAGCACACCCACAGCAGAAGTCCTACTTCAGCCAGATCAGGCCTGCAAAGAAACTGCGTTTCACAGGCCTTTGGAAGAGATGTTCCCGGTAGGCTGTAAGAGCACTGTGCAGAGCGAGTTGTTTCTTAGCTTCCCAAAGAGCTGGAAGCAAGATGCTGTGGGGCCCAACTCGCCCTTTGGAAAGAAGCCTGCACGTTGTGCCTTTCAGCTCTAGGGCAAAGTAGCACACCCAGAGCAGAAGTCCTACTTCGGCCAGATCAGGCCTGCAAAGAAACTGCGTTTCACAGGCCTTTGGAACAGATGTTCCCGGTAGGCCGTAAGAGCACTGTGCAGAGCGAGTTGTTTCTTAGCTGCCGAAAGAGCTGGAAGCTGGACCTGAGGGACTTGTCTACCCTTGTGGAAACAAGGCAGGACTTTGTGCCTTGCAGCTCTAGCGCCATGTAGGACCTGGCAGAGCAGAAGTTCTACTTCAGCCACATCAGGGCTGGGAAGAAACTGCGTTTCACAGGCCTTTGTAAGACTCGTTCCCTGTAGGCTGTAAAACACCAGTGCAGAGCAAGTTGTTTCTTAGCTGCCCAAAGATGTGGAAGCCCAACGCTGTGGGGCCTGTCTGCCCTTGAGGAGTCAAGGCAGGACTTTGAGCCTTGCAACTCTAGGCCGATGTGGGACACGGCATAGCAGCAGTTCTACCTCAGCGAGATAAGGCCTGCAAAGAAACTGCATTTCTCAGGCCTTTGCAAGAGATGCTCCCGGTTGGCTGTAAGAGAGGTCTGCAGAGCGAGTTGTTTCTTAGCTTCCCAAAGAGCTGGAAGCAAGATGCTGTGGGGCCCAACTCGCCCTTTGGAAAGAAGCCTGCACGTTGTGCCTTTCAGCTCTAGGGCAAAGTAGCACACCCAGAGCAGAAGTCCTACTTCAGCCAGATCAGGCCTGCAAAGAAACTGCGTTTCACAGGCTTTGGAAGAGATGTTCCCACTAGGCTGTAAGAGCACTGTGCAGAGCGAGTTGTTTCTTAGGTTCCCAAAGAGCTGGAAGCAAGATGCTGTGGGGCCCAACTCGCCCTTTGGAAAGAAGCCTGCACGTTGTGCCTTTCAGCTCTAGGGCAAAGTAGCACACCCACCCAGAAGACTTACTTCTGCCAGATCAGGCCTGCAAAGAAACTGCGTTTCACATTCCTTTGGAAGAGATGTTCTCACTTGGTTGGAAGAGCATTGTGCAAGGCGAGTTGCTTCTCAGTTTCCCAAAGAGCTGGAAGCAAGATGCTGTGGGGCCCAACTCGCCCTTTGGAAAGAAGCCTGCACGTTGTGCCTTTCAGCTCTAGGGCAAAGTAGCACACCCAGAGCAGAAGTCCTACTTCAGCCAGATCAGGCCTGCAAAGAAACTGCGTTTCACAGGCCTTTGGAAGAGATGTTCCCGGTAGGCTGTAAGAGCACTGTGCAGAGCGAGTGGTTTCTTAGCTTCCCAAAGAGCTGGAAGCAAGATGCTGTGGGGCCCAACTCGCCCTTTGGAAAGAAGCCTGCACGTTGTGCCTTTCAGCTCTAGGGCAAAGTAGCACACCCAGAGCAGAAGTCCTACTTCAGCCAGATCAGGCCTGCAAAGAAACTGCGTTTCACAGGCCTTTGGAAGACATGTTCCCGGTAGGCTGTAAGAGCACTGTGCAGAGCGAGTTGTTTCCTAGCTTCCCAAAGAGCTGGAAGCAAGATGCTGTGGGGCCCAACTCGCCCTTTGGAAAGAAGCCTGCACGTTGTGCCTTTCAGCTCTAGGGCAAAGTAGCACACCCAGAGCAGAAGTCCTACTTCAGCCAGATCAGGCCTGCAAAGAAACTGCGTTTCACAGGCCTTTGGAAGAGATGTTCCCGGTAGGCTGTAAGAGCACTGTGCAGAGCGACTTGTTTCTTAGCTTCCCAAAGAGCTGGAAGCAAGATGCTGTGGGGCCCAACTCGCCCTTTGGAAAGAAGCCTGCACGTTGTGCCTTTCAGCTCTAGGGCAAAGTAGCACACCCACAGCAGAAGTCCTACTTCAGCCAGATCAGGCCTGCAAAGAAACTGCGTTTCACAGGCCTTTGGAAGAGATGTTCCCGGTAGGCTGTAAGAGCACTGTGCAGAGCGAGTTGTTTCTTAGCTTCCCAAAGAGCTGGAAGCAAGATGCTGTGGGGCCCAACTCGCCCTTTGGAAAGAAGCCTGCACGTTGTGCCTTTCAGCTCTAGGGCAAAGTAGCACACCCAGAGCAGAAGTCCTACTTCGGCCAGATCAGGCCTGCAAAGAAACTGCGTTTCACAGGCCTTTGGAACAGATGTTCCCGGTAGGCCGTAAGAGCACTGTGCAGAGCGAGTTGTTTCTTAGCTGCCGAAAGAGCTGGAAGCTGGACCTGAGGGACTTGTCTACCCTTGTGGAAACAAGGCAGGACTTTGTGCCTTGCAGCTCTAGCGCCATGTAGGACCTGGCAGAGCAGAAGTTCTACTTCAGCCACATCAGGGCTGGGAAGAAACTGCGTTTCACAGGCCTTTGTAAGACTCGTTCCCTGTAGGCTGTAAAACACCAGTGCAGAGCAAGTTGTTTCTTAGCTGCCCAAAGATGTGGAAGCCCAACGCTGTGGGGCCTGTCTGCCCTTGAGGAGTCAAGGCAGGACTTTGAGCCTTGCAACTCTAGGCCGATGTGGGACACGGCATAGCAGCAGTTCTACCTCAGCGAGATAAGGCCTGCAAAGAAACTGCATTTCTCAGGCCTTTGCAAGAGATGCTCCCGGTTGGCTGTAAGAGAGGTCTGCAGAGCGAGTTGTTTCTTAGCTTCCCAAAGAGCTGGAAGCAAGATGCTGTGGGGCCCAACTCGCCCTTTGGAAAGAAGCCTGCACGTTGTGCCTTTCAGCTCTAGGGCAAAGTAGCACACCCAGAGCAGAAGTCCTACTTCAGCCAGATCAGGCCTGCAAAGAAACTGCGTTTCACAGGCTTTGGAAGAGATGTTCCCACTAGGCTGTAAGAGCACTGTGCAGAGCGAGTGGTTTCTTAGCTTCCCAAAGAGCTGGAAGCAAGATGCTGTGGGGCCCAACTCGCCCTTTGGAAAGAAGCCTGCACGTTGTGCCTTTCAGCTCTAGGGCAAAGTAGCACACCCACCCAGAAGACTTACTTCTGCCAGATCAGGCCTGCAAAGAAACTGCGTTTCACATTCCTTTGGAAGAGATGTTCTCACTTGGTTGGAAGAGCATTGTGCAAGGCGAGTTGCTTCTCAGTTTCCCAAAGAGCTGGAAGCAAGATGCTGTGGGGCCCAACTCGCCCTTTGGAAAGAAGCCTGCACGTTGTGCCTTTCAGCTCTAGGGCAAAGTAGCACACCCAGAGCAGAAGTCCTACTTCAGCCAGATCAGGCCTGCAAAGAAACTGCGTTTCACAGGCCTTTGGAAGAGATGTTCCCGGTAGGCTGTAAGAGCACTGTGCAGAGCGAGTTGTTTCTTAGCTTCCCAAAGAGCTGGAAGCAAGATGCTGTGGGGCCCAACTCGCCCTTTGGAAAGAAGCCTGCACGTTGTGCCTTTCAGCTCTAGGGCAAAGTAGAACACCCAGACCAGAAGACTTACTTCTGCCAGATCAGGCCTGCAAAGAAACTGCGTTTCACATTCCTTTGGAAGAGATGTTCTCACTTGGTTGGAAGAGCACTGTGCAGAGCGAGTTGTTTCTTAGCTTCCCAAAGAGCTGGAAGCAAGATGCTGTGGGGCCCAACTCGCCCTTTGGAAAGAAGCCTGCACGTTGTGCCTTTCAGCTCTAGGGCAAAGTAGCACACCCAGAGCAGAAGTCCTACTCCAGCCAGATCAGGCCTGCAAAGAAACTGCGTTTCACAGGCCTTTGGAAGAGATGTTCCCGGTAGGCTGTAAGAGCACTGTGCAGAGCGAGTGGTTTCTTAGCTTCCCAAAGAGCTGGAAGCAAGATGCTGTGGGGCCCAACTCGCCCTTTGGAAAGAAGCCTGCACGTTGTGCCTTTCAGCTCTAGGGCAAAGTAGCACACCCAGAGCAGAAGTCCTACTTCAGCCAGATCAGGCCTGCAAAGAAACTGCGTTTCACAGGCCTTTGGAAGACATGTTCCCGGTAGGCTGTAAGAGCACTGTGCAGAGCGAGTTGTTTCCTAGCTTCCCAAAGAGCTGGAAGCAAGATGCTGTGGGGCCCAACTCGCCCTTTGGAAAGAAGCCTGCACGTTGTGCCTTTCAGCTCTAGGGCAAAGTAGCACACCCAGAGCAGAAGTCCTACTTCAGCCAGATCAGGCCTGCAAAGAAACTGCGTTTCACAGGCCTTTGGAAGAGATGTTCCCGGTAGGCTGTAAGAGCACTGTGCAGAGCGACTTGTTTCTTAGCTTCCCAAAGAGCTGGAAGCAAGATGCTGTGGGGCCCAACTCGCCCTTTGGAAAGAAGCCTGCACGTTGTGCCTTTCAGCTCTAGGGCAAAGTAGCACACCCACAGCAGAAGTCCTACTTCAGCCAGATCAGGCCTGCAAAGAAACTGCGTTTCACAGGCCTTTGGAAGAGATGTTCCCGGTAGGCTGTAAGAGCACTGTGCAGAGCGAGTTGTTTCTTAGCTTCCCAAAGAGCTGGAAGCAAGATGCTGTGGGGCCCAACTCGCCCTTTGGAAAGAAGCCTGCACGTTGTGCCTTTCAGCTCTAGGGCAAAGTAGCACACCCAGAGCAGAAGTCCTACTTCGGCCAGATCAGGCCTGCAAAGAAACTGCGTTTCACAGGCCTTTGGAAGAGATGTTCCCGGTAGGCCGTAAGAGCACTGTGCAGAGCGAGTTGTTTCTTAGCTGCCGAAAGAGCTGGAAGCTGGACCTGAGGGACTTGTCTACCCTTGTGGAAACAAGGCAGGACTTTGTGCCTTGCAGCTCTAGCGCCATGTAGGACCTGGCAGAGCAGAAGTTCTACTTCAGCCACATCAGGGCTGGGAAGAAACTGCGTTTCACAGGCCTTTGTAAGACTCGTTCCCTGTAGGCTGTAAAACACCAGTGCAGAGCAAGTTGTTTCTTAGCTGCCCAAAGATGTGGAAGCCCAACGCTGTGGGGCCTGTCTGCCCTTGAGGAGTCAAGGCAGGACTTTGAGCCTTGCAACTCTAGGCCGATGTGGGACACGGCATAGCAGCAGTTCTACCTCAGCGAGATAAGGCCTGCAAAGAAACTGCATTTCTCAGGCCTTTGCAAGAGATGCTCCCGGTTGGCTGTAAGAGAGGTCTGCAGAGCGAGTTGTTTCTTAGCTTCCCAAAGAGCTGGAAGCAAGATGCTGTGGGGCCCAACTCGCCCTTTGGAAAGAAGCCTGCACGTTGTGCCATTCAGCTCAAGGGCAAAGTAGCACACCGAGAGCAGAAGTCCTACTTCAGCCAGATCAGGCCTGCAAAGAAACTGCGTTTCACAGGCTTTGGAAGAGATGTTCCCACTAGGCTGTAAGAGCACTGTGCAGAGCGAGTGGTTTCTTAGCTTCCCAAAGAGCTGGAAGCAAGATGCTGTGGGGCCCAACTCGCCCTTTGGAAAGAAGCCTGCACGTTGTGCCTTTCAGCTCTAGGGCAAAGTAGTACACCCACCCAGAAGACTTACTTCAGCCAGATCAGGCCTGCAAAGAAACTGCGTTTCACATTCCTTTGGAAGAGATGTTCTCACTTGGTTGGAAGAGCACTGTGCAAGGCGAGTTGTTTCTTAGTTTCCCAAAGAGCTGGAAGCAAGATGCTGTGGGGCCCAACTCGCCCTTTGGAAAGAAGCCTGCACGTTGTGCCTTTCAGCTCTAGGGCAAAGTAGCACACCCAGAGCAGAAGTCCTACTTCGGCCAGATCAGGCCTGCAAAGAAACTGCGTTTCACAGGCCTTTGGAAGAGATGTTCCCGGTAGGCCGTAAGAGCACTGTGCAGAGCGAGTTGTTTCTTAGCTGCCGAAAGAGCTGGAAGCTGGACCTGAGGGACTTGTCTACCCTTGTGGAAACAAGGCAGGACTTTGTGCCTTGCAGCTCTAGCGCCATGTAGGCCCTGGCAGAGCAGAAGTTCTACTTCAGCCACATCAGGGCTGGGAAGAAACTGCGTTTCACAGGCCTTTGTAAGACTCGTTCCCTGTAGGCTGTAAAACACCAGTGCAGAGCAAGTTGTTTCTTAGCTGCCCAAAGATGTGGAAGCCCAACGCTGTGGGGCCTGTCTGCCCTTGAGGAGTCAAGGCAGGACTTTGAGCCTTGCAACTCTAGGCCGATGTGGGACACGGCATAGCAGCAGTTCTACCTCAGCGAGATAAGGCCTGCAAAGAAACTGCATTTCTCAGGCCTTTGCAAGAGATGCTCCCGGTTGGCTGTAAGAGAGGTCTGCAGAGCGAGTTGTTTCTTAGCTTCCCAAAGAGCTGGAAGCAAGATGCTGTGGGGCCCAACTCGCCCTTTGGAAAGAAGCCTGCACGTTGTGCCTTTCAGCTCTAGGGCAAAGTAGCACACCCACCCAGAAGACTTACTTCTGCCAGATCAGGCCTGCAAAGAAACTGCGTTTCACATTCCTTTGGAAGAGATGTTCTCACTTGGTTGGAAGAGCATTGTGCAAGGCGAGTTGTTTCTCAGTTTCCCAAAGAGCTGGAAGCAAGATGCTGTGGGGCCCAACTCGCCCTTTGGAAAGAAGCCTGCACGTTGTGCCTTTCAGCTCTAGGGCAAAGTAGCACACCCAGAGCAGAAGTCCTACTTCAGCCAGATCAGGCCTGCAAAGAAACTGCGTTTCACAGGCCTTTGGAAGAGATGTTCCCGGTAGGCTGTAAGAGAGGTCTGCAGAGCGAGTTGTTTCTTAGCTTCCCAAAGAGCTGTAAGCAAGAGGCTTTGGGGCCCAACACGCCCTTTGGAAAGAAGCCTGCACGTTGTGCCTTTCAGCTCTAGGGCCAAGTAGCACACCCAGAGCAGAAGTCCTACTTCAGCCAGATCAGGCCTGCAAAGAAACTGCGTTTCACAGGCCTTTGGAAGACATGTTCCCACTAGGCTGTAAGAGCACTGTGCAGAGCGAGTTGTTTCTTAGCTTCCCAAAGAGCTGGAAGCAAGATGCTGTGGGGCCCAACTCGCCCTTTGGAAAGAAGCCTGCACGTTGTGCCTTTCAGCTCTAGGGCAAAGTAGCACACCCAGAGCAGAAGTCCTACTTCAGCCAGATCAGGCCTGCAAAGAAACTGCGTTTCACAGGCCTTTGGAAGAGATGTTCCCGGTAGGCTGTAAGAGCACTGTGCAGAGCGAGTTGTTTCTTAGCTTCCCAAAGAGCTGGAAGCAAGATGCTTTGCGGCCCAACTCGCCCTTTGGAAAGAAGACATCACTTTGAGCCTTTCAGCTCTAGGGCAATGTAGCACACCCAGAGCAGAAGTTCTACTTCAGCCAGCTCAGGCCTGCAAAGAAGCTGCGTTTCACAGGCCTTTGTAAGACTCGTTCCCTGTAGGCTGAAAAACACCTGTGCAGAGCCAGTTGCTTCTCAGCTGCCCAAAAAGCTGGAAGCTTGACACTGAGGGACCAGTTTTCCCTTGGGAAAACAAGGCAGGACTTTGTGCCTTGAAGCTCTAGTCCCATGTAGGACACGGCAGTGCAGAAGTTCTCCTTCAGGGAGATCAGCCCTGGGAAGAAACTGACTTTCACAGGCCTTTGGAAGAGATGTTCCCGGTAGGCTGTAAGAGCACTGTGCAGAGCGAGTTGTTTCTTAGCTGCCGAAAGAGCTGGAAGCTGGACCTGAGGGACTTGTCTACCCTTGTGGAAACAAGGCAGGACTTTGTGCCTTGCAGCTCTAGCGCCATGTAGGACCTGGCAGAGCAGAAGTTCTACTTCAGCCACATCAGGGCTGGGAAGAAACTGCGTTTCACAGGCCTTTGTAAGACTCGTTCCCTGTAGGCTGTAAAACACCAGTGCAGAGCAAGTTGTTTCTTAGCTGCCCAAAGATGTGGAAGCCCAACGCTGTGGGGCCTGTCTGCCCTTGAGGAGTCAAGGCAGGACTTTGAGCCTTGCAACTCTAGGCCGATGTGGGACACGGCATAGCAGCAGTTCTACCTCAGCGAGATAAGGCCTGCAAAGAAACTGCATTTCTCAGGCCTTTGCAAGAGATGCTCCCGGTTGGCTGTAAGAGAGGTCTGCAGAGCGAGTTGTTTCTTAGCTTCCCAAAGAGCTGGAAGCAAGATGCTGTGGGGCCCAACTCGCCCTTTGGAAAGAAGCCTGCACGTTGTGCCATTCAGCTCTAGGGCAAAGTAGCACACCGAGAGCAGAAGTCCTACTTCAGCCAGATCAGGCCTGCAAAGAAACTGCGTTTCACAGGCTTTGAAAGAGATGTTCCCACTAGGCTGTAAGAGCACTGTGCAGAGCGAGTTGTTTCTTAGGTTCCCAAAGAGCTGGAAGCAAGATGCTGTGGGGCCCAACTCGCCCTTTGGAAAGAAGCCTGCACGTTGTGCCTTTCAGCTCTAGGGCAAAGTAGCACACCCACCCAGAAGACTTACTTCTGCCAGATCAGGCCTGCAAAGAAACTGGGTTTCAAAGGCCTTTGGAAGAGATGTTCCCACTAGGCTGTAAGAGCACTGTCCAGAGCGAGTTGTTTCTTAGCTTCCCAAAGAGCTGGAAGCAAGATGCTGTGGGGCCCAACTCGCCCTTTGGAAAGAAGCCTGCACGTTGTGCCTTTCAGCTCTAGGGCAAAGTAGCACACCCAGAGCAGAAGTCCTACTTCAGCCAGATCAGGCCTGCAAAGAAACTGCGTTTCACAGGCCTTTGGAAGACATGTTCCCACTAGGCTGTAAGAGCACTGTGCAGAGCGAGTTGTTTCCTAGCTTCCCAAAGAGCTGGAAGCAAGATGCTGTGGGGCCCAACTCGCCCTTTGGAAAGAAGCCTGCACGTTGTGCCTTTCAGCTCTAGGGCAAAGTAGCACACCCAGAGCAGAAGTCCTACTTCAGCCAGATCAGGCCTGCAAAGAAACTGCGTTTCACAGACCTTTGGAAGAGATGTTCCCGGTAGGCTGTAAGAGCACTGTGCAGAGCGACTTGTTTCTTAGCTTCCCAAAGAGCTGGAAGCAAGATGCTGTGGGGCCCAACTCGCCCTTTGGAAAGAAGCCTGCACGTTGTGCCTTTCAGCTCTAGGGCAAAGTAGCACACCCACAGCAGAAGTCCTACTTCAGCCAGATCAGGCCTGCAAAGAAACTGCGTTTCACAGGCCTTTGGAAGAGATGTTCCCGGTAGGCTGTAAGAGCACTGTGCAGAGCGAGTTGTTTCTTAGCTTCCCAAAGAGCTGGAAGCAAGATGCTGTGGGGCCCAACTCGCCCTTTGGAAAGAAGCCTGCACGTTGTGCCTTTCAGCTCTAGGGCAAAGTAGCACACCCAGAGCAGAAGTCCTACTTCGGCCAGATCAGGCCTGCAAAGAAACTGCGTTTCACAGGCCTTTGGAAGAGATGTTCCCGGTAGGCCGTAAGAGCACTGTGCAGAGCGAGTTGTTTCTTAGCTGCCGAAAGAGCTGGAAGCTGGACCTGAGGGACTTGTCTACCCTTGTGGAAACAAGGCAGGACTTTGTGCCTTGCAGCTCTAGCGCCATGTAGGACCTGGCAGAGCAGAAGTTCTACTTCAGCCACATCAGGGCTGGGAAGAAACTGCGTTTCACAGGCCTTTGTAAGACTCGTTCCCTGTAGGCTGTAAAACACCAGTGCAGAGCAAGTTGTTTCTTAGCTGCCCAAAGATGTGGAAGCCCAACGCTGTGGGGCCTGTCTGCCCTTGAGGAGTCAAGGCAGGACTTTGAGCCTTGCAACTCTAGGCCGATGTGGGACACGGCATAGCAGCAGTTCTACCTCAGCGAGATAAGGCCTGCAAAGAAACTGCATTTCTCAGGCCTTTGCAAGAGATGCTCCCGGTTGGCTGTAAGAGAGGTCTGCAGAGCGAGTTGTTTCTTAGCTTCCCAAAGAGCTGGAAGCAAGATGCTGTGGGGCCCAACTCGCCCTTTGGAAAGAAGCCTGCACGTTGTGCCTTTCAGCTCTAGGGCAAAGTAGCACACCCAGAGCAGAAGTCCTACTTCAGCCAGATCAGGCCTGCAAAGAAACTGCGTTTCACAGGCTTTGGAAGAGATGTTCCCACTAGGCTGTAAGAGCACTGTGCAGAGCGAGTTGTTTCTTAGGTTCCCAAAGAGCTGGAAGCAAGATGCTGTGGGGCCCAACTCGCCCTTTGGAAAGAAGCCTGCACGTTGTGCCTTTCAGCTCTAGGGCAAAGTAGCACACCCACCCAGAAGACTTACTTCTGCCAGATCAGGCCTGCAAAGAAACTGCGTTTCACATTCCTTTGGAAGAGATGTTCTCACTTGGTTGGAAGAGCATTGTGCAAGGCGAGTTGCTTCTCAGTTTCCCAAAGAGCTGGAAGCAAGATGCTGTGGGGCCCAACTCGCCCTTTGGAAAGAAGCCTGCACGTTGTGCCTTTCAGCTCTAGGGCAAAGTAGCACACCCAGAGCAGAAGTCCTACTTCAGCCAGATCAGGCCTGCAAAGAAACTGCGTTTCACAGGCCTTTGGAAGAGATGTTCCCGGTAGGCTGTAAGAGCACTGTGCAGAGCGAGTGGTTTCTTAGCTTCCCAAAGAGCTGGAAGCAAGATGCTGTGGGGCCCAACTCGCCCTTTGGAAAGAAGCCTGCACGTTGTGCCTTTCAGCTCTAGGGCAAAGTAGAACACCCAGACCAGAAGACTTACTTCTGCCAGATCAGGCCTGCAAAGAAACTGCGTTTCACATTCCTTTGGAAGAGATGTTCTCACTTGGTTGGAAGAGCACTGTGCAGAGCGAGTTGTTTCTTAGCTTCCCAAAGAGCTGGAAGCAAGATGCTGTGGGGCCCAACTCGCCCTTTGGAAAGAAGCCTGCACGTTGTGCCTTTCAGCTCTAGGGCAAAGTAGCACACCCAGAGCAGAAGTCCTACTCCAGCCAGATCAGGCCTGCAAAGAAACTGCGTTTCACAGGCCTTTGGAAGAGATGTTCCGGGTAGGCTGTAAGAGCACTGTGCAGAGCGAGTGGTTTCTTAGCTTCCCAAAGAGCTGGAAGCAAGATGCTGTGGGGCCCAACTCGCCCTTTGGAAAGAAGCCTGCACGTTGTGCCTTTCAGCTCTAGGGCAAAGTAGCACACCCAGAGCAGAAGTCCTACTTCAGCCAGATCAGGCCTGCAAAGAAACTGCGTTTCACAGGCCTTTGGAAGACATGTTCCCGGTAGGCTGTAAGAGCACTGTGCAGAGCGAGTTGTTTCCTAGCTTCCCAAAGAGCTGGAAGCAAGATGCTGTGGGGCCCAACTCGCCCTTTGGAAAGAAGCCTGCACGTTGTGCCTTTCAGCTCTAGGGCAAAGTAGCACACCCAGAGCAGAAGTCCTACTTCAGCCAGATCAGGCCTGCAAAGAAACTGCGTTTCACAGGCCTTTGGAAGAGATGTTCCCGGTAGGCTGTAAGAGCACTGTGCAGAGCGAGTTCTTTCTTCGCTTCCCAAAGAGCTGGAAGCAAGATGCTGTGGGGCCCAACTCGCCCTTTGGAAAGAAGCCTGCACGTTGTGCCTTTCAGCTCTAGGGCAAAGTAGCACACCCAGAGCAGAAGTCCTACTTCAGCCAGATCAGGCCTGCAAAGAAACTGCATTTCACAGGCCTTTGGAAGAGATGTTCCCGGTAGGCTGTAAGAGCACTGTGCAGAGCGAGTTGTTTCTTAGCTTCCCAAAGAGCTGGAAGCAAGATGCTGTGGGGCCCAACTCGCCCTTTGGAAAGAAGCCTGCACGTTGTGCCTTTCAGCTCTAGGGCAAAGTAGCACACCCAGAGCAGAAGTCCTACTTCGGCCAGATCAGGCCTGCAAAGAAACTGCGTTTCACAGGCCTTTGGAAGAGATGTTCCCGGTAGGCCGTAAGAGCACTGTGCAGAGCGAGTTGTTTCTTAGCTGCCGAAAGAGCTGGAAGCTGGACCTGAGGGACTTGTCTACCCTTGTGGAAACAAGGCAGGACTTTGTGCCTTGCAGCTCTAGCGCCATGTAGGACCTGGCAGAGCAGAAGTTCTACTTCAGCCACATCAGGGCTGGGAAGAAACTGCGTTTCACAGGCCTTTGTAAGACTCGTTCCCTGTAGGCTGTAAAACACCAGTGCAGAGCAAGTTGTTTCTTAGCTGCCCAAAGATGTGGAAGCCCAACGCTGTGGGGCCTGTCTGCCCTTGAGGAGTCAAGGCAGGACTTTGAGCCTTGCAACTCTAGGCCGATGTGGGACACGGCATAGCAGCAGTTCTACCTCAGCGAGATAAGGCCTGCAAAGAAACTGCATTTCTCAGGCCTTTGCAAGAGATGCTCCCGGTTGGCTGTAAGAGAGGTCTGCAGAGCGAGTTGTTTCTTAGCTTCCCAAAGAGCTGGAAGCAAGATGCTGTGGGGCCCAACTCGCCCTTTGGAAAGAAGCCTGCACGTTGTGCCTTTCAGCTCTAGGGCAAAGTAGCACACCCAGAGCAGAAGTCCTACTTCAGCCAGATCAGGCCTGCAAAGAAACTGCGTTTCACAGGCTTTGGAAGAGATGTTCCCACTAGGCTGTAAGAGCACTGTGCAGAGCGAGTGGTTTCTTAGCTTCCCAAAGAGCTGGAAGCAAGATGCTGTGGGGCCCAACTCGCCCTTTGGAAAGAAGCCTGCACGTTGTGCCTTTCAGCTCTAGGGCAAAGTAGCACACCCACCCAGAAGACTTACTTCTGCCAGATCAGGCCTGCAAAGAAACTGCGTTTCACATTCCTTTGGAAGAGATGTTCTCACTTGGTTGGAAGAGCATTGTGCAAGGCGAGTTGCTTCTCAGTTTCCCAAAGAGCTGGAAGCAAGATGCTGTGGGGCCCAACTCGCCCTTTGGAAAGAAGCCTGCACGTTGTGCCTTTCAGCTCTAGGGCAAAGTAGCACACCCAGAGCAGAAGTCCTACTTCAGCCAGATCAGGCCTGCAAAGAAACTGCGTTTCACAGGCCTTTGGAAGAGATGTTCCCGGTAGGCTGTAAGAGCACTGTGCAGAGCGAGTGGTTTCTTAGCTTCCCAAAGAGCTGGAAGCAAGATGCTGTGGGGCCCAACTCGCCCTTTGGAAAGAAGCCTGCACGTTGTGCCTTTCAGCTCTAGGGCAAAGTAGAACACCCAGACCAGAAGACTTACTTCTGCCAGATCAGGCCTGCAAAGAAACTGCGTTTCACATTCCTTTGGAAGAGATGTTCTCACTTGGTTGGAAGAGCACTGTGCAGAGCGAGTTGTTTCTTAGCTTCCCAAAGAGCTGGAAGCAAGATGCTGTGGGGCCCAACTCGCCCTTTGGAAAGAAGCCTGCACGTTGTGCCTTTCAGCTCTAGGGCAAAGTAGCACACCCAGAGCAGAAGTCCTACTCCAGCCAGATCAGGCCTGCAAAGAAACTGCGTTTCACAGGCCTTTGGAAGAGATGTTCCGGGTAGGCTGTAAGAGCACTGTGCAGAGCGAGTGGTTTCTTAGCTTCCCAAAGAGCTGGAAGCAAGATGCTGTGGGGCCCAACTCGCCCTTTGGAAAGAAGCCTGCACGTTGTGCCTTTCAGCTCTAGGGCAAAGTAGCACACCCAGAGCAGAAGTCCTACTTCAGCCAGATCAGGCCTGCAAAGAAACTGCGTTTCACAGGCCTTTGGAAGACATGTTCCCGGTAGGCTGTAAGAGCACTGTGCAGAGCGAGTTGTTTCCTAGCTTCCCAAAGAGCTGGAAGCAAGATGCTGTGGGGCCCAACTCGCCCTTTGGAAAGAAGCCTGCACGTTGTGCCTTTCAGCTCTAGGGCAAAGTAGCACACCCAGAGCAGAAGTCCTACTTCAGCCAGATCAGGCCTGCAAAGAAACTGCGTTTCACAGGCCTTTGGAAGAGATGTTCCCGGTAGGCTGTAAGAGCACTGTGCAGAGCGAGTTCTTTCTTCGCTTCCCAAAGAGCTGGAAGCAAGATGCTGTGGGGCCCAACTCGCCCTTTGGAAAGAAGCCTGCACGTTGTGCCTTTCAGCTCTAGGGCAAAGTAGCACACCCAGAGCAGAAGTCCTACTCCAGCCAGATCAGGCCTGCAAAGAAACTGCGTTTCACAGGCCTTTGGAAGAGATGTTCCGGGTAGGCTGTAAGAGCACTGTGCAGAGCGAGTGGTTTCTTAGCTTCCCAAAGAGCTGGAAGCAAGATGCTGTGGGGCCCAACTCGCCCTTTGGAAAGAAGCCTGCACGTTGTGCCTTTCAGCTCTAGGGCAAAGTAGCACACCCAGAGCAGAAGTCCTACTTCAGCCAGATCAGGCCTGCAAAGAAACTGCGTTTCACAGGCCTTTGGAAGACATGTTCCCGGTAGGCTGTAAGAGCACTGTGCAGAGCGAGTTGTTTCCTAGCTTCCCAAAGAGCTGGAAGCAAGATGCTGTGGGGCCCAACTCGCCCTTTGGAAAGAAGCCTGCACGTTGTGCCTTTCAGCTCTAGGGCAAAGTAGCACACCCAGAGCAGAAGTCCTACTTCAGCCAGATCAGGCCTGCAAAGAAACTGCGTTTCACAGGCCTTTGGAAGAGATGTTCCCGGTAGGCTGTAAGAGCACTGTGCAGAGCGAGTTCTTTCTTCGCTTCCCAAAGAGCTGGAAGCAAGATGCTGTGGGGCCCAACTCGCCCTTTGGAAAGAAGCCTGCACGTTGTGCCTTTCAGCTCTAGGGCAAAGTAGCACACCCAGAGCAGAAGTCCTACTTCAGCCAGATCAGGCCTGCAAAGAAACTGCATTTCACAGGCCTTTGGAAGAGATGTTCCCGGTAGGCTGTAAGAGCACTGTGCAGAGCGAGTTGTTTCTTAGCTTCCCAAAGAGCTGGAAGCAAGATGCTGTGGGGCCCAACTCGCCCTTTGGAAAGAAGCCTGCACGTTGTGCCTTTCAGCTCTAGGGCAAAGTAGCACACCCAGAGCAGAAGTCCTACTTCGGCCAGATCAGGCCTGCAAAGAAACTGCGTTTCACAGGCCTTTGGAAGAGATGTTCCCGGTAGGCCGTAAGAGCACTGTGCAGAGCGAGTTGTTTCTTAGCTGCCGAAAGAGCTGGAAGCTGGACCTGAGGGACTTGTCTACCCTTGTGGAAACAAGGCAGGACTTTGTGCCTTGCAGCTCTAGCGCCATGTAGGACCTGGCAGAGCAGAAGTTCTACTTCAGCCACATCAGGGCTGGGAAGAAACTGCGTTTCACAGGCCTTTGTAAGACTCGTTCCCTGTAGGCTGTAAAACACCAGTGCAGAGCAAGTTGTTTCTTAGCTGCCCAAAGATGTGGAAGCCCAACGCTGTGGGGCCTGTCTGCCCTTGAGGAGTCAAGGCAGGACTTTGAGCCTTGCAACTCTAGGCCGATGTGGGACACGGCATAGCAGCAGTTCTACCTCAGCGAGATAAGGCCTGCAAAGAAACTGCATTTCTCAGGCCTTTGCAAGAGATGCTCCCGGTTGGCTGTAAGAGAGGTCTGCAGAGCGAGTTGTTTCTTAGCTTCCCAAAGAGCTGGAAGCAAGATGCTGTGGGGCCCAACTCGCCCTTTGGAAAGAAGCCTGCACGTTGTGCCTTTCAGCTCTAGGGCAAAGTAGCACACCCAGAGCAGAAGTCCTACTTCAGCCAGATCAGGCCTGCAAAGAAACTGCGTTTCACAGGCTTTGGAAGAGATGTTCCCACTAGGCTGTAAGAGCACTGTGCAGAGCGAGTGGTTTCTTAGCTTCCCAAAGAGCTGGAAGCAAGATGCTGTGGGGCCCAACTCGCCCTTTGGAAAGAAGCCTGCACGTTGTGCCTTTCAGCTCTAGGGCAAAGTAGCACACCCACCCAGAAGACTTACTTCTGCCAGATCAGGCCTGCAAAGAAACTGCGTTTCACATTCCTTTGGAAGAGATGTTCTCACTTGGTTGGAAGAGCATTGTGCAAGGCGAGTTGCTTCTCAGTTTCCCAAAGAGCTGGAAGCAAGATGCTGTGGGGCCCAACTCGCCCTTTGGAAAGAAGCCTGCACGTTGTGCCTTTCAGCTCTAGGGCAAAGTAGCACACCCAGAGCAGAAGTCCTACTTCAGCCAGATCAGGCCTGCAAAGAAACTGCGTTTCACAGGCCTTTGGAAGAGATGTTCCCGGTAGGCTGTAAGAGCACTGTGCAGAGCGAGTGGTTTCTTAGCTTCCCAAAGAGCTGGAAGCAAGATGCTGTGGGGCCCAACTCGCCCTTTGGAAAGAAGCCTGCACGTTGTGCCTTTCAGCTCTAGGGCAAAGTAGAACACCCAGACCAGAAGACTTACTTCTGCCAGATCAGGCCTGCAAAGAAACTGCGTTTCACATTCCTTTGGAAGAGATGTTCTCACTTGGTTGGAAGAGCACTGTGCAGAGCGAGTTGTTTCTTAGCTTCCCAAAGAGCTGGAAGCAAGATGCTGTGGGGCCCAACTCGCCCTTTGGAAAGAAGCCTGCACGTTGTGCCTTTCAGCTCTAGGGCAAAGTAGCACACCCAGAGCAGAAGTCCTACTCCAGCCAGATCAGGCCTGCAAAGAAACTGCGTTTCACAGGCCTTTGGAAGAGATGTTCCCGGTAGGCTGTAAGAGCACTGTGCAGAGCGAGTGGTTTCTTAGCTTCCCAAAGAGCTGGAAGCAAGATGCTGTGGGGCCCAACTCGCCCTTTGGAAAGAAGCCTGCACGTTGTGCCTTTCAGCTCTAGGGCAAAGTAGCACACCCAGAGCAGAAGTCCTACTTCAGCCAGATCAGGCCTGCAAAGAAACTGCGTTTCACAGGCCTTTGGAAGACATGTTCCCGGTAGGCTGTAAGAGCACTGTGCAGAGCGACTTGTTTCTTAGCTTCCCAAAGAGCTGGAAGCAAGATGCTGTGGGGCCCAACTCGCCCTTTGGAAAGAAGCCTGCACGTTGTGCCTTTCAGCTCTAGGGCAAAGTAGCACACCCACAGCAGAAGTCCTACTTCAGCCAGATCAGGCCTGCAAAGAAACTGCGTTTCACAGGCCTTTGGAAGAGATGTTCCCGGTAGGCTGTAAGAGCACTGTGCAGAGCGAGTTGTTTCTTAGCTTCCCAAAGAGCTGGAAGCAAGATGCTGTGGGGCCCAACTCGCCCTTTGGAAAGAAGCCTGCACGTTGTGCCTTTCAGCTCTAGGGCAAAGTAGCACACCCAGAGCAGAAGTCCTACTTCGGCCAGATCAGGCCTGCAAAGAAACTGCGTTTCACAGGCCTTTGGAAGAGATGTTCCCGGTAGGCCGTAAGAGCACTGTGCAGAGCGAGTTGTTTCTTAGCTGCCGAAAGAGCTGGAAGCTGGACCTGAGGGACTTGTCTACCCTTGTGGAAACAAGGCAGGACTTTGTGCCTTGCAGCTCTAGCGCCATGTAGGACCTGGCAGAGCAGAAGTTCTACTTCAGCCACATCAGGGCTGGGAAGAAACTGCGTTTCACAGGCCTTTGTAAGACTCGTTCCCTGTAGGCTGTAAAACACCAGTGCAGAGCAAGTTGTTTCTTAGCTGCCCAAAGATGTGGAAGCCCAACGCTGTGGGGCCTGTCTGCCCTTGAGGAGTCAAGGCAGGACTTTGAGCCTTGCAACTCTAGGCCGATGTGGGACACGGCATAGCAGCAGTTCTACCTCAGCGAGATAAGGCCTGCAAAGAAACTGCATTTCTCAGGCCTTTGCAAGAGATGCTCCCGGTTGGCTGTAAGAGAGGTCTGCAGAGCGAGTTGTTTCTTAGCTTCCCAAAGAGCTGGAAGCAAGATGCTGTGGGGCCCAACTCGCCCTTTGGAAAGAAGCCTGCACGTTGTGCCATTCAGCTCTAGGGCAAAGTAGCACACCGAGAGCAGAAGTCCTACTTCAGCCAGATCAGGCCTGCAAAGAAACTGCGTTTCACAGGCTTTGGAAGAGATGTTCCCACTAGGCTGTAAGAGCACTGTGCAGAGCGAGTGGTTTCTTAGCTTCCCAAAGAGCTGGAAGCAAGATGCTGTGGGGCCCAACTCGCCCTTTGGAAAGAAGCCTGCACGTTGTGCCTTTCAGCTCTAGGGCAAAGTAGTACACCCACCCAGAAGACTTACTTCAGCCAGATCAGGCCTGCAAAGAAACTGCGTTTCACATTCCTTTGGAAGAGATGTTCTCACTTGGTTGGAAGAGCACTGTGCAAGGCGAGTTGTTTCTTAGTTTCCCAAAGAGCTGGAAGCAAGATGCTGTGGGGCCCAACTCGCCCTTTGGAAAGAAGCCTGCACGTTGTGCCTTTCAGCTCTAGGGCAAAGTAGCACACCCAGAGCAGAAGTCCTACTTCGGCCAGATCAGGCCTGCAAAGAAACTGCGTTTCACAGGCCTTTGGAAGAGATGTTCCCGGTAGGCCGTAAGAGCACTGTGCAGAGCGAGTTGTTTCTTAGCTGCCGAAAGAGCTGGAAGCTGGACCTGAGGGACTTGTCTACCCTTGTGGAAACAAGGCAGGACTTTGTGCCTTGCAGCTCTAGCGCCATGTAGGACCTGGCAGAGCAGAAGTTCTACTTCAGCCACATCAGGGCTGGGAAGAAACTGCGTTTCACAGGCCTTTGTAAGACTCGTTCCCTGTAGGCTGTAAAACACCAGTGCAGAGCAAGTTGTTTCTTAGCTGCCCAAAGATGTGGAAGCCCAACGCTGTGGGGCCTGTCTGCCCTTGAGGAGTCAAGGCAGGACTTTGAGCCTTGCAACTCTAGGCCGATGTGGGACACGGCATAGCAGCAGTTCTACCTCAGCGAGATAAGGCCTGCAAAGAAACTGCATTTCTCAGGCCTTTGCAAGAGATGCTCCC
This sequence comes from Equus caballus, assembly GCF_041296265.1. Lineage (NCBI taxonomy): Eukaryota > Metazoa > Chordata > Mammalia > Perissodactyla > Equidae > Equus > Equus caballus. The sequence continues at coordinate 34,498 of NC_091700.1, read as the reverse complement.
GGTTGGCTGTAAGAGAGGTCTGCAGAGCGAGTTGTTTCTTAGCTTCCCAAAGAGCTGGAAGCAAGATGCTGTGGGGCCCAACTCGCCCTTTGGAAAGAAGCCTGCACGTTGTGCCTTTCAGCTCTAGGGTAAAGTAGCACACCCAGAGCAGAAGTCCTACTTCAGCCAGATCAGGCCTGCAAAGAAACTGCGTTTCACAGGCTTTGGAAGAGATGTTCCCACTAGGCTGTAAGAGCACTGTGCAGAGCGAGTTGTTTCTTAGGTTCCCAAAGAGCTGGAAGCAAGATGCTGTGGGGCCCAACTCGCCCTTTGGAAAGAAGCCTGCACGTTGTGCCTTTCAGCTCTAGGGCAAAGTAGCACACCCACCCAGAAGACTTACTTCTGCCAGATCAGGCCTGCAAAGAAACTGCGTTTCACATTCCTTTGGAAGAGATGTTCTCACTTGGTTGGAAGAGCATTGTGCAAGGCGAGTTGTTTCTCAGTTTCCCAAAGAGCTGGAAGCAAGATGCTGTGGGGCCCAACTCGCCCTTTGGAAAGAAGCCTGCACGTTGTGCCTTTCAGCTCTAGGGCAAAGTAGCACACCCAGAGCAGAAGTCCTATTTCAGCCAGATCAGGCCTGCAAAGAAACTGCGTTTCACAGGCCTTTGGAAGAGATGTTCCCGGTTGGCTGTAGGAGAGGTCTGCAGAGCGAGTTGTTTCTTAGCTTCCCAAAGAGCTGGAAGCAAGATGCTGTGGGGCCCAACTCGCCCTTTGGAAAGAAGCCTGCACGTTGTGCCTTTCAGCTCTAGGGCAAAGTAGCACACCCAGAGCAGAAGTCCTACTTCAGCCAGATCAGGCCTGCAAAGAAACTGCGTTTCACAGGCCTTTGGAAGACATGTTCCCACTAGGCTGTAAGAGCACTGTGCAGAGCGAGTTGTTTCTTAGCTTCCCAAAGAGCTGGAAGCAAGATGCTGTGGGGCCCAACTCGCCCTTTGGAAAGAAGCCTGCACGTTGTGCCTTTCAGCTCTAGGGCAAAGTAGCACACCCAGAGCAGAAGTCCTACTTCAGCCAGATCAGGCCTGCAAAGAAACTGCGTTTCACAGGCCTTTGGAAGAGATGTTCCCGGTAGGCTGTAAGAGCACTGTGCAGAGCGAGTTGTTTCTTAGCTTCCCAAAGAGCTGGAAGCAAGATGCTTTGCGGCCCAACTCGCCCTTTGGAAAGAAGACATCACTTTGAGCCTTTCAGCTCTAGGGCAATGTAGCACACCCAGAGCAGAAGTTCTACTTCAGCCAGCTCAGGCCTGCAAAGAAGCTGCGTTTCACAGGCCTTTGTAAGACTCGTTCCCTGTAGGCTGAAAAACACCTGTGCAGAGCCAGTTGCTTCTCAGCTGCCCAAAAAGCTGGAAGCTTGACACTGAGGGACCAGTTTTCCCTTGGGAAAACAAGGCAGGACTTTGTGCCTTGAAGCTCTAGTCCCATGTAGGACACGGCAGTGCAGAAGTTCTCCTTCAGGGAGATCAGCCCTGGGAAGAAACTGACTTTCACAGGCCTTTGGAAGAGATGTTCCCGGTAGGCTGTAAGAGCACTGTGCAGAGCGAGTTGTTTCTTAGCTGCCGAAAGAGCTGGAAGCTGGACCTGAGGGACTTGTCTACCCTTGTGGAAACAAGGCAGGACTTTGTGCCTTGCAGCTCTAGCGCCATGTAGGACCTGGCAGAGCAGAAGTTCTACTTCAGCCACATCAGGGCTGGGAAGAAACTGCGTTTCACAGGCCTTTGTAAGACTCGTTCCCTGTAGGCTGTAAAACACCAGTGCAGAGCAAGTTGTTTCTTAGCTGCCCAAAGATGTGGAAGCCCAACGCTGTGGGGCCTGTCTGCCCTTGAGGAGTCAAGGCAGGACTTTGAGCCTTGCAACTCTAGGCCGATGTGGGACACGGCATAGCAGCAGTTCTACCTCAGCGAGATAAGGCCTGCAAAGAAACTGCATTTCTCAGGCCTTTGCAAGAGATGCTCCCGGTTGGCTGTAAGAGAGGTCTGCAGAGCGAGTTGTTTCTTAGCTTCCCAAAGAGCTGGAAGCAAGATGCTGTGGGGCCCAACTCGCCCTTTGGAAAGAAGCCTGCACGTTGTGCCTTTCAGCTCTAGGGCAAAGTAGCACACCCAGAGCAGAAGTCCTACTTCAGCCAGATCAGGCCTGCAAAGAAACTGCGTTTCACAGGCCTTTGGAAGAGATGTTCCCGGTAGGCTGTAAGAGCACTGTGCAGAGCGAGTTGTTTCTTAGCTTCCCAAAGAGCTGGAAGCAAGATGCTTTGCGGCCCAACTCGCCCTTTGGAAAGAAGACATCACTTTGAGCCTTTCAGCTCTAGGGCAATGTAGCACACCCAGAGCAGAAGTTCTACTTCAGCCAGCTCAGGCCTGCAAAGAAGCTGCGTTTCACAGGCCTTTGTAAGACTCGTTCCCTGTAGGCTGAAAAACACCTGTGCAGAGCCAGTTGCTTCTCAGCTGCCCAAAAAGCTGGAAGCTTGACACTGAGGGACCAGTTTTCCCTTGGGAAGACAAGGCAGGACTTTGTGCCTTGAAGCTCTAGTCCCATGTAGGACACGGCAGTGCAGAAGTTCTCCTTCAGGGAGATCAGCCCTGGGAAGAAACTGACTTTCACAGGCCTTTGGAAGAGATGTTCCCGGTAGGCTGTAAGAGCACTGTGCAGAGCGAGTTGTTTCTTAGCTGCCGAAAGAGCTGGAAGCTGGACCTGAGGGACTTGTCTACCCTTGTGGAAACAAGGCAGGACTTTGTGCCTTGCAGCTCTAGCGCCATGTAGGACCTGGCAGAGCAGAAGTTCTACTTCAGCCACATCAGGGCTGGGAAGAAACTGCGTTTCACAGGCCTTTGTAAGACTCGTTCCCTGTAGGCTGTAAAACACCAGTGCAGAGCAAGTTGTTTCTTAGCTGCCCAAAGATGTGGAAGCCCAACGCTGTGGGGCCTGTCTGCCCTTGAGGAGTCAAGGCAGGACTTTGAGCCTTGCAACTCTAGGCCGATGTGGGACACGGCATAGCAGCAGTTCTACCTCAGCGAGATAAGGCCTGCAAAGAAACTGCATTTCTCAGGCCTTTGCAAGAGATGCTCCCGGTTGGCTGTAAGAGAGGTCTGCAGAGCGAGTTGTTTCTCAGCTTCCCAAAGAGCTGGAAGGAAGATGCTGTGGGGCCCAACTCGCCCTTTGGAAAGAAGCCTGCACGTTGTGCCATTCAGCTCTAGGGCAAAGTAGCACACCGAGAGCAGAAGTCCTACTTCAGCCAGATCAGGCCTGCAAAGAAACTGCGTTTCACAGGCTTTGAAAGAGATGTTCCCACTAGGCTGTAAGAGCACTGTGCAGAGCGAGTTGTTTCTTAGGTTCCCAAAGAGCTGGCAGCAAGATGCTGTGGGGCCCAACTCGCCCTTTGGAAAGAAGCCTGCACGTTGTGCCTTTCAGCTCTAGGGCAAAGTAGCACACCCAGAGCAGAAGTCCTACTTCGGCCAGATCAGGCCTGCAAAGAAACTGCGTTTCACAGGCCTTTGGAAGAGATGTTCCCGGTAGGCCGTAAGAGCACTGTGCAGAGCGAGTTGTTTCTTAGCTGCCGAAAGAGCTGGAAGCTGGACCTGAGGGACTTGTCTACCCTTGTGGAAACAAGGCAGGACTTTGTGCCTTGCAGCTCTAGCGCCATGTAGGACCTGGCAGAGCAGAAGTTCTACTTCAGCCACATCAGGGCTGGGAAGAAACTGCGTTTCACAGGCCTTTGTAAGACTCGTTCCCTGTAGGCTGTAAAACACCAGTGCAGAGCAAGTTGTTTCTTAGCTGCCCAAAGATGTGGAAGCCCAACGCTGTGGGGCCTGTCTGCCCTTGAGGAGTCAAGGCAGGACTTTGAGCCTTGCAACTCTAGGCCGATGTGGGACACGGCATAGCAGCAGTTCTACCTCAGCGAGATAAGGCCTGCAAAGAAACTGCATTTCTCAGGCCTTTGCAAGAGATGCTCCCGGTTGGCTGTAAGAGAGGTCTGCAGAGCGAGTTGTTTCTTAGCTTCCCAAAGAGCTGGAAGCAAGATGCTGTGGGGCCCAACTCGCCCTTTGGAAAGAAGCCTGCACGTTGTGCCTTTCAGCTCTAGGGCAAAGTAGCACACCCAGAGCAGAAGTCCTACTTCAGCCAGATCAGGCCTGCAAAGAAACTGCGTTTCACAGGCTTTGGAAGAGATGTTCCCACTAGGCTGTAAGAGCACTGTGCAGAGCGAGTTGTTTCTTAGGTTCCCAAAGAGCTGGAAGCAAGATGCTGTGGGGCCCAACTCGCCCTTTGGAAAGAAGCCTGCACGTTGTGCCTTTCAGCTCTAGGGCAAAGTAGCACACCCACCCAGAAGACTTACTTCTGCCAGATCAGGCCTGCAAAGAAACTGCGTTTCACATTCCTTTGGAAGAGATGTTCTCACTTGGTTGGAAGAGCATTGTGCAAGGCGAGTTGCTTCTCAGTTTCCCAAAGAGCTGGAAGCAAGATGCTGTGGGGCCCAACTCGCCCTTTGGAAAGAAGCCTGCACGTTGTGCCTTTCAGCTCTAGGGCAAAGTAGCACACCCAGAGCAGAAGTCCTACTTCAGCCAGATCAGGCCTGCAAAGAAACTGCGTTTCACAGGCCTTTGGAAGAGATGTTCCCGGTAGGCTGTAAGAGCACTGTGCAGAGCGAGTGGTTTCTTAGCTTCCCAAAGAGCTGGAAGCAAGATGCTGTGGGGCCCAACTCGCCCTTTGGAAAGAAGCCTGCACGTTGTGCCTTTCAGCTCTAGGGCAAAGTAGAACACCCAGACCAGAAGACTTACTTCTGCCAGATCAGGCCTGCAAAGAAACTGCGTTTCACATTCCTTTGGAAGAGATGTTCTCACTTGGTTGGAAGAGCACTGTGCAGAGCGAGTTGTTTCTTAGCTTCCCAAAGAGCTGGAAGCAAGATGCTGTGGGGCCCAACTCGCCCTTTGGAAAGAAGCCTGCACGTTGTGCCTTTCAGCTCTAGGGCAAAGTAGCACACCCAGAGCAGAAGTCCTACTCCAGCCAGATCAGGCCTGCAAAGAAACTGCGTTTCACAGGCCTTTGGAAGAGATGTTCCCGGTAGGCTGTAAGAGCACTGTGCAGAGCGAGTGGTTTCTTAGCTTCCCAAAGAGCTGGAAGCAAGATGCTGTGGGGCCCAACTCGCCCTTTGGAAAGAAGCCTGCACGTTGTGCCTTTCAGCTCTAGGGCAAAGTAGCACACCCAGAGCAGAAGTCCTACTTCAGCCAGATCAGGCCTGCAAAGAAACTGCGTTTCACAGGCCTTTGGAAGACATGTTCCCGGTAGGCTGTAAGAGCACTGTGCAGAGCGACTTGTTTCTTAGCTTCCCAAAGAGCTGGAAGCAAGATGCTGTGGGGCCCAACTCGCCCTTTGGAAAGAAGCCTGCACGTTGTGCCTTTCAGCTCTAGGGCAAAGTAGCACACCCACAGCAGAAGTCCTACTTCAGCCAGATCAGGCCTGCAAAGAAACTGCGTTTCACAGGCCTTTGGAAGAGATGTTCCCGGTAGGCTGTAAGAGCACTGTGCAGAGCGAGTTGTTTCTTAGCTTCCCAAAGAGCTGGAAGCAAGATGCTGTGGGGCCCAACTCGCCCTTTGGAAAGAAGCCTGCACGTTGTGCCTTTCAGCTCTAGGGCAAAGTAGCACACCCAGAGCAGAAGTCCTACTTCGGCCAGATCAGGCCTGCAAAGAAACTGCGTTTCACAGGCCTTTGGAAGAGATGTTCCCGGTAGGCCGTAAGAGCACTGTGCAGAGCGAGTTGTTTCTTAGCTGCCGAAAGAGCTGGAAGCTGGACCTGAGGGACTTGTCTACCCTTGTGGAAACAAGGCAGGACTTTGTGCCTTGCAGCTCTAGCGCCATGTAGGACCTGGCAGAGCAGAAGTTCTACTTCAGCCACATCAGGGCTGGGAAGAAACTGCGTTTCACAGGCCTTTGTAAGACTCGTTCCCTGTAGGCTGTAAAACACCAGTGCAGAGCAAGTTGTTTCTTAGCTGCCCAAAGATGTGGAAGCCCAACGCTGTGGGGCCTGTCTGCCCTTGAGGAGTCAAGGCAGGACTTTGAGCCTTGCAACTCTAGGCCGATGTGGGACACGGCATAGCAGCAGTTCTACCTCAGCGAGATAAGGCCTGCAAAGAAACTGCATTTCTCAGGCCTTTGCAAGAGATGCTCCCGGTTGGCTGTAAGAGAGGTCTGCAGAGCGAGTTGTTTCTTAGCTTCCCAAAGAGCTGGAAGCAAGATGCTGTGGGGCCCAACTCGCCCTTTGGAAAGAAGCCTGCACGTTGTGCCTTTCAGCTCTAGGGTAAAGTAGCACACCCAGAGCAGAAGTCCTACTTCAGCCAGATCAGGCCTGCAAAGAAACTGCGTTTCACAGGCTTTGGAAGAGATGTTCCCACTAGGCTGTAAGAGCACTGTGCAGAGCGAGTTGTTTCTTAGGTTCCCAAAGAGCTGGAAGCAAGATGCTGTGGGGCCCAACTCGCCCTTTGGAAAGAAGCCTGCACGTTGTGCCTTTCAGCTCTAGGGCAAAGTAGCACACCCACCCAGAAGACTTACTTCTGCCAGATCAGGCCTGCAAAGAAACTGCGTTTCACATTCCTTTGGAAGAGATGTTCTCACTTGGTTGGAAGAGCATTGTGCAAGGCGAGTTGTTTCTCAGTTTCCCAAAGAGCTGGAAGCAAGATGCTGTGGGGCCCAACTCGCCCTTTGGAAAGAAGCCTGCACGTTGTGCCTTTCAGCTCTAGGGCAAAGTAGCACACCCAGAGCAGAAGTCCTATTTCAGCCAGATCAGGCCTGCAAAGAAACTGCGTTTCACAGGCCTTTGGAAGAGATGTTCCCGGTTGGCTGTAGGAGAGGTCTGCAGAGCGAGTTGTTTCTTAGCTTCCCAAAGAGCTGGAAGCAAGATGCTGTGGGGCCCAACTCGCCCTTTGGAAAGAAGCCTGCACGTTGTGCCTTTCAGCTCTAGGGCAAAGTAGCACACCCAGAGCAGAAGTCCTACTTCAGCCAGATCAGGCCTGCAAAGAAACTGCGTTTCACAGGCCTTTGGAAGACATGTTCCCACTAGGCTGTAAGAGCACTGTGCAGAGCGAGTTGTTTCTTAGCTTCCCAAAGAGCTGGAAGCAAGATGCTGTGGGGCCCAACTCGCCCTTTGGAAAGAAGCCTGCACGTTGTGCCTTTCAGCTCTAGGGCAAAGTAGCACACCCAGAGCAGAAGTCCTACTTCAGCCAGATCAGGCCTGCAAAGAAACTGCGTTTCACAGGCCTTTGGAAGAGATGTTCCCGGTAGGCTGTAAGAGCACTGTGCAGAGCGAGTTGTTTCTTAGCTTCCCAAAGAGCTGGAAGCAAGATGCTTTGCGGCCCAACTCGCCCTTTGGAAAGAAGACATCACTTTGAGCCTTTCAGCTCTAGGGCAATGTAGCACACCCAGAGCAGAAGTTCTACTTCAGCCAGCTCAGGCCTGCAAAGAAGCTGCGTTTCACAGGCCTTTGTAAGACTCGTTCCCTGTAGGCTGAAAAACACCTGTGCAGAGCCAGTTGCTTCTCAGCTGCCCAAAAAGCTGGAAGCTTGACACTGAGGGACCAGTTTTCCCTTGGGAAAACAAGGCAGGACTTTGTGCCTTGAAGCTCTAGTCCCATGTAGGACACGGCAGTGCAGAAGTTCTCCTTCAGGGAGATCAGCCCTGGGAAGAAACTGACTTTCACAGGCCTTTGGAAGAGATGTTCCCGGTAGGCTGTAAGAGCACTGTGCAGAGCGAGTTGTTTCTTAGCTGCCGAAAGAGCTGGAAGCTGGACCTGAGGGACTTGTCTACCCTTGTGGAAACAAGGCAGGACTTTGTGCCTTGCAGCTCTAGCGCCATGTAGGACCTGGCAGAGCAGAAGTTCTACTTCAGCCACATCAGGGCTGGGAAGAAACTGCGTTTCACAGGCCTTTGTAAGACTCGTTCCCTGTAGGCTGTAAAACACCAGTGCAGAGCAAGTTGTTTCTTAGCTGCCCAAAGATGTGGAAGCCCAACGCTGTGGGGCCTGTCTGCCCTTGAGGAGTCAAGGCAGGACTTTGAGCCTTGCAACTCTAGGCCGATGTGGGACACGGCATAGCAGCAGTTCTACCTCAGCGAGATAAGGCCTGCAAAGAAACTGCATTTCTCAGGCCTTTGCAAGAGATGCTCCCGGTTGGCTGTAAGAGAGGTCTGCAGAGCGAGTTGTTTCTTAGCTTCCCAAAGAGCTGGAAGCAAGATGCTGTGGGGCCCAACTCGCCCTTTGGAAAGAAGCCTGCACGTTGTGCCTTTCAGCTCTAGGGCAAAGTAGCACACCCAGAGCAGAAGTCCTACTTCAGCCAGATCAGGCCTGCAAAGAAACTGCGTTTCACAGGCCTTTGGAAGAGATGTTCCCGGTAGGCTGTAAGAGCACTGTGCAGAGCGAGTTGTTTCTTAGCTTCCCAAAGAGCTGGAAGCAAGATGCTTTGCGGCCCAACTCGCCCTTTGGAAAGAAGACATCACTTTGAGCCTTTCAGCTCTAGGGCAATGTAGCACACCCAGAGCAGAAGTTCTACTTCAGCCAGCTCAGGCCTGCAAAGAAGCTGCGTTTCACAGGCCTTTGTAAGACTCGTTCCCTGTAGGCTGAAAAACACCTGTGCAGAGCCAGTTGCTTCTCAGCTGCCCAAAAAGCTGGAAGCTTGACACTGAGGGACCAGTTTTCCCTTGGGAAAACAAGGCAGGACTTTGTGCCTTGAAGCTCTAGTCCCATGTAGGACACGGCAGTGCAGAAGTTCTCCTTCAGGGAGATCAGCCCTGGGAAGAAACTGACTTTCACAGGCCTTTGGAAGAGATGTTCCCGGTAGGCTGTAAGAGCACTGTGCAGAGCGAGTTGTTTCTTAGCTGCCGAAAGAGCTGGAAGCTGGACCTGAGGGACTTGTCTACCCTTGTGGAAACAAGGCAGGACTTTGTGCCTTGCAGCTCTAGCGCCATGTAGGACCTGGCAGAGCAGAAGTTCTACTTCAGCCACATCAGGGCTGGGAAGAAACTGCGTTTCACAGGCCTTTGTAAGACTCGTTCCCTGTAGGCTGTAAAACACCAGTGCAGAGCAAGTTGTTTCTTAGCTGCCCAAAGATGTGGAAGCCCAACGCTGTGGGGCCTGTCTGCCCTTGAGGAGTCAAGGCAGGACTTTGAGCCTTGCAACTCTAGGCCGATGTGGGACACGGCATAGCAGCAGTTCTACCTCAGCGAGATAAGGCCTGCAAAGAAACTGCATTTCTCAGGCCTTTGCAAGAGATGCTCCCGGTTGGCTGTAAGAGAGGTCTGCAGAGCGAGTTGTTTCTCAGCTTCCCAAAGAGCTGGAAGGAAGATGCTGTGGGGCCCAACTCGCCCTTTGGAAAGAAGCCTGCACGTTGTGCCATTCAGCTCTAGGGCAAAGTAGCACACCGAGAGCAGAAGTCCTACTTCAGCCAGATCAGGCCTGCAAAGAAACTGCGTTTCACAGGCTTTGAAAGAGATGTTCCCACTAGGCTGTAAGAGCACTGTGCAGAGCGAGTTGTTTCTTAGGTTCCCAAAGAGCTGGCAGCAAGATGCTGTGGGGCCCAACTCGCCCTTTGGAAAGAAGCCTGCACGTTGTGCCTTTCAGCTCTAGGGCAAAGTAGCACACCCAGAGCAGAAGTCCTACTTCGGCCAGATCAGGCCTGCAAAGAAACTGCGTTTCACAGGCCTTTGGAAGAGATGTTCCCGGTAGGCCGTAAGAGCACTGTGCAGAGCGAGTTGTTTCTTAGCTGCCGAAAGAGCTGGAAGCTGGACCTGAGGGACTTGTCTACCCTTGTGGAAACAAGGCAGGACTTTGTGCCTTGCAGCTCTAGCGCCATGTAGGACCTGGCAGAGCAGAAGTTCTACTTCAGCCACATCAGGGCTGGGAAGAAACTGCGTTTCACAGGCCTTTGTAAGACTCGTTCCCTGTAGGCTGTAAAACACCAGTGCAGAGCAAGTTGTTTCTTAGCTGCCCAAAGATGTGGAAGCCCAACGCTGTGGGGCCTGTCTGCCCTTGAGGAGTCAAGGCAGGACTTTGAGCCTTGCAACTCTAGGCCGATGTGGGACACGGCATAGCAGCAGTTCTACCTCAGCGAGATAAGGCCTGCAAAGAAACTGCATTTCTCAGGCCTTTGCAAGAGATGCTCCCGGTTGGCTGTAAGAGAGGTCTGCAGAGCGAGTTGTTTCTTAGCTTCCCAAAGAGCTGGAAGCAAGATGCTGTGGGGCCCAACTCGCCCTTTGGAAAGAAGCCTGCACGTTGTGCCTTTCAGCTCTAGGGCAAAGTAGCACACCCAGAGCAGAAGTCCTACTTCAGCCAGATCAGGCCTGCAAAGAAACTGCGTTTCACAGGCTTTGGAAGAGATGTTCCCACTAGGCTGTAAGAGCACTGTGCAGAGCGAGTTGTTTCTTAGGTTCCCAAAGAGCTGGAAGCAAGATGCTGTGGGGCCCAACTCGCCCTTTGGAAAGAAGCCTGCACGTTGTGCCTTTCAGCTCTAGGGCAAAGTAGCACACCCACCCAGAAGACTTACTTCTGCCAGATCAGGCCTGCAAAGAAACTGCGTTTCACATTCCTTTGGAAGAGATGTTCTCACTTGGTTGGAAGAGCATTGTGCAAGGCGAGTTGCTTCTCAGTTTCCCAAAGAGCTGGAAGCAAGATGCTGTGGGGCCCAACTCGCCCTTTGGAAAGAAGCCTGCACGTTGTGCCTTTCAGCTCTAGGGCAAAGTAGCACACCCAGAGCAGAAGTCCTACTTCAGCCAGATCAGGCCTGCAAAGAAACTGCGTTTCACAGGCCTTTGGAAGAGATGTTCCCGGTAGGCTGTAAGAGCACTGTGCAGAGCGAGTGGTTTCTTAGCTTCCCAAAGAGCTGGAAGCAAGATGCTGTGGGGCCCAACTCGCCCTTTGGAAAGAAGCCTGCACGTTGTGCCTTTCAGCTCTAGGGCAAAGTAGAACACCCAGACCAGAAGACTTACTTCTGCCAGATCAGGCCTGCAAAGAAACTGCGTTTCACATTCCTTTGGAAGAGATGTTCTCACTTGGTTGGAAGAGCACTGTGCAGAGCGAGTTGTTTCTTAGCTTCCCAAAGAGCTGGAAGCAAGATGCTGTGGGGCCCAACTCGCCCTTTGGAAAGAAGCCTGCACGTTGTGCCTTTCAGCTCTAGGGCAAAGTAGCACACCCAGAGCAGAAGTCCTACTCCAGCCAGATCAGGCCTGCAAAGAAACTGCGTTTCACAGGCCTTTGGAAGAGATGTTCCGGGTAGGCTGTAAGAGCACTGTGCAGAGCGAGTGGTTTCTTAGCTTCCCAAAGAGCTGGAAGCAAGATGCTGTGGGGCCCAACTCGCCCTTTGGAAAGAAGCCTGCACGTTGTGCCTTTCAGCTCTAGGGCAAAGTAGCACACCCAGAGCAGAAGTCCTACTTCAGCCAGATCAGGCCTGCAAAGAAACTGCGTTTCACAGGCCTTTGGAAGACATGTTCCCGGTAGGCTGTAAGAGCACTGTGCAGAGCGAGTTGTTTCCTAGCTTCCCAAAGAGCTGGAAGCAAGATGCTGTGGGGCCCAACTCGCCCTTTGGAAAGAAGCCTGCACGTTGTGCCTTTCAGCTCTAGGGCAAAGTAGCACACCCAGAGCAGAAGTCCTACTTCAGCCAGATCAGGCCTGCAAAGAAACTGCGTTTCACAGGCCTTTGGAAGAGATGTTCCCGGTAGGCTGTAAGAGCACTGTGCAGAGCGAGTTCTTTCTTCGCTTCCCAAAGAGCTGGAAGCAAGATGCTGTGGGGCCCAACTCGCCCTTTGGAAAGAAGCCTGCACGTTGTGCCTTTCAGCTCTAGGGCAAAGTAGCACACCCAGAGCAGAAGTCCTACTTCAGCCAGATCAGGCCTGCAAAGAAACTGCATTTCACAGGCCTTTGGAAGAGATGTTCCCGGTAGGCTGTAAGAGCACTGTGCAGAGCGAGTTGTTTCTTAGCTTCCCAAAGAGCTGGAAGCAAGATGCTGTGGGGCCCAACTCGCCCTTTGGAAAGAAGCCTGCACGTTGTGCCTTTCAGCTCTAGGGCAAAGTAGCACACCCAGAGCAGAAGTCCTACTTCGGCCAGATCAGGCCTGCAAAGAAACTGCGTTTCACAGGCCTTTGGAAGAGATGTTCCCGGTAGGCCGTAAGAGCACTGTGCAGAGCGAGTTGTTTCTTAGCTGCCGAAAGAGCTGGAAGCTGGACCTGAGGGACTTGTCTACCCTTGTGGAAACAAGGCAGGACTTTGTGCCTTGCAGCTCTAGCGCCATGTAGGACCTGGCAGAGCAGAAGTTCTACTTCAGCCACATCAGGGCTGGGAAGAAACTGCGTTTCACAGGCCTTTGTAAGACTCGTTCCCTGTAGGCTGTAAAACACCAGTGCAGAGCAAGTTGTTTCTTAGCTGCCCAAAGATGTGGAAGCCCAACGCTGTGGGGCCTGTCTGCCCTTGAGGAGTCAAGGCAGGACTTTGAGCCTTGCAACTCTAGGCCGATGTGGGACACGGCATAGCAGCAGTTCTACCTCAGCGAGATAAGGCCTGCAAAGAAACTGCATTTCTCAGGCCTTTGCAAGAGATGCTCCCGGTTGGCTGTAAGAGAGGTCTGCAGAGCGAGTTGTTTCTTAGCTTCCCAAAGAGCTGGAAGCAAGATGCTGTGGGGCCCAACTCGCCCTTTGGAAAGAAGCCTGCACGTTGTGCCTTTCAGCTCTAGGGCAAAGTAGCACACCCAGAGCAGAAGTCCTACTTCAGCCAGATCAGGCCTGCAAAGAAACTGCGTTTCACAGGCTTTGGAAGAGATGTTCCCACTAGGCTGTAAGAGCACTGTGCAGAGCGAGTGGTTTCTTAGCTTCCCAAAGAGCTGGAAGCAAGATGCTGTGGGGCCCAACTCGCCCTTTGGAAAGAAGCCTGCACGTTGTGCCTTTCAGCTCTAGGGCAAAGTAGCACACCCACCCAGAAGACTTACTTCTGCCAGATCAGGCCTGCAAAGAAACTGCGTTTCACATTCCTTTGGAAGAGATGTTCTCACTTGGTTGGAAGAGCATTGTGCAAGGCGAGTTGCTTCTCAGTTTCCCAAAGAGCTGGAAGCAAGATGCTGTGGGGCCCAACTCGCCCTTTGGAAAGAAGCCTGCACGTTGTGCCTTTCAGCTCTAGGGCAAAGTAGCACACCCAGAGCAGAAGTCCTACTTCAGCCAGATCAGGCCTGCAAAGAAACTGCGTTTCACAGGCCTTTGGAAGAGATGTTCCCGGTAGGCTGTAAGAGCACTGTGCAGAGCGAGTGGTTTCTTAGCTTCCCAAAGAGCTGGAAGCAAGATGCTGTGGGGCCCAACTCGCCCTTTGGAAAGAAGCCTGCACGTTGTGCCTTTCAGCTCTAGGGCAAAGTAGAACACCCAGACCAGAAGACTTACTTCTGCCAGATCAGGCCTGCAAAGAAACTGCGTTTCACATTCCTTTGGAAGAGATGTTCTCACTTGGTTGGAAGAGCACTGTGCAGAGCGAGTTGTTTCTTAGCTTCCCAAAGAGCTGGAAGCAAGATGCTGTGGGGCCCAACTCGCCCTTTGGAAAGAAGCCTGCACGTTGTGCCTTTCAGCTCTAGGGCAAAGTAGCACACCCAGAGCAGAAGTCCTACTCCAGCCAGATCAGGCCTGCAAAGAAACTGCGTTTCACAGGCCTTTGGAAGAGATGTTCCCGGTAGGCTGTAAGAGCACTGTGCAGAGCGAGTGGTTTCTTAGCTTCCCAAAGAGCTGGAAGCAAGATGCTGTGGGGCCCAACTCGCCCTTTGGAAAGAAGCCTGCACGTTGTGCCTTTCAGCTCTAGGGCAAAGTAGCACACCCAGAGCAGAAGTCCTACTTCAGCCAGATCAGGCCTGCAAAGAAACTGCGTTTCACAGGCCTTTGGAAGACATGTTCCCGGTAGGCTGTAAGAGCACTGTGCAGAGCGACTTGTTTCTTAGCTTCCCAAAGAGCTGGAAGCAAGATGCTGTGGGGCCCAACTCGCCCTTTGGAAAGAAGCCTGCACGTTGTGCCTTTCAGCTCTAGGGCAAAGTAGCACACCCACAGCAGAAGTCCTACTTCAGCCAGATCAGGCCTGCAAAGAAACTGCGTTTCACAGGCCTTTGGAAGAGATGTTCCCGGTAGGCTGTAAGAGCACTGTGCAGAGCGAGTTGTTTCTTAGCTTCCCAAAGAGCTGGAAGCAAGATGCTGTGGGGCCCAACTCGCCCTTTGGAAAGAAGCCTGCACGTTGTGCCTTTCAGCTCTAGGGCAAAGTAGCACACCCAGAGCAGAAGTCCTACTTCGGCCAGATCAGGCCTGCAAAGAAACTGCGTTTCACAGGCCTTTGGAAGAGATGTTCCCGGTAGGCCGTAAGAGCACTGTGCAGAGCGAGTTGTTTCTTAGCTGCCGAAAGAGCTGGAAGCTGGACCTGAGGGACTTGTCTACCCTTGTGGAAACAAGGCAGGACTTTGTGCCTTGCAGCTCTAGCGCCATGTAGGACCTGGCAGAGCAGAAGTTCTACTTCAGCCACATCAGGGCTGGGAAGAAACTGCGTTTCACAGGCCTTTGTAAGACTCGTTCCCTGTAGGCTGTAAAACACCAGTGCAGAGCAAGTTGTTTCTTAGCTGCCCAAAGATGTGGAAGCCCAACGCTGTGGGGCCTGTCTGCCCTTGAGGAGTCAAGGCAGGACTTTGAGCCTTGCAACTCTAGGCCGATGTGGGACACGGCATAGCAGCAGTTCTACCTCAGCGAGATAAGGCCTGCAAAGAAACTGCATTTCTCAGGCCTTTGCAAGAGATGCTCCCGGTTGGCTGTAAGAGAGGTCTGCAGAGCGAGTTGTTTCTTAGCTTCCCAAAGAGCTGGAAGCAAGATGCTGTGGGGCCCAACTCGCCCTTTGGAAAGAAGCCTGCACGTTGTGCCATTCAGCTCTAGGGCAAAGTAGCACACCGAGAGCAGAAGTCCTACTTCAGCCAGATCAGGCCTGCAAAGAAACTGCGTTTCACAGGCTTTGGAAGAGATGTTCCCACTAGGCTGTAAGAGCACTGTGCAGAGCGAGTGGTTTCTTAGCTTCCCAAAGAGCTGGAAGCAAGATGCTGTGGGGCCCAACTCGCCCTTTGGAAAGAAGCCTGCACGTTGTGCCTTTCAGCTCTAGGGCAAAGTAGTACACCCACCCAGAAGACTTACTTCAGCCAGATCAGGCCTGCAAAGAAACTGCGTTTCACATTCCTTTGGAAGAGATGTTCTCACTTGGTTGGAAGAGCACTGTGCAAGGCGAGTTGTTTCTTAGTTTCCCAAAGAGCTGGAAGCAAGATGCTGTGGGGCCCAACTCGCCCTTTGGAAAGAAGCCTGCACGTTGTGCCTTTCAGCTCTAGGGCAAAGTAGCACACCCAGAGCAGAAGTCCTACTTCGGCCAGATCAGGCCTGCAAAGAAACTGCGTTTCACAGGCCTTTGGAAGAGATGTTCCCGGTAGGCCGTAAGAGCACTGTGCAGAGCGAGTTGTTTCTTAGCTGCCGAAAGAGCTGGAAGCTGGACCTGAGGGACTTGTCTACCCTTGTGGAAACAAGGCAGGACTTTGTGCCTTGCAGCTCTAGCGCCATGTAGGACCTGGCAGAGCAGAAGTTCTACTTCAGCCACATCAGGGCTGGGAAGAAACTGCGTTTCACAGGCCTTTGTAAGACTCGTTCCCTGTAGGCTGTAAAACACCAGTGCAGAGCAAGTTGTTTCTTAGCTGCCCAAAGATGTGGAAGCCCAACGCTGTGGGGCCTGTCTGCCCTTGAGGAGTCAAGGCAGGACTTTGAGCCTTGCAACTCTAGGCCGATGTGGGACACGGCATAGCAGCAGTTCTACCTCAGCGAGATAAGGCCTGCAAAGAAACTGCATTTCTCAGGCCTTTGCAAGAGATGCTCCCGGTTGGCTGTAAGAGAGGTCTGCAGAGCGAGTTGTTTCTTAGCTTCCCAAAGAGCTGGAAGCAAGATGCTGTGGGGCCCAACTCGCCCTTTGGAAAGAAGCCTGCACGTTGTGCCTTTCAGCTCTAGGGTAAAGTAGCACACCCAGAGCAGAAGTCCTACTTCAGCCAGATCAGGCCTGCAAAGAAACTGCGTTTCACAGGCTTTGGAAGAGATGTTCCCACTAGGCTGTAAGAGCACTGTGCAGAGCGAGTTGTTTCTTAGGTTCCCAAAGAGCTGGAAGCAAGATGCTGTGGGGCCCAACTCGCCCTTTGGAAAGAAGCCTGCACGTTGTGCCTTTCAGCTCTAGGGCAAAGTAGCACACCCACCCAGAAGACTTACTTCTGCCAGATCAGGCCTGCAAAGAAACTGCGTTTCACATTCCTTTGGAAGAGATGTTCTCACTTGGTTGGAAGAGCATTGTGCAAGGCGAGTTGTTTCTCAGTTTCCCAAAGAGCTGGAAGCAAGATGCTGTGGGGCCCAACTCGCCCTTTGGAAAGAAGCCTGCACGTTGTGCCTTTCAGCTCTAGGGCAAAGTAGCACACCCAGAGCAGAAGTCCTATTTCAGCCAGATCAGGCCTGCAAAGAAACTGCGTTTCACAGGCCTTTGGAAGAGATGTTCCCGGTTGGCTGTAGGAGAGGTCTGCAGAGCGAGTTGTTTCTTAGCTTCCCAAAGAGCTGGAAGCAAGATGCTGTGGGGCCCAACTCGCCCTTTGGAAAGAAGCCTGCACGTTGTGCCTTTCAGCTCTAGGGCAAAGTAGCACACCCAGAGCAGAAGTCCTACTTCAGCCAGATCAGGCCTGCAAAGAAACTGCGTTTCACAGGCCTTTGGAAGACATGTTCCCACTAGGCTGTAAGAGCACTGTGCAGAGCGAGTTGTTTCTTAGCTTCCCAAAGAGCTGGAAGCAAGATGCTGTGGGGCCCAACTCGCCCTTTGGAAAGAAGCCTGCACGTTGTGCCTTTCAGCTCTAGGGCAAAGTAGCACACCCAGAGCAGAAGTCCTACTTCAGCCAGATCAGGCCTGCAAAGAAACTGCGTTTCACAGGCCTTTGGAAGAGATGTTCCCGGTAGGCTGTAAGAGCACTGTGCAGAGCGAGTTGTTTCTTAGCTTCCCAAAGAGCTGGAAGCAAGATGCTTTGCGGCCCAACTCGCCCTTTGGAAAGAAGACATCACTTTGAGCCTTTCAGCTCTAGGGCAATGTAGCACACCCAGAGCAGAAGTTCTACTTCAGCCAGCTCAGGCCTGCAAAGAAGCTGCGTTTCACAGGCCTTTGTAAGACTCGTTCCCTGTAGGCTGAAAAACACCTGTGCAGAGCCAGTTGCTTCTCAGCTGCCCAAAAAGCTGGAAGCTTGACACTGAGGGACCAGTTTTCCCTTGGGAAAACAAGGCAGGACTTTGTGCCTTGAAGCTCTAGTCCCATGTAGGACACGGCAGTGCAGAAGTTCTCCTTCAGGGAGATCAGCCCTGGGAAGAAACTGACTTTCACAGGCCTTTGGAAGAGATGTTCCCGGTAGGCTGTAAGAGCACTGTGCAGAGCGAGTTGTTTCTTAGCTGCCGAAAGAGCTGGAAGCTGGACCTGAGGGACTTGTCTACCCTTGTGGAAACAAGGCAGGACTTTGTGCCTTGCAGCTCTAGCGCCATGTAGGACCTGGCAGAGCAGAAGTTCTACTTCAGCCACATCAGGGCTGGGAAGAAACTGCGTTTCACAGGCCTTTGTAAGACTCGTTCCCTGTAGGCTGTAAAACACCAGTGCAGAGCAAGTTGTTTCTTAGCTGCCCAAAGATGTGGAAGCCCAACGCTGTGGGGCCTGTCTGCCCTTGAGGAGTCAAGGCAGGACTTTGAGCCTTGCAACTCTAGGCCGATGTGGGACACGGCATAGCAGCAGTTCTACCTCAGCGAGATAAGGCCTGCAAAGAAACTGCATTTCTCAGGCCTTTGCAAGAGATGCTCCCGGTTGGCTGTAAGAGAGGTCTGCAGAGCGAGTTGTTTCTCAGCTTCCCAAAGAGCTGGAAGGAAGATGCTGTGGGGCCCAACTCGCCCTTTGGAAAGAAGCCTGCACGTTGTGCCATTCAGCTCTAGGGCAAAGTAGCACACCGAGAGCAGAAGTCCTACTTCAGCCAGATCAGGCCTGCAAAGAAACTGCGTTTCACAGGCTTTGAAAGAGATGTTCCCACTAGGCTGTAAGAGCACTGTGCAGAGCGAGTTGTTTCTTAGGTTCCCAAAGAGCTGGCAGCAAGATGCTGTGGGGCCCAACTCGCCCTTTGGAAAGAAGCCTGCACGTTGTGCCTTTCAGCTCTAGGGCAAAGTAGCACACCCACCCAGAAGACTTACTTCTGCCAGATCAGGCCTGCAAAGAAACTGGGTTTCAAAGGCCTTTGGAAGAGATGTTCCCACTAGGCTGTAAGAGCACTGTCCAGAGCGAGTTGTTTCCTAGCTTCCCAAAGAGCTGGAAGCAAGATGCTGTGGGGCCCAACTCGCCCTTTGGAAAGAAGCCTGCACGTTGTGCCTTTCAGCTCTAGGGCAAAGTAGCACACCCAGAGCAGAAGTCCTACTTCAGCCAGATCAGGCCTGCAAAGAAACTGCGTTTCACAGACCTTTGGAAGAGATGTTCCCGGTAGGCTGTAAGAGCACTGTGCAGAGCGACTTGTTTCTTAGCTTCCCAAAGAGCTGGAAGCAAGATGCTGTGGGGCCCAACTCGCCCTTTGGAAAGAAGCCTGCACGTTGTGCCTTTCAGCTCTAGGGCAAAGTAGCACACCCAGAGCAGAAGTCCTACTTCGGCCAGATCAGGCCTGCAAAGAAACTGCGTTTCACAGGCCTTTGGAAGAGATGTTCCCGGTAGGCCGTAAGAGCACTGTGCAGAGCGAGTTGTTTCTTAGCTGCCGAAAGAGCTGGAAGCTGGACCTGAGGGACTTGTCTACCCTTGTGGAAACAAGGCAGGACTTTGTGCCTTGCAGCTCTAGCGCCATGTAGGACCTGGCAGAGCAGAAGTTCTACTTCAGCCACATCAGGGCTGGGAAGAAACTGCGTTTCACAGGCCTTTGTAAGACTCGTTCCCTGTAGGCTGTAAAACACCAGTGCAGAGCAAGTTGTTTCTTAGCTGCCCAAAGATGTGGAAGCCCAACGCTGTGGGGCCTGTCTGCCCTTGAGGAGTCAAGGCAGGACTTTGAGCCTTGCAACTCTAGGCCGATGTGGGACACGGCATAGCAGCAGTTCTACCTCAGCGAGATAAGGCCTGCAAAGAAACTGCATTTCTCAGGCCTTTGCAAGAGATGCTCCCGGTTGGCTGTAAGAGAGGTCTGCAGAGCGAGTTGTTTCTTAGCTTCCCAAAGAGCTGGAAGCAAGATGCTGTGGGGCCCAACTCGCCCTTTGGAAAGAAGCCTGCACGTTGTGCCTTTCAGCTCTAGGGCAAAGTAGCACACCCAGAGCAGAAGTCCTACTTCAGCCAGATCAGGCCTGCAAAGAAACTGCGTTTCACAGGCTTTGGAAGAGATGTTCCCACTAGGCTGTAAGAGCACTGTGCAGAGCGAGTTGTTTCTTAGGTTCCCAAAGAGCTGGAAGCAAGATGCTGTGGGGCCCAACTCGCCCTTTGGAAAGAAGCCTGCACGTTGTGCCTTTCAGCTCTAGGGCAAAGTAGCACACCCACCCAGAAGACTTACTTCTGCCAGATCAGGCCTGCAAAGAAACTGCGTTTCACATTCCTTTGGAAGAGATGTTCTCACTTGGTTGGAAGAGCATTGTGCAAGGCGAGTTGCTTCTCAGTTTCCCAAAGAGCTGGAAGCAAGATGCTGTGGGGCCCAACTCGCCCTTTGGAAAGAAGCCTGCACGTTGTGCCTTTCAGCTCTAGGGCAAAGTAGCACACCCAGAGCAGAAGTCCTACTTCAGCCAGATCAGGCCTGCAAAGAAACTGCGTTTCACAGGCCTTTGGAAGAGATGTTCCCGGTAGGCTGTAAGAGCACTGTGCAGAGCGAGTGGTTTCTTAGCTTCCCAAAGAGCTGGAAGCAAGATGCTGTGGGGCCCAACTCGCCCTTTGGAAAGAAGCCTGCACGTTGTGCCTTTCAGCTCTAGGGCAAAGTAGAACACCCAGACCAGAAGACTTACTTCTGCCAGATCAGGCCTGCAAAGAAACTGCGTTTCACATTCCTTTGGAAGAGATGTTCTCACTTGGTTGGAAGAGCACTGTGCAGAGCGAGTTGTTTCTTAGCTTCCCAAAGAGCTGGAAGCAAGATGCTGTGGGGCCCAACTCGCCCTTTGGAAAGAAGCCTGCACGTTGTGCCTTTCAGCTCTAGGGCAAAGTAGCACACCCAGAGCAGAAGTCCTACTCCAGCCAGATCAGGCCTGCAAAGAAACTGCGTTTCACAGGCCTTTGGAAGAGATGTTCCCGGTAGGCTGTAAGAGCACTGTGCAGAGCGAGTGGTTTCTTAGCTTCCCAAAGAGCTGGAAGCAAGATGCTGTGGGGCCCAACTCGCCCTTTGGAAAGAAGCCTGCACGTTGTGCCTTTCAGCTCTAGGGCAAAGTAGCACACCCAGAGCAGAAGTCCTACTTCAGCCAGATCAGGCCTGCAAAGAAACTGCGTTTCACAGGCCTTTGGAAGACATGTTCCCGGTAGGCTGTAAGAGCACTGTGCAGAGCGAGTTGTTTCCTAGCTTCCCAAAGAGCTGGAAGCAAGATGCTGTGGGGCCCAACTCGCCCTTTGGAAAGAAGCCTGCACGTTGTGCCTTTCAGCTCTAGGGCAAAGTAGCACACCCAGAGCAGAAGTCCTACTTCAGCCAGATCAGGCCTGCAAAGAAACTGCGTTTCACAGGCCTTTGGAAGAGATGTTCCCGGTAGGCTGTAAGAGCACTGTGCAGAGCGACTTGTTTCTTAGCTTCCCAAAGAGCTGGAAGCAAGATGCTGTGGGGCCCAACTCGCCCTTTGGAAAGAAGCCTGCACGTTGTGCCTTTCAGCTCTAGGGCAAAGTAGCACACCCACAGCAGAAGTCCTACTTCAGCCAGATCAGGCCTGCAAAGAAACTGCGTTTCACAGGCCTTTGGAAGAGATGTTCCCGGTAGGCTGTAAGAGCACTGTGCAGAGCGAGTTGTTTCTTAGCTTCCCAAAGAGCTGGAAGCAAGATGCTGTGGGGCCCAACTCGCCCTTTGGAAAGAAGCCTGCACGTTGTGCCTTTCAGCTCTAGGGCAAAGTAGCACACCCAGAGCAGAAGTCCTACTTCGGCCAGATCAGGCCTGCAAAGAAACTGCGTTTCACAGGCCTTTGGAAGAGATGTTCCCGGTAGGCCGTAAGAGCACTGTGCAGAGCGAGTTGTTTCTTAGCTGCCGAAAGAGCTGGAAGCTGGACCTGAGGGACTTGTCTACCCTTGTGGAAACAAGGCAGGACTTTGTGCCTTGCAGCTCTAGCGCCATGTAGGACCTGGCAGAGCAGAAGTTCTACTTCAGCCACATCAGGGCTGGGAAGAAACTGCGTTTCACAGGCCTTTGTAAGACTCGTTCCCTGTAGGCTGTAAAACACCAGTGCAGAGCAAGTTGTTTCTTAGCTGCCCAAAGATGTGGAAGCCCAACGCTGTGGGGCCTGTCTGCCCTTGAGGAGTCAAGGCAGGAATTTGAGCCTTGCAACTCTAGGCCGATGTGGGACACGGCATAGCAGCAGTTCTACCTCAGCGAGATAAGGCCTGCAAAGAAACTGCATTTCTCAGGCCTTTGCAAGAGATGCTCCCGGTTGGCTGTAAGAGAGGTCTGCAGAGCGAGTTGTTTCTTAGCTTCCCAAAGAGCTGGAAGCAAGATGCTGTGGGGCCCAACTCGCCCTTTGGAAAGAAGCCTGCACGTTGTGCCATTCAGCTCTAGGGCAAAGTAGCACACCGAGAGCAGAAGTCCTACTTCAGCCAGATCAGGCCTGCAAAGAAACTGCGTTTCACAGGCTTTGGAAGAGATGTTCCCACTAGGCTGTAAGAGCACTGTGCAGAGCGAGTTGTTTCTTAGCTTCCCAAAGAGCTGGAAGCAAGATGCTGTGGGGCCCAACTCGCCCTTTGGAAAGAAGCCTGCACGTTGTGCCTTTCAGCTCTAGGGCAAAGTAGTACACCCACCCAGAAGACTTACTTCAGCCAGATCAGGCCTGCAAAGAAACTGCGTTTCACATTCCTTTGGAAGAGATGTTCTCACTTGGTTGGAAGAGCACTGTGCAAGGCGAGTTGTTTCTTAGTTTCCCAAAGAGCTGGAAGCAAGATGCTGTGGGGCCCAACTCGCCCTTTGGAAAGAAGCCTGCACGTTGTGCCTTTCAGCTCTAGGGCAAAGTAGCACACCCAGAGCAGAAGTCCTACTTCAGCCAGATCAGGCCTGCAAAGAAACTGCGTTTCACAGGCCTTTGGAAGAGATGTTCCCGGTAGGCTGTAAGAGCACTGTGCAGAGCGAGTGGTTTCTTAGCTTCCCAAAGAGCTGGAAGCAAGATGCTGTGGGGCCCAACTCGCCCTTTGGAAAGAAGCCTGCACGTTGTGCCTTTCAGCTCTAGGGCAAAGTAGCACACCCAGAGCAGAAGTCCCACTTCAGCCAGATCAGGCCTGCAAAGAAACTGCGTTTCACAGGCCTTTGGAAGAGATGTTCCCGGTAGGCTGTAAGAGCACTGTGCAGAGCGAGTTGGTTCTTAGCTTCCCAAAGAGCTGGAAGCAAGATGCTGTGGGGCCCAACTCGCCCTTTGGAAAGAAGCCTGCACGTTGTGCCTTTCAGTTCTAGGGCAATGTAGCACACCCAGAGCAGAAGTCCAACTTCAGCCAGATCAGGCCTGCAAAGAAACTGCGTTTCACAGGCCTTTGGAAGAGATGCTCCCGGTTGGCTGTAAGAGAGGTCTGCCGAGCGAGTTGTTCTTAGCTTCCCAAAGAGCTGGAAGCAAGATGCTGTGGGGCCCAACTCGCCCTTTGGAAAGAAGCCTGCACGTTGTGCCTTTCAGCTCTAGGGCAACGTAGCACACCCAGAGCAGAAGTCCTACTTCAGCCAGATCAGGCCTGCAAAGAAACTGCGTTTCACAGGCCTTTGGAAGAGATGTTCCCGGTAGGCTGTAAGAGCACTGTGCAGAGCGAGTTGTTTCTTAGCTGCCGAAGAGCTGGAAGCTGGACCTGAGGGACTTGTCTACCCTTGTGGAAACAAGGCAGGACTTTGTGCCTTGCAGCTCCAGCGCCATGTAGGACCCGGCAGAGCAGAAGTTCTACTTCAGCCACATCAGGGCTGGGAAGAAACTGCGTTTCACAGGCCTGTGTAAGATTCGTTCCCTGTAGGCTGTAAAACACCAGTGCAGAGCAAGTTGTTTCTTAGCTGCCCAAAGAGGTGGAAGCCCCACGCTGTGGGGCCTGTCTGCCCTTGAGGAGTCAAGGCAGGACTTTGAGCCTTGCAACTCTAGGCCGATGTAGGACACGGCATAGCAGCAGTTCTACCTCAGCGAGATAAGGCCTGCAAAGAAACTGCATTTCTCAGGCCTTTGCAAGAGATGTTCCCGGTTGGCTGTAGGAGAGGTCTCCAGAGCGAGTTGTTTCTTAGCTTCCCAAAGAGCTGGAAGCAAGATGCTGTGGGGCCCAACTCGCCCTTTGGAAAGAAGCCTGCACGTTGTGCCTTTCAGCTCTAGGGCAAAGTAGCACACCCAGAGCAGAAGTCCTACTTCAGCCAGATCAGGCCTGCAAAGAAACTGCGTTTCACAGGCCTTTGGAAGACATGTTCCCGGTAGGCAGTAAGAGCACTGTGCAGAGCGAGTTGTTTCTTAGCTTCCCAAAGAGCTGGAAGCAAGATGCTGTGGGGCCCAACTCGCCCTTTGGAAAGAAGCCTGCACGTTGTGCCTTTCAGCTCTAGGGCAAAGTAGCACACCCAGAGCAGAAGTCCTACTTCAGCCAGATCAGGCCTGCAAAGAAACTGCGTTTCACAGGCCTTTGGAAGAGATGTTCCCGGTAGGCTGTAAGAGCACTGTGCAGAGCGAGTTGTTTCTTAGCTTCCCAAAGAGCTGGAAGCAAGATGCTTTGCGGCCCAACTCGCCCTTTGGAAAGAAGACATCACTTTGAGCCTTTCAGCTCTAGGGCAATGTAGCACACCCAGAGCAGAAGTTCTACTTCAGCCAGCTCAGGCCTGCAAAGAAGCTGCGTTTCACAGGCCTTTGTAAGACTCGTTCCCTGTAGGCTGAAAAACACCTGTGCAGAGCAAGTTGCTTCTCAGCTGCCCAAAAAGCTGGAAGCTTGACACTGAGGGACCAGTTTTCCCTTGGGAAAACAAGGCAGGACTTTGTGCCTTGAAGCTCTAGTCCCATGTAGGACACGGCAGTGCAGAAGTTCTCCTTCAGGGAGATCAGCCCTGGGAAGAAACTGACTTTCACAGGCCTTTGTAAGACGTGCTCCCGGTCGGCTGTAAGAGCCCTATCCTGAGCAAGTTGTTTCTTAGCTGCCGAAAAAGCTGGAAGCTGGACGCTGAGGGACTTGTCTCCCCTTGTGGAAACAAGGCAGGACTTTGGGCCTTGCAGCTCTAGGCCCATGTAGGACTCGGCAGAGCGGAAGTTCTATTTCAGCCAGATCACGCCTGAGAAGAATCTGC